>NC_092072.1:16739001-17077501 GCF_039877785.1 Chaetodon trifascialis
ACGGAGGAGACTGTTCTATATATTATTTTTTGCACACTGGTGCTGAAAACTAAAGGATAAATGTCTTCAGGGACCAATTTGTGCTACATGTGCTATTTCTGTACTCCAATCAGTAGATTTCAACCTGCAGATGTCATGCAGGCTGCCCATGAAAGTTCAGTGTCACTCAGATTCATCTAAATGATTTTCCAATATACTCTGAAAGAGAGTGCTACTGTGACTCTGTTTTCAAAGACAGAAGTGCCCTCTTCACTCTCAATGCTTAATATTACTTTTTCTGCACATCTTTCAAATTTGAATTCAGCATACTGGGAACATAGCTAACCTCGTTTTTACTCTATTATTTATAAGAGTGAGGTCAAGCAGTTTGCCTCTGTCACATAGTGTGGAGCATACTTAAGACAAATGTTCTCTTAAACCTCTTCTTAGAACATAAAATGGACCAGAGGGAAAAGACTGTCTCAGGGGAACATGTTTGATTGTGACTTTACAAATTTAAATATATATATATGCATTTTTTAACAATGCAACTGTCCAAACTTTATTAACCTTGAACAAACCAGGGCCAGCTGTTTGTAGATTCATGTGTATGTAGAATCATATTTCCTGTGGAGACACGAGAGTGGTATCAAACTTCTGTCTAACTCTCAGCAATAAAGTGAATAAGTGCTAAATTTGCCAAAATGTCTAATTATTTCCTGAAGAAGTCTGCCAGCTACACAGTTACTTAGCTTTCCTTTTTAACACTTAGGAATGTGAATTGATTCACATTTGTCCACAAGCACCACTTGAAGGACCAGATTTTGGGAAGTGTCTTCGAGCACAGAAGCACGACCAATCATATAGTGCACTGATACCTCCCATCTCATTGGTCCATTCAGCAGCTCCACTGCACTTTTGATTTTGGTCCCCAGATTTGTTTTCTTTCCAACAGTTACTGAACTTATCAGGCTCTGACATGAGTGTGTTGTCGCTGTCACGGTGCTGGTCCTTCCTTCTGTTGGCAGCAAGGTGGAGAGTTGCTTTGTTTGTCGAGATGTGCTCAGCAATTCAATTTCACAGCTCCGTCTCAGATGAGAGCAGGAGGGGCATAAGGAGAAGGGACAGTAATTGAAAGTCAGCAGAGCTCATCCTGTGTCCTCTTCTGCTTTCATTTCTTTTGTGTACATCTCTCATATATCTGTATATCTGTGTGTGCATTTCTGTTTGCCTGCTTTAATGTCACTGTGTCATTATTGTTGCAGCGGTTCTCTTTTTTGCATGCTCCATGTAGTTACCCACAAAATAATGTGTTTTAAACACAGCCGACATGGTGCTCTCACTCCCTTTGTCTCTGCTTTCATAGACAGCAGAAAGCTGTCCCAGATTTGTCCAAAAATGTGTTTTGATCTCTACTGTGTTTTGAGCCAAAGTCCTTCACTTTAATCAATAATTGAAGTACCTGTGTGACAGCATAAATAATCATTTCAGCAACATGAAAGAACCTAAATTTGCATGAAAAGGTACATTGTTATCCCAGTGAATGTTCACGCTTTAAGTTAGATTCGATGTCTTTCTTAAAGATTGAAATGGGGGTTCTTAAACTTGAATTGTTCCATCAACTTCAAACTTAAAAAAAAAGAAAAAGACTGTATACCCAGTTTCCAGGATGAGTTTGCTGGGAAACTCCTAGGATATTAATATGAGTTTGTAAAGAGGTTGTAAAAGATGTAAAACAAACAAAACATAACGTGACAATTTGTTAATCCTTTTTGACATATGCTCAATTGAAAACAGTATTCGGACAATATATTTCATTTTTTAACACATCAACTTGATTTTTGCAAATATCTGCTTAATCTGAATTTGATGCAGCAACACGTTTCAAGTTGGGACAGGAGCAACTAAAGACTGGGAAAGTTGTGGAATGCTCCAAAAACACCTGTTTGGAACATTCCGCAGGCAAACAGGTGATAGTATCATGATTAGCAAGGATGGAGAGACATTCACCGCTTTGTTAACACATGGTTGTACTGTATAAAAGATGTTACTACATGAGCTCAGGAACACTTCGTATAACCATTGAGGGTAAACACAGCAAATGATTGCATCCTGTTATTTTTATTTACATGTTATACAGCATCCCAACAACAACATGTTAGATATTATTTTTTGAGCCAAATTAAAGCTCATTGTACATTTTCCATCATCTTAAAATTTGTATTTTTTGTTTGGGCATCAGCTCTCTCTCATGGTATCATTGGAGTGTGAACCAACAAGGGCTTTGACTGTAACTAGGTCTGAATGAATGCTTTGGCTGTGATTTTATTTGGGGGGGAGGAAACAAGGGGGGGGTCACACTGCATAATTCAGAGGGGATGGTAGATTATGCACCATCTGTCTCCATATCCCAGCGGCCCTGTCAGAATTGATCCACAACCCTTGACCTTTTGAGATACTCGGCGTGTTTTCCACCCGCTCTTTGGTGTGCGGTGTGTTAGTGTGCAGGCATGTGGGTGTTTGCATTTCTGTGTGTTTTCAGCATGAGTCAGCCTGCTGCTCGCTAACCTTTCCGCTGGATTACACAGTGCAGGTCAGATACACACGAGGAGTTTTTTTGTCTTTATTTTGTTGTCGCTCAAATTAAAGGTCAAATATTTCTGCTGGAATATGAGATATAACTGGCAGTACATACACCGCGTACCGTAAATAGGTCATATGAATGAAGTTAGAAGAACAGTATAGAACTTTTTGGGAAATATGCTTAGTTTTAGTCAGATGATAAGATTGATGTCTGTATTCTACAGCTGGCGGGTATATTAGCAGTGAGAATAAACAATAAGGTTGGAAGAAGCATCCCTGTGAGGTTGCCAGACAACCAGCAGAGGCTTTTCTTGTATGCATTGAACAGCCAAGATATAACATATTAATTAGGGAGCTTTACTGAGTGAGCTTTTGAACAGAGCCATGCTAGCTACCCATACAAGGACCTTTGTCTTTCATCGAAATGCTATTTAAATGAATAATTTGGCACTTTGGGAAATCTGCTGCTGCTGCTTACCTTCACTTCACATTGTTGTTTTCCACTTCTTTTCCACTTTTCCATCCACAGATTAAACACACAAGCTATTATGTGTCGTTTGTGGGTAAATTTTGTTGCCTTAGGTAATGCTAAGCTAAGTTAGCTACAGTACCTGCCAGCTCCATCTTTTTATTTACTCTACAGACATGAGATGGGTATCGATCTTCTCATCCAACTTTTGGGAGGAAAGCGACAAAGTGTATTTGATAAAATGTCAAACCATTCCTCAAATCATGTATAGTACTTATTTGGTATAATGTGATACAGATACAACCATATGGAATATGTGTAGTAAAGAGGGTGAGGGGGTTGTGTTTTTATTCAGAAAGGGTCGTACGTCACAGACAGGCAGCAGAAAAGAAGGTCGGCCATTGATTTTGGAAAAACTGTCTAATTCATTCGTTCTTGTGTGTTGCCTCAGAGCTCTTTGGCTGTCATTTATCTTTGCAATTCCAAGACTCCATGAAGATGTTATGCAGTGACTTTGTGTCAGCTGTAAATCACTGACCATCTTGACAAAGCTTTGACAAGAAATTGACCATGTGTGCATTGTTACCATGAAAAACTCTCTGTGTATTCTAGTCTATTCAAAGAAAGGTCTTTCAGTGGCACAGTACAGAGTGGAAGCACATGGCACTGAACACTTATGACTGCAGTGAATGCACGGCTCTGATCCGAGCCCGGAGAACATCAACACAGCAAGTCAGGGTAAGGTACAGTAGCTGTTGTGGGTAAACCTGGCTTCACCTTCAGGTGTTACCGATTCTAGTATTCTGCTATTCTATTCATTAGGAAAGATTTTTCAACTGCTGTAATTCAGACTTTTGGGGTGCCCACTTGCCATCAAACCTTCTCTGCTTAATGATTTTTTTTATATTGTATTGCCGTTGGTTATACTTGAAGATAGATAAAGCAATAGAAACAGCAGAAAGCCAGAGTTGTGTGAGATCGTCAAACTGAAATCCAAAGTTTCATCATAATATGTGTAACAGAAGAAGAAGAAGATCAAACTTTATCTGACTGTGTGTAACATCATGTGCAGTATAGGCTGTTTTACAGGTGTGGTCATGTTACTCATTATCTTATATAAATATGATTGTTCTTCCCAGTACAACTGTTTGCAATTCTCTTCTTTTGTCATGGCCAAGTTACACTACGCATCTAATATTCTGTTAGCTTATATCACTGTACACTATCACTACCCAAAAACACAAATACACCCACTTCACAAGAATCAATAACCGGTCCATAACTCACCAGTGCATCACAGCACAATAGGGCATCACAGTACGTCTGATATTCACCATGAGGTCATCAATCTGGAAAACAACTGTATGAGAAATGGAGATGATGCTTACGAACTGTAACCATCCAGCAGAGAGCAGAGTAGGAGAGAATATAGTTCTCCATGTCGGCGAAAGGTATGAGGAAGAGTGTGCACCCCAAATAATAATGAGTCTGAGAAACATGGCGTGAGTTACAGAAAAAGGAGAGACATCCCACAGACAGAAATGAATGAATGAATGAATGAATGAAGTGCAGGTGGAGTTAATAGATATGATAATAGAATAAGTTCTCTTTCAAATCAAATATTCTCAGATATGAGTGCAAAGTAATGTCATGTGACCATGTCATGTGATAAGCTACATGAGTACATTATAAGAGCAAATATTACTGGGACCATGACAGAAAACTGCAGATGACCATTTAATATCATTACATTATAGACACTACTACTGACCATAATCACTGCAGCTATACACTCGCTTTCAACCTAGTCTTGTTATTATAATATCAGTGTTACAGTGTAGAGCCCTTAACCATGAGTGGAGGACCATGAACTGAACAAAGCGCTGACCTTTAGAATCTACTTTTGCTTTATATTATATCTATTAGCTCAGGCGAGGATGTACCTTTGGCTCAGGGAATCACTGCATACCCTTTTACTGCTATCCACTGTTGTACATTGATGTGACACCGTGAGTTAAAGGGCAAAATAAACTATGTTTGTGCCTCCGAATACTGGTGAGTGTTGTGGGCTTAGGGCACAGGAGCAGCAGAGTTAATACGCTCTAAAATGGTATGATGCTTGATATTTTCCAACTGTATTTTTGTCCCTTCTTAGTGCAGTAAAAAACAGCTTGATGTCCTTTGTTGAAGTGGGCACAGCCCTGTCATAAGCATAGTCAAGCACCTCTGAAGAAGCAAATCGGCTGTGTGATGTGCTTGAACTAAATGACTATCTTACTGTAATTCTCGCCAGGGTTGGGATGCTTGAATGCAAAGTATGACATGAAAGGCCGGGAGCTTCGTCTCTCACGCGGCACACATCAAAGAGCAGACAGGCGAATGACACCAGGCTTTCCTCTGATCCTCAAGGAGTCAAGAATGGGAATGAGTGGTTGACAGTGCTCCTTAAATCGCTCCGTCCCCCCACCCGAGTAATTCTCCCACATCTCCTCTCCCACTCTCACTCCTCCTTCTCTCTCTCTCATTCTCAGCTTTTGTGATTTAATCTTTCGTTTGATTGACTCCAGGTTTCTTTGCCCCTCGTCACAGCTGGCTGAGAAGTTAAGGCCGTTCAGGGTTCATATTGGTGTGATGAGCCCAAATCGTTCCGCTTTCATGGCACCCTTGAAACTTAGCGAGGTCGTGCTGCAGATGCCTGTACACATCCAACAGTAAATTCAGGAAACAAAAACAACAAAACACCCAGGCCATTGTGAATGTGTGTGTGTGTGTGTGTGTGTGTGTGTGTGTGTGTGTGTGTGTGTGTGTGTGTGTGTGTGTGTGTGTGTGTGTGTGTGTGAATTTGTGGGATGTCTAGGTAGCGCTAATGTGTAGATTCCTGTCTGATTGTGATTAATTAGATGATGAGAAGTGTGCGCTGACAAGCTGCTTATTCTGATTAGAGAGATCAGCTTCCTGTGAGAGGCAGAACTAACAAGGCTCATGAACCTCCACACCGAGCTTTATTAACACATCTGCGCCTTGTCTGCACTCTCCTCCCACAGCTTTGGCTTTCTGTCACCACTCAGCTTCATAAGTCACCGGCTTCCTGCAGCTTACTATATAATAATATCCACTATTTTAAAAGAAGAAATAGCGTCTTCCTCTTACATTTGTGGCCTGTAAAACCAAAACAATTAGATGCAAGAAGCTAAAATGCCCCACAGACTTGAGGCTTTTTCACGAATAGGTCGAGCCACAACACACACGTACACATTTTGATCTATTTATAGTGCAACTTTAAAGCATCAGAATGGAATTTAGATTCATGAGACATATGGTGGGGTGTTATCACTATTTTCTAAAAACAGCGCAGCACTTTACTGTGTGCCACACGCCACCTCTTAGCTACGCTAAAAGCACTGTTAAGTACAGCGAGAGTGGTTTACTGGCTAAAAAAGAAGGTCTGCAGCAATACAGGTTCAAGTGAGAAAAATATTACCTCTGCCCCTGAAAAGCTCTGACATGTCTGAGCATTATCCTAAATTATGACTCTGTAGACTGAGTCTACTGGCAGTGCTGCTTTGCAGAATCTTTTAAAAATTGGACCACTTGGACCACTGAATGAATCACCACTGTTCCAACACTTGTGAGCTGTTCCATGCACTACCATATTAAAATGAAATTGCTTTGTGGCTCTGGGGTTCAACAGTGGGATTGCATGAATCACATGTGGACAAAATATTATCAGAATTAAACAGCAATTGGTAACATGCATTTGAAACCTGGCAGTGAGCATTTTTATCCACTTTTCAGTACAAATAAGAGCTATATGCTTGTGTAATGGCCATGCATAACTTGGGGGAGTTAAGTGTTTTCTAATAAAGACAAGCGCTCTGTTTATTTGTTTCCCTGCATGGATCTGCATCCTTCCTTCTCTGACTTGCATAATCCTCCTCCCTCCCTGCCTACTTCCTTCGACCAAATGGCAGGTGTCCAGCTTGTTTTCCAGCCAGGAATCAGAGGAAAATTAAAAAGGCGACTAAAGTACAAACAATCAAAAATCAATTGCACTACAGTTGAACAGTAAGCTGGTACTTTGTCCTTGGAGTGGGCTCCTGCAAGCTTCTTACCTTTTCATTTTGGTAATCTTTTTGGCTCAGTGTCCAATGCAGCAATGCACAAGAATAGATTTTTTTTCTCAATCTGTAAAGATCAGATTTCCTGTCCGGGGGAGAAAGTATTAAAGCTATTGCCTGAAGAAAAAAAATAATTCCATCATAAAGATATCTTCAGCAGATGGGTAGGCTCCTCAGCAAATGTAGAAATTTGAATTCAGGTGGATTTACCCCTCCTGTTTGCTGAATATAGCTTCTCCCTCTGTGTAAGAAGGCTTTCTCAGCTGTGGCTGTCTAGCTCATCTGTTTCCCACAGATGGCTTGTCATTCATTCAGTCTCCAACTCACAGGAGATCCAATATTCCTCAGAAAGTTTTGCTAAGCGTGTCCCTCTGAGTCATCCCAGCTCTCTGTGTTTCTCTCTGATTATGGGTATTTCTCTGAGGGCTCATGGTTGTCTTTTACTTTCTCCATTGATGGGTGATGGACAGACCATCCACGCTAGCTCAGTGACACATGCAAACGCACACATAATTTGCAGGCCTGTGAAGCTGCGTGACATTAGAAGAATGGTAAGTGCCCCAGCACACAAACATGGCTCACACAGAGATAAAAAGATGCTGCTGGTTTACAGACTGATTCAGCACAGAAAATGCGCACTCACACACACATGCTGCAATTTTACTGTTGGAAACACACTAATCATGGGTTCATTGTCTTCCATTACTGTGAGTCAGACAGGTAATCAAGTGGCTGTTTCCATGAGTTCTCTACTCATTAGCACTCATTAGCGTTTGCCTCTCCACTACTTCCATGATCCTGATTATCAGTGCATCTAAAGCTGCCTCTACGAGAACAGACGTCTTTGAGAAGCAGCACCAGAACTCATTTATCAAGTGACCACGCAGCCATAATTTCATTACACTCAGCCTATTATTTTCTGAGATAATGAGTATTTACGCATTGGATTTTTTAAAATTCTAAATGAGTTATCCACTGCATTAAAACCTCTGACCCCTTGACCTTGCAGGCTGATTTCATTCCAGTCAGGAAAGACTTTCCACACTCGCATTCAAATCGAGCACCACTGATTTTACGCATCAGCTCTCATTGTCTCACATGGGAGGGTCCGGTTCAGCCCGTGAAAGCAGTTGTGTAACGTCTTCTGTGTCTGCTGTCCAGAAGCTTTGTGAAGCACATTTCGTCCTGAAAAAGGAAACCAAGTTGAGATTAGACAGCTAATTGTTTCTAGCACTCAGCACTACTCCAGTGGATACAGGCAGATGTCAACAATCCTATCGATGTAGGTGTCACTCTGATGGCACGATACAAGGCACCAGCTCAGAATATGTCAAGGTAATTGAAAGCAGTGCAGGTGGAGGCAACTGTGTCCTTTTTGAAAATGGCATGTATTTTTGACATGCCCGTCAGTGGTTCACGGAGGAACTTTTTAAAGAAGGCCACAGCTTCCGTTGCAGCAGAAGTCTTAGTTTTAGCATGTCAGTCTACTGTTGGTGCAACATGACCAACCTTTTTAAGTGTCTCAGTGAGGAAAAGGTGTTCCAGGGAAGATCAAAAGCATGCACTGAAGCTTTTTGAAGTTTAATACATTCATTTTTGTTTTCGCACATCACTACATCACTGCATAAGAACATCTCTGACTCGCTACGTTGCTCTTAGGTGCCCCACCCAAAAACAAAATGAGCTTTCTTGCATTATTCATTCCACATAACCCATAGTAACGCCTTCCCTTGATCTTTTCTTTGACAATTTTATTAGATCTGCAGACTCATTTCATTTTGTCTGACAATTTTATCTCACTAACACTTTATTGAAGCAGCAGTTTTCCTTGCTATAAAAATCAAAGGCACAGTGAGCCACCAACAGCAGGGAGACCCTGTCGTTCCCTTCACTCCTGCATTCAGATCTTCTTGTTCTACTCCATTGAATTGATTGGAAAACTAAAGTACGTACCACCTGTAAATTTCACCAGAGGCCGCCGTGTGATTGTGTAAAGATTTTTGGATTCCTGCTTCAGTAAATGCCATTATTCATCCTGCAATTCAACAGCTTATGTCTGTGTGACAGCAAGTGGAAAAGTTTCCACAATCAGGCATTTTTAAGGACATCTCAGCAGTAGAATTTGTATTGGTTTCAACAATGGAATGATAAATGAGAGCTGGCATCAGCACTGATTAATGAAGTCTTCATTATCTCATGTTTTCCCTCTTCTTTTCATCCTCGCTCTCGTGTGGTCTCATTGTTTTGCCTGGTTAGATTGCGCTGATTTTGTGCCTCGTAATGAGACAGGGAACAATAGCAGAGTACTTCTTCACTTCTCCTCCTTAGCGATACTTGTTCTTTTGTCTGCATCCTCAATGAATGACTCCTGAATGTCACTCTCTCTTTTTTTTTATCTCTCTCTTCCTGGTTTTCGGTGAGCAATTCTCGTTGATTCTCAACTATGAATGGTGACTGGAATGAATGAGAGGACCTTTCCATTTATAACACTTCTGGCTTTTCACTGGGTTGAGTTTGTAGGCGGCTATAAATTTAAACAGGGTTTTATAAAATTCAAATGCGTGTGTGTACAGGATTTTAAATGACACAACTAAATGTCAGATATTGTCAGTGTTGGATGGCTGTCTTTTTGAAGAAACAGTGGTTGTAATGCTACATGGCAGTGTGCATATCCTATTAGATAGTATCTATTACAGAAATGAAATTACCCTCAGTTAATTTGATTTGGATAATATTAGGCTAATAGAAGTGTGCAGTGCTCTGTGCTGAATGTGAATTGAGCGAACAGAATTATACATTCACATCGCACACAGCTGCAACCTCTGGATTTGAGATGGGCTGGATTCCAAGGTATTCTTTTTCTATGTGCTCTCTCTCTCTCTCTCTCTCTCTCTCTCTCTCTCTCTCTCTCTTTCTCCCTCTCTTTCCTTTCTCTGACACACTCTTGACACAAAAAAGTACAGTAATAACACAAGCCAGCCATGGTGCAGTGCTGACAAATTCAACGCTAAGTGAAATAGAAGACTTTTGTCTGGGTCTGGCAGTGCAGCACGTAAGCGACGCATTAATGGAATTACATGCATCGCTCATCTCCGCCACAAGAAAAAAAAAAAAATCAAAGAGTAGCTTGAAAGTTTTTGGGGGGCTATACATGAGAAACGTTCTGTGAGTCATACACAATGTTGTCCATGTGTTATTGTGCCTGTAGAGACCATTGGATCTCTTTCCTGAGACAAAATGATTCATGACTTCATGTCCAAGTCAAGGGTCAAGTGTTTGAGGGTAAGCCTCCGTCAAGACGTTAACCTTCAAACCCATTGGAAGTTGGGCTCAGGTCTCTTCTTTCAGGTCTTTGAATGTTGACCATTAAGACATTTGAATGCGTGCATCTGAAGCTTTGTGAAATTTACATTAAATGTTCAAGGTTTGTGGCTGTGCGTGGCCTGTCTGTAGCTGTCTTCTATTTTGAGTTGCGTTAGCAGGATGTCAGTCTGTTGGTCCACCACTTTGGCCCAGAATGAAATATTTCAACATCTTACTTGTACAGATATTCATGGTTTCCAAAGGACAAATCCTAATGGTGATCCCCTGACTTTTCCTCTCGTGCCACCGTGATTTTGACATTTGTGGTTTTGCGTGAAATGTCTCAACAACTCAACTATTGACCAAATGCCTGCAGACATTGATAACATGACTTTCCCATCAGCTGTAACTTGTGTTTAGTGCTAATTAGAAAATATTTGCATGCTAGCTTGCTAAACTAAGCAGGTGAACATGGTCAACATCATACAGTGCCTGCTAAACATCAGGATGTGAGCGTTCTCACTGTGCACGTGTTGATGTTAGCATTTAGCTCAAAGCACCACAAAGTTTCTCATTGCCAGATTTTTATTGCAGATGTGAACTTTAGGCAGAAAACTTCTGCATCCTCCCGGCAGAGTTCTGTTCTCACTTCATAGCCTCTCTGTGCAGAGTGCATAAGTGTGTGTATGTGCATGTGTATGATGAGCTAAATGGAGGTAAGACAGTGTTACAAGTACAGCCAGCAGGAGAAGGTAGTACACATACAGACAAACACTCTGCCACAAAACAGAGTATTTTCACTGCCTGTCACTTCTCACCTATTGCACAGCTGTGTCCCTATTGCCAGGAGAGACAGAACACCTCTCAGCACGACATGGTTTTCATCTTTCTCAGCGTATCTGTAGGTTGCTGTGTGCTTTTGTCCTTGTGCGTGTGCACATGTAAAATGCATCCAGTTATTGATTCATTCAGCATGTGGCACAGCTGACACTGAGACCGCCTTTTCACTTAATGATGTAAACACTTCCCATTTAGCCGAGGTGACTGCTGAACTATGTCTTTTGCACCTTGATGAGATCAAGTGTTATTAAACTTCCTCCATCTGTTCGATATTAGAGTTCGCCAGACTGTAGGCTACACTTTTAGCACTGATATTAGTTTGCTCTAAAAAGGAGTTGCAAGGAGGTGGAAGGTTTGACAGGCAAAATAAAAATAGGAAATATGAGCAACGGAAAGGAAAGGCAAAAGGAAGCAAACGTCAAAGGAAAGAAAGCAAAGGTTAGAAGAGAAAAGCAAAGGAAATGAGAGAGTGTGAAAGAGTTGGCCCACCTCTGTATTGGCTCTGCCCTCAAAGCTACTGTACATGGCAATCCTACATCAAAGCACCCGCATGAGACGCCACACACATACACAGTATGCAAATGCGCATATACATTTTGCATGTATACTTCATTTGCATTTCAAACATGTTTTCATTTGTGTTTTAAACATGTTTAACGTAACACACAAATAAATCCTAACCTTGTATTGCTGACATGGTTGTACCTTCAGAAGACTAGCAGGGGTTGATCACAATTATTGATCCCAAGAAACAACTCTCTCTCTCTCTCTCTCTCTCTCTCTCTCTCTCTCTCTCTCTCTCTCTCTCTCTCTCATGGTGTGTGTGAGATTTATGCAAAGGTGTTCTACATGTAGTTACCTTGTTCACCAAGTAACCTAGCAACACTGGAGTCAGCTGGTTAGAAGCGTGTTTGGGTCCATCCCACTGCCTGTATGTGATTTGCATCTGTGGACACAGCTGCGCTCAGACTCGACGTATGAGCAGCAGTTGGAGAAGTTTGAAAGTGACTGGTGCTGGGAATCCGTCGACAGAGTTATGAATTATAACCACAGTGATCCGTCACACTGCATGACGTTAGTGTGTGAGTGATTTCTTTTTCTGATTTTGTATTTGCTCTTAGGTATGTCTTGCTGTGATTTTCCACCCCTGTGATTTCCTGTCAGTCAAACACTGGGTCAGTGTTTCAGTTTCTGTGGGAGGATTCTTCATTCTTCATTTTGTCATTTTGGTAACAGGAATTGGCGAAACAATCGCACTCCAAAGTCCATTTTGAAGCTTTTATCATATCTTGCAGTTCTCCTCGGCAAAAGGATTTTGCATGGATGGATTTGTGTGTGTGTGTGTGTGTGTGTGTGTGTGTGTGTGTGTAAAGTTTTCAGTGAAAAAATGAAAACGTCTGGAAACTGAAAAGAGTCCTTCTGCCAGTTTACAAGCACGTTGGCAAACTGTAATTGAGAATGAAAGTTCATTCTTGGCCAATGAAACAGCAGTTTTTCTTCTTCTGTTCAACCATTATTGTGGGTCAAGCCACACAGTTCAGTTGCAAACAAAATGCAAAAATGCATCACTGCTTCTGTAGCAGATGAATTTATTCCTACAAGAAAGCCCTTTCCCAAATGAAAATATGTAAAAATATCCAGTCTTTAAAGTTCCTTAAGATTTCAGTTTCGATGTTGGAGGCGAGCAGCCTGCTGCTTGCAACTCTTCATCTAACATCTTACTGCTCCCTCTTGTTCCAGTGAAAAAATTAAAAATGATCCTCTGCCAAAAATGGCTGTTGTTTATGTGTTGTGTAGTACACTTATATTATTTTTGATGAGCGGTCTGCATACAATAAAAGCCACCTAGTGTTCTGCCAATTGAATGCTTTTAATGTGAGATGTTGGGTCAATAGTAGCAGTAACATAATACAGCTCTAATACAGTGTTAGGTAAGGGCTGATATCAATGAGATACATTAATATACATTCATATCTATCTATCTTCCAGATTATTATTACTACTGCAAGTAAAGCAGCACAGTCAGAGGAAGTGGCACTTTAAAGCAACCAAACTTTATAAGAGTGGGAATAGACTCTGAGCTGCTGTTCAGTGTGTGTGCCTTTACGTGCAGGTGTGTGTCTTGATTCTCCTCAGAGCCGTGGTTTCTGCTTCTACCTTTGATTTCCTGTCAGGAGAGTTTGTAAAACAACACAACACGAGCAACTAGAGAGATGCAGGGAGAAAGAAGGAGAAGCGAATGTATTGAGAAGGTGGCAGAAAGGGGGAGCGAGGGGTAGGCGAAGAGATGGAAAGAGAGTTATGAAGTGGCAAGGTGAGGAGAGAAGAGCCGAATGAAGAAAGAGAGAGGGAAAGAGGGAATAAGAGGGATGTAAAAAGGAGAGGAGGAAAGGTGAGAAAAGGGGAGAATCAGAAAAACACTTTCACATAAGTTACAGTGTATGTGTGACTGTGTGTGTGTGTGTGTGTGTGTGTGTGTGTGTGTGTGTGTGTGTGTGTGTGTGTGTGTGTGTGTGTGTGTGTGTGTGTGTGTGGATTGGCGAGTGTTTCCTGCACAGGGTTAAGGTCTAATGTCTAATGGCTGACTGAATGAGGCTGTTACACTATTCTCTCATTGCCTTTGATCTCTGTTTACCTCCATCTAATATCCCCCGCAATGTCCTCTCATGTTATCTGAGGTAGGGTGGAAAAATGCCAGCAAATTACAATCGAGCAGCACTCTGCTAAGTGGTGTTGGTATTTTCCTTCTCATTAAGTCACAGTCAGAGGCCTTCTCAGGCTGTTTTCAGGCACATAAACATACAGCTTCATGCTAAATGTGTTTCTTCGTCACGTTATCCGAATCAAACTGATTAAAGGAGGGGTGAGTCATTCGGGAGAAAGAGTGTTGATATTGCCGTCTCTCCTTCTTCACAATGCTGTTACATGTTAGCATGCCAAATTTGCCATCCCTCTTGGTTCCCCCATCTCCCCTCTCCTTCGCTGCGTCCTGTGCATGATCACGAACGCCACCTGTTGCTGACTGGCTGGAGGAGTGTTGTGTGGCTCCGTCCGAGACACTTTGTTTGTTTCCCATCGAGAGCCGGAGCTGTGTACAAAAATCCAGCACGCACTGAGATCAGGCGGCTGGCAAACCATGAGGAGATCTTTCTTCATAGTCACTTTCTCCAGAATGACTCACCCCACTTTTCATCTTTGCTGTTTTACAGAAAAACGAATACATTTTGACATGATTACATGTATTCAAGAGAAGGGAATTCACCGAGTTCCTTGTCAGTTGAGGAAATGTACTCAAATACCCCAAAACTCAGTTCCCTTCTGTTTGATATCCTTGGTCAAACAGGATTTGTTTGCTCTGCATTGCTATGATAATGTAGTCGTTTTTGAAATGGATTAGCAATATGCATGGAGCATAGACAAAACTGTGTGGAGTCCTACGAAATGACCTGCAGACATTTGACCTGCACAAACACTGAAAACCTACATTGACACATGACACCAGTGGTCACAGCACTTGTTGTAAAATGACCTGTGTTTGCCCTCTCCTGAGAATTGACCTCTTGTACCGGCGCCTACTATTTCTGAGAGGTGAAATAGCGTGAGGTTGTTGGAGTGCCACGAAACCTCTCAGGGAGGAGGAAGGGTTGGTTTGGTATAATGCGTTTGATTCTTACACTGGAGACATCAACAGCTGATGTTAGTTTCTTTAAACAGGGTTTCTTTAAGAGTCTTAAAAAGTGCTGGATTACATTTCCTCCAAAAAAGATATTAGAAAGTCTTAAATTTAATTTACTGAAGTCTTAGGTATTCTTTCTTGCCTGTCATAGGCTGTAATGCCAGCCATAAAACATGCTTTTGTATCCAGCTGTGGGCTGTTGGGAGACATTACACCTCCATATACACTTTAACTAAGCTGTGTATTGCACGTTGTGTGTAATTAGTTGCGATTGATGCGACAGTACATTGTGCTCACAGGAGGCTCTTCAATCCATTTCAGTCAGCCCAACAAACACCACTACTGCTAGCTACAGTTGCTAGGACACTACAGTCTCATTAGGGGCAAATGTCAGTTTAAATTAAAACTTACATGAACATTCATTTTCTGACAACTGTCAGGTTCCATGTTGTGCTGATTTGATTTCTCATATCATTAGGAAGTACTGTTTTATGCTGCTATATGACATTAAAAAAGAGAATATATTATGGGGTTACCTTGAGGGCAGTGTAGTCTTGTGTAGGTGTGGGGTATATTGTTTTAACTGTAAATATGTTTTAAATGTGCTTATATGTGTATGTATGGCAAAGAAAATTCCAATTGAAGTTGAAGTGATTAAAAAAAAAACAAAAAAACGTGATGCTGACCCTGCAGGTCCTGTAAACTGAAGAGGCTGACTTGTTTAACTCTTGCTCACCGCCAAATGTCTAAAACCTGCCAGACAGTTCTGTTAACATTTTGTAAGACGAGGAGTGAAAGTGAAAGAATGGAAGATAGGAAGAGGAGGAAGAGGAGGAGGAGGAGGAGGAGGAGAGAAAAAGCAGGTTGTGCAAGTATGGGAGTATGGGAAGTATGGGAAGAATGAGAGATGGGAAAACAGGGCAAGAGGAGGAGGAGACTACGAGAGCAAGATAGAGGAATTGCCCCCTAGGCACTCTTCAATTTTGCCCTCATGATGGGAGCATATTTCCCCTGTGCTGTGGCCATCATCGCTCTCTCTCACACATTCGCTCTCACACTCTCTGCCTCCCTGTCTCGATGCATTTCTGTTATGTTTCTCTCCCTCTTCTCTGCTCATCATGGACGTCTCAAGCGACAGTCCATTGTCAGCCGCCATCCCCAACACCTATTTTTACTGTATGTCCGGGGTATGAGGGCCACGTGAGCGTGCGAGTGCGGCATATCCATCCTGCCAATTCCCTCCTGAAAGTCAGCAGCTACACGAATCATCCAAAATAGATATGAAAGCGTGTTTCAGGCCTGCAGGTGCGCTGCATTTTTTAAAACACAAAGCCATTATCTTCTTCTTTTCTTTGTGGGTTTTTCCATTTTTTCTATATTGGCCTCCCTCTCTGTATGCACAGAGCTGACAAGCTGCAGCTTGTGCATTTCACAGGTCCTCTTCCATGGGTCACCCTTGAAACGTTCCATCTTTGCCATCATCCTTGATTCTTTCTGGATCCTGATGGGTTAGCTACGGCAGTGTGTGCGTTTGTGTATGTGTTTATGTGTGTGTGTATGAGAACAGACAGTGGAAAAATGAAAATAGATCATTCATGGCTGAAAGCTGAGAAGAGCAAATCAGTCCTTCTGCCAGTTTCCCAGCATGCATGTCTCTCTGGCTGGCGAAGAAGGAAGTGCACGCCAACACACAGCTGAGCCAATCCTTCTATTGTTTCCATAGCTGTATTTATACATTTTGGCTATTGTCTGTCCCACTCTGCATGATGGGTGTGCAGAGCTCCAGTGGTTAATAGCTTATTTGAAGCCTACTGTAGGCTAAGGGCACATATGGACAGATACCAGGCTAATGAAAACTTCCACATTGTTTGACTACAATTCTATAAGGACGCTGTGCAGTTCACCTTCTTGTACTCTTAAATGAGCCAACATATCTGCCCCAGACCACACTGTCGCTTCATTCATTGAACCTGCAGTCAAACAAAGGCCGCATTCAGGCAGACAAAACCCACCACCGCACAGCATTTCAACAAAAGCCAAGACAGTAGCTGCCTTGTCCAAATGATTGTCTGGTATTGTCTCCCATACTGGTAGCTAAGTAAAGCCCAATTTAAACTAGTAATTCACAGTATCTCATACATATTAAAGGAATAGTTTGAGAGTTTGGTAGATTATTCACTTGAGATGATTGCGAGCACTCGCATTTCTGTGTGCTAAATATGAAGCTACCACCAGCAGCCGGTTAGCTTAGCTTATCATTTAGCATCCTAAAAAAGTTGTAGTTTTATGGGGGGTTATACAGTATGCCAAGAGTATTTCTTTGCTGGTAACTTCTTGGAGTCTGCACATAACCTTCCATAAAACCACAACATGGTGTTTGTGAGCTTTAAAGTTGCTTGTAGGTGGATTTTGTTACTTTAGGACAGTGTCAGCCATGTCCTCTTGTTTCCAGTCTTCAAGTCAAGGTAAGATAACCATACAGACATGAGATTATATCAGTCAATAAGCATATTTCCCTTAATGTGGAACTATTTTGCTTCCTCTAATTACATATCTTAGGTCATGAAATTTACATGAAATATTTATTCTCTTGAGGTGATGCCTTTCACCATCAGCCTGTTAATTCATGCTTCACAATCACTGTTCATAGCAAGTGTAAACCCTTATAACAGGACAGTTCTCACTGTTACTCTGCTGATACACTCATGTCAAAGCTGTGTGCTGCTGCAGCTCCATCCACCACCCCAGCTTCCCCTTTCTGCACATGAACATTTTTGTTTTAATGTCAAGATAAACATAAGTGACTGAATTATCACTGAAAGTTACATTAAATTGATTGCTTGGACCTGTAAACATAGAAATATTTGGATGTAGAAGTCTTCATCACTAAAAATCAGCAGTGTTCTACTGGGATTTTCATCTAAAGCTAATGTAATGCTCCTGGGCTCAAAGTGTTTCTGTCCACCAAACTTCATGGTGATATTTTTTGGAGCTATTCTGCCTCAGAACGGGCAAGATCATTTCCTTGAGGTGAAGAAAAATACATCAAAATATGTGTATCACTTCTGGTATTTCAGCTGTTGAATTTACAGTGAAACACCCTTTGACCCACAACTCACAGAGATGGCAGAGAGCAGGCAGACTCAGCTGTTAGCAAAGTGGGTCAGAGCAGCTGGCATGATCGCATGAATATTTAAAATGAAACAGCTCCAGACTGAAGCCTCTGTAACAATCACGTTGATGCCAAGCAGTGTTAAACAATGACAGCATGTTGTACAGCTCCAACTCCCTACTGAGCTGCTACTGAATATTTCTGCGTGCACAGAAGGGGGGGGGGGGGGGGGGGGGGGTTGTCCAAAGAGGAACAGAAATCTAGAGAGAAGACAAAAAGATGTGCCGTACAAAAGGAGGGAACGTAGGTAAGGTCAAATCAAATAATAGCAGGAGGTTTCGATTTTAATTTGAAGAGACCTCTGAAAACATAGAGGGGAAGTAGGCTAATGGAATTCTTTGGTGTGTAAAACATGTGTACATAATACAGGAATACCTCAATTATCTAACAAGAAATGAAGAAGAGAGAACACTTTTGGATGACAGACAGATCAGTAGAGGCCAACAGATGAAGAACACGAACAAACTTTTGTAATTAACTCAACACAGAGACGTGTTGACAGATAGAGAGCCAGGCGGACTGACAGGTTGAAAAAAGAAACGAAAAAAAAAACAAAAGAACGGAGGAGAGCGAAGGGAGGGAGGGAGAGACATGACTGGAGGATGGATAGAAGTAGGTCAGGAGGAGAGACAGAGAGGGAGACATGTGGAGGGAAGGATGGAGAGAAGGAAATAAAGGAAAGAGACAGGCAACATTTGGCTGCATCTTCTCTGCCTTTTCACTTGGGCGTCTTTTATATTTGCGCACACACAACCACACGATCAGGCATGTGTCGTGTGCGTGTCGCTGTGATTGGCAGTTCCTAGCCAGCAGTCTGCTCCAAAGCCAAAGACTTCATAATAAACAGAACATGGTTTAATTTACTCCTCCAGGCAGAGCAGCGCTGCTCACTTTGCTGTCTATTCACAAACAAGGACACACACATGCAAGTACGGCACACTGCAAAAAATATCCGTCCGGCCAATTTATTCGATTTATTTATAAATCTTTTTTTATGTCTTGCTTTTCTCAGAAGTTATAATGATACTGCAGTGATTGTTAATGTCTTTTGGACATGTTTATGGAAACTGCTTCTAAAAGTCTGGGTGAGCTTTTCCCATGACTCTTGACTGTTTGACCAACATGCATCCGGGACGCCGGCCCTGTATAGCCTATGAGAGCCTAGAGTTAGCGCCATCCACCCAGGTGCTGTGGCTGTCTGAGATCTGTCCACGGCGGGATGTTGACTTGGAGAGGCCCGTCGTCACGGCTACACCAATGACACGGCTGGATGTGGGTGAGCCTCCTCGGTGGCAGCTCTCATTCAGCCAATCAAGGCAAACAGGCCATGCTCTATTTAATGATTATCCCAGCATCTGTCCCCTGTCTCTCATCTCTGTGTGAAAGCCGGCAAACACGAGCGCAGATACACTCACAGGAGCTCAGTGAATCCCATCCAACCGAGCAGCTCGATTCTGGCTTTCTTCGAGTAATTTCATCTCAATTTAATCAAATCTAGAAATGAAGGGAAATGCTCGCGTGCCTTATAACCAGGCTGCGTGCCCCTGATTGATTATATAGTTAGCAGACAGCGTGGTTAATAGAGGATGTGATTACAGCAGCAGCAATTAATGCCAGTCCAATAAAATGCATGATTACCACATTTGGAATGTAATCTCAGTTGTTATCCTTGTGCAGAAAGGCAATACAAAGATAGGCTTTATCCTGTTTCCATTGTGTTTACCTTTACTTACAGCAAACAGAGTGTGTGGGTGATAACGTTTACATTGTGCCCCGTTCTTGCTGCAGCTTGGCCAGGTGTATTGATTTCATTTCCACATTTGTTTTGTGGAGAAGGTCCCGTCCACTTCTGCACTTTTCTCCTTGCAAGGCAACAGTAGGGATGGGTTCTGCCTCATCAACTGGAAATTGTGAATCGTGCTATTGTTCATCTGGCACTCAAAGAGTGAATTTGCCATTTAATTGATAGCACAGAGGTTAATGAATATGCTTGGACGCTTGCCGCCACTCTATTTCTCCCTTGCATTAGGATGCAGGTGATCAATAAATGCACTGTTTTCCTCAGCTGTAAATCATGTGACTGCTCAGAGACTCCCTGTGGGCAAGGATGGAGGAAAAAGAGACAGACAAGGAGTGCTGGGCTGATGAATTTAACGATAAACGGGAGAGAGAGAGGATCGAGATGTGCTAAATGGGAGAGTGAGGCAGAAACTGAAGAGACACCGTGAGAGAGAAAGAAAGGCTAATATTCTTGATTTATCAGTCAGGCAGCCTTTGAAATGAATGAGAAAGCCGTCTGTGGCCGCTTATTGCAGCCTGTGGGATGAATGCTCACTATTGCACTGTTTGTCTTTGGTTGCGTAAAAAATGAAGTGCAAAATCAATAAAAATGTTAATCAGAATAAGAAACAGTTTTCACTCTCAGTTTATCAGACCACTTGATAGAAGAGACCCAACAATCAGATATCAATCTACAAAGTCACTATTTTTTTGTGATTCATTTGTAAATCATAGCATGAATTACATTCCACTGCACCTTCCAGCTTTGTGTCTCTTACAGACATATACAGCGCAAAAATGCCAAATAAGATTATACCTGTACTCACTCTGAATCATATTCTTTCAAGATGATATCACTGTTTTCATGTATTCTAAACATTGCTGTAGTACAAATCAACAGCAGCTACTGAAGTAACGCAAGAGTGACTGGCAGTAATCAGCAACACCTACTCATCATCTCATGATTATTTTGTGTAATGAGATAGAAAAATATTTTGGATTGCAAGACTGAACTCTAGATTCAATTATTTGATACGATGGATATTTTCTTCATAAATACAGTGTGCTCACTGCTGTTTCCCGAGATACAAAACTTAAAAGTGATTCTTTTTGTGCCTCCAGGTGAGACCGGTGCAGCCCTGTCACGCCCACAGCGCCCCCTTTCGGCCCGGACGGCCCACCACGCCCCGGCGCCTGTGAAAGGGTACCATGTCAGCCGTAGCATGTCCCAGCATTCCTCCGGTGGTGGCGGAGGAGGCCCCTGCCACTGCACGCCTGAGGACTGTGACGGACCAGGCAGAGAGTACTACCAGGGTCACAGCGACGGCCACTACTACCCTCCAGGAGGTCCAGCAGAGGCCCTGGCACTGGAGAGGCACCATTCCCACCCCCACTCACACTCCCATAGCCACTCTGGAGGAGGAACCTTCCCCCGCTCCCACCCCAGCCAGCACCCACCTCTCCAGTCGTTTGACTCTTGCGAGGAGTGCCTGTCCTCTGGCCACGGGGGGAAGATGCACCGCATTCCCCCGAATCTGATAGACCAGTTTGAGAAGCAGGTGCCCTTTCATCCTGATGGCTTCCACACACTGCAATACCAGCGCACCACTAGTGGGGGTGCCGAGCAGCGCAGCGAGAGTCCGTCACGTATTCGACACCTGGTCAACTCTGTGCAGCGCCTCTTCGCCAAGTCCCATTCCCTGGAGGCACCATCAAAACGGGAGTACAACGGGACGAGAGGAGGCGGGGACTACCGTGGTGAGAGAGGAGGAGGCCACAGGAGTGGAGGGGAGGACGGTGGAGGTCACTACTCAGGCCACCAGCCTCGCTCAACCAGGAGGAGCAAGTCTCGAGAGCGTAGCAAGAGTGGAGACTCGCGGCACGAGTCAGGCAGACGCCACCGCAGCAGGACGGCAGGCTGGTGGAGCTCTGATGACAACCTGGACAGCGACAGCAGCTTCTTGGTCAGCGGGGGCAGACGAGGGTATCCCAGCGGACACGAGAGCCTGGATGCAGCCATCCAGGAGCTCACCATGAAGAGGCCCAAGGAGCGTGGTGGTGGGCCAGTGGCTGGGGAGTGCGTGGCCTGTACCACAATGGCTTTGGCCGGGAATGAAGGAGGGGGGCACCACGGGCACCACGGCCATTCCCTGAAAAGGAGCACCTGGTCAGCCATGACAGTGAGTCAGGCCAGGGAGGTGTACCCATCCAGGGGAGGAGCCTATGACAAAGCCCTAGTGCCCATGGAGAGTAAGCTGAAGGAAAGGACCTTCCACTACCTGCAGGTGTGTGTCCACCTGCATGCCAACCACTGTTTATGTGTGTGTTTGTGTGTGAATATAATACGTTGGTGACTTCTGCTCAATGCTGGTCTGCAGCAAAAAGGAGCAAATTGTAAGGTTCCCACATATAAGGACAATGTACATCAGTGTATGAGGAAGCCAACACTTTGCTGTGTTCTCTCACAGAAAAAAAGTGGCAGTGAGCCTGTAGGTTAACCCTTAGCTCAAGCTTACAAATTTTGCATGAGAAATTTCACACCTTCTTTTCAGAGTCATAACTCAGTCAATCATGTTACTCTTTGCAGTGATAGCAGTGGCTCCAGTTTCCATTTAATGTCCAATCTTGATTTTGATGATTTCAAAATCACGGACAGTCCTTATGACTCCACATCATTGACGGTTGTCTCTACATCTATGATTACTGTGTGCAAGAAGCATTAGCAGCTAATACAGCACAACTTCATGGTACAAATTCACCTAAATGTAAAGAAATACAGGCTAAAATGTACTCATATGTAGCCAACAGCTAACTCACTGACTCTATGACAACTTAACACTTCTTGTTTATAGTAATTGAAGCATACAAGAATCTCCATCTGTCCATACAGGTGTTCGCTGTGTGTTAAAATCTCCGTTCACACAAAATGCCCCATAACAACTGCATTCACCTTTTTTTTTTTTTTTTCCCACAAAAATTTTCAAAAAATAAGAAGTAAAACTTGAAAACTGAGCAGCCCCGGGTTCACAGGGCTAAAGTCCACCTGAGAGACCCATGGACTGGACTGTCTTGCTATTTTGCAGTGAGTCAGAAAACAGTGATTGTCACTCATACAGAGATTATTTCATGTCTATCCCAACAGTGCATCTCTCAGTTCCTCTCACCACAGTCTATCTCCATACCTAACATGCAATTTTCCCTTTCCCCTTTCTCCCATTCTGTATACATGAATTCCCTAAAATGAAACACTAATGGCTGTACCTACAAAGTCAGCTGAAAGAGCACACACAAACACACACACACACACACACACACACACACACACACACACACACACACACACACACACACACACACAAACCTCCAGCTGTGCTGAGGTAGAGCTGCCATGCAGGCTGTGTTTCTACGGAAACAGCAGGTAGCCACAGGAGTCCCTGGTGTTTTTCCAACTCTCATCCTTTAGACACAGCTGAGCTCTGCTGATAGTAGAGACAGCGAGAGCAGGGCTGTGTGTGTTAGTGTTTTCAAAGGACTAACCCCGTACAATTCGCCTCTGTGCCGTAGGCTACCATCACATTCACACCTTAGGACACGAAATGAACTTCCCCACTGCAGCCTTCCTCGTATCTCCAGGTGTCACTTGCAGTTTCGTGAGAAGCGGAGAGATGGCGTGGGGAGTGAATTTTTGCTGAAGTCAGCCAGATTGATCCATGGCTTCAGAGCAGACGTCTTCCTGGAGCTGCAGATATAATGCTGTCCGGGTCTCCAACACCAGTGCAAGACCTAAGGACATGCAGCAGCACAGGTGCCATACTGAAGCAACGGCTCCAAACTGAAGCCTTGTTCTCTGGGAGCAAAACTGACAACATTTGCTGCCAGACCAGTGCAGACAGAGTGTGTAAAGACTAGATATCATACATTCAGCAACTTTAAACTTTTAAGTGGCCATATATGTTTTTATATTAACACAGACAGTTACAGTAAGCGACTAGCTGGTGAACATATGTGGAACATTTAGCTGCTAAAGAGTCAGATATTTCCCTCAAGTAGACGTGGGCAACAAAAAAACACATCTAAAACGAGAATGACTGTTGGACTTACTTTCATCACACTGCCAGAAAATGCTAATGTTGCTCCCTGACTGCTGGTCAGGGCTCATAAACCACAACATGGACTTACACTGATCAGGCATAACATTATGACCAACATTGTGTTGGTCCCCCTTTTTCTGCCAAAACAGCCCTGACCCATTGAGGCATGGACTCCACTAGACCCCTGAAGGTGTGCTCTGGCACCAAGATGTTAGCAACAGATCCTTTAAGTCCTGTAAGTTGCAAGTGGGGCCTCCATGGATTGGACTTGTTTGTCCAGCACATCCCACAGATGCTCGATTGGATTAAGATCTGGGGAATTTGGAGGCCAAGTCAACACCTCAAACTCGTTGTTGTGCTCCATTTTTGCTTTGTGGCACGGCACATTATCTGGTGAAAGAGGCCACAGCCATCAGGGAATACCGTTTCCATGAAGGGGTGTACATGGTCTGCAACAATGCTTAGGTAGGTGGTACGTGTCGAAGTAACATTCACATGGATGGCAGGAACCAAGGTTTTGCAACAGAACATTGCCCATAACATCACACTGCCTCCGCCGACTTGCTTTCTTCCCATAGTGCCTCCTGGTTCATTTATTCCCCAGTTAAGCGACGCACATGTGCAGCATTTTCAGTGGTGGACAGGGGTCAGCATGAGCACCCTGACTGGTCTGTGGCTATGCAGCCCCATAAGCAACAAACTGGGATGCACTGTGTATTCTGACACCTTTCTATCAGAACCAGCATTCACTTTTTTTGGCAATTTGAGCAACAGTAGCTCTTCTGTTGGATCGGACCACACAGGCCAGCCTTCGCTCCTGCATCAATGAGCCTTGGCCTCCCATGACCCTGTCGCCCATTCACCACAGTTCCTTCCTTGGGCCACTTTTGATAGATACTGACCACTACAGACTGGGAACACCTCACAAGAGCTGCAGTTTTGGAGTTATTCTGACCCACTCGTCTAGCCATCACAATTTGGCTCCTGTCAAAGTTGCTCAAATTCTTATGCTTGCCTGTTTTCCTGCTTCTAACACAACACTGAGGACAAAATGTTCACTTGCTGCCTAATATATCCCACCCACTAACAGGTGCCATGATGAAGAGATAATCAGTGTTGTTCACTTCAGCTGTCAGTGGTCATAATGTTATGCCCGATTAGTGTATGTCAAGTGCTGACTTTCAAATTTAAATTATTTTGTCGCATTTTGAGATCCCTCACCTGACAAAAAGGTTATGCCAGCAGAGTTCTCACATCATACAAATGTTGAGTCTAACAAGGAGCCAAATACTCAGAGTACAACACAAACTGAAGTCTGTTAAAAAAAAATTTTCTGCTATTCAGTCAAGGAGTTAAGAAATGTTCACCCATGGAAATAATCCAATAAGATAAGAACATAAGAGATTAATGGAAAAATATCCTCATATACAATGTTATCACCAGATTTGTTGGTCTGACTAACCCCAAATTAATTCTACATTGTTTCCATTGCAAACATTAGAACTCGCAAAGTCATGGAAATAAAAGTTTTAAAGTCACAAAGTTTTTTTTTTTATTTATTATTGCATAGGGAAGACAATGTGGTTCTCAGTAGCTACCAAAAACATTGTGTAATATGTATTTACAAGCTTATACTAGCAAGTCCACACTGGGTCATCTCTCAAGGTTGCTGCACAAAAACAAGGCAAAAATAAAGCAGCTCGAAGTGAAAATTGAGGGAACAAAAATAAGTGAATGTTCACTAGTCGGAATTGTCGCGGTCTGAGGCAAAGGGACAAGTTTTTTGCCATGGTGTGAGTGGCAATCACAATGTGCGGCATCAGAACCTGGTGCTCTCCGTCCCCTAAGCCTCTCCCTTCCCCTCGGCCTGTGTCTGATAGATAAGGGATGATAAAAACCAGAATATGGAGTGAGAGTGAAATGAAGATAGAAACAGTGAGGGAGAGAGAGAGAGACAAAGATCGAGGGGGAAAAGAGCAAGGTAGAGGGAATGCAGAGATAGCAAAGCAAGCTAAGGGATAGAAAAGAGATAAAGGAGGTGATGGTAGCCAAGGGGCAAAGCGAGAGGAGCAGAGAAAGATCGAGATGAGAAAATGAGAGAGATAGTACAAGGCCAGGGGGATCGGGAGATTAGGCTGAATCATCTTTTAAGTGATGACCTTAAAAACACATACTCAACTGGATGCCAAACCCTGGGGGCCTTGACTGTGTGTGCGTCAGTGTGTAGGTGTTTTCATTTGGTCACATGCTTGTGTGAGACTACACACCTCACAGCGTTTGCAAAAAAAGTGATAGATGGAGGGGTCTGTCAGGACACGCAGCTGTTGTTACTTGCTGTTAGCTCTCATAATACTGGAAAAGACGTGGGATCAAATGATACCCACACACACAAGGTCACGCAGACACACACACGTTTGCATATCCAACTGAGTGGTGCTCCACAATAATAAAATTCATTGTTCGGTACAAGGTTGATAGCTCTCCTCTGCTATGATGCTAATCAAAGCTGCACATATTTTTTATATTACCAATGCATCGTATGGACCGACCATATCCGCAACTGGCCAGTGAAGAAAGCCTCAGCAGCGAGCAAGATAAAAAGCCGTTTCCTCAGACAGTGTACTGGACTTCTTCAGGAGGCCAGAAACACAAGTCCGAAACGTTGCTAGTGTTGCCCCTTGTTCTGCTGGTTTATGTAAAAAAGTAATTGCTTTCTAGTCAGTCTTGTGCCTCAAAATGGCCAAACAAAAATAAAAAACAAACTAATGCAGCTTTAAAGACAGGATCTGCGATATCTTTAATTGTCTGGATTGCTGGAATTTTCACCTCATAACGTCACTTCATGTGAATATGCCAGAAAATATTTCACAGCTTCATTCATTGCTTTGATTAATTAATTTGTTATTTATTTTTCCCTTGGAAAGCCTTCATCCAGAGCGGGATAACATTTTCAAGAGTTATGAACGCATCGTGAAGTCATTCATTTTACATGACGGTCACAGTGGGAACCTGTCAGTAATTTTCTTTCATTTCATTGCTCCTTATGAATTCTCTGTTGTCGTCCTCCTGAGTTTCTTGTCTTGACTGTGTTCCTGTGTGTGAGATTCTCATTTTGTTTTCCCATCACTCTCATTCATCCGTCTTCCTGCTTTCTGTCTGCTCAAGTCTCACATTCTCTCTTCTTTGTTTCCTCACCCTGTACATCGGTCTGTCTGCCTACATGCCGTCTGCCGCTCCACTCTGCTCGTCTACCTGCTTTTTTTGCGTGTTGGTTTATTTGCTCTGTCTGTCGGCTTCTAGCTTACTCTATTTCTCCTTCTCTGTGTCAGTGTTTCTCCAGCTGTCAGAGTTTCTCTCTTTCTGTAAGTCCCTTTGTCCCTTTCTCTCTTTCTTTAACACCATCTCCCATGTATGCATACATGTGTGTGCATGTGTGCGCTCTCACGGTGTGCATGAGTATCTGTTCTGCTGTGTTGGCTTTACTCCGAGTGCATGTGCGCCATTGACTGGATGTGTAATTCATCGTGCTCCTTCTGTTCGAGGTGTGAAATATTTTTCACAGATGAAAAATATTTCTGTTTTGAGAAGTCTTTTGACTTTAATAACAGATATTGGGAAGAAGCTGCCAACAGTGCAGTGAAAATATCTTCAATACCTCAATACTAATAAATTCGCATTGTGATCAACTGCTTTTCTCTTAACAGTTGGTGTAGAAGAAGAATCCATACTTACTTTGAATTCATTTTAACTGTGTTTAACCCATTTGTGGAAAATCTTACTAAAACCGAGTTTGACCATGTACGTAGTCTACATGGGTGTACACCTGTACTCACCATGTGTTGCAGTTTCAGATTAATCCCCCTCTGCGCTTTCAATAGTTGCTTATGACTATGCGAATGTTGGTGCAAATGTGATTGTGCCTCAGGTCCCGTCAGAAGACTGGGGAGGTGGGTATGGCGGTGGCAGCGCATCTGACAGCGGAGGGGAGATTCCATGCCGGCGCATGCGGAGCGGCAGCTACATCAAGGCCATGGGCGATGATGACAGTGCTGACTCAGACACCAGCCCTAAAGCCTCGCCGAAGTCCACCCTGATCGCCCAGAGGGATGCCTTTAGACGATCAATCAGCATGGATCAAAGGTCAAATGTCACAAATGCAGTGTTTATATAAGTGCTGAAAGAGCCAGCCTGTGGTGGAATGTTTCTAATTACTCAAATACAATGACTTGAGTACGAGTAAATTTGAGGCACTTGTAATAACAGATTAAAATTTTTTATACCTTTCCTGTCCATGAAAATCACACTTTATTTCCAAATCTGGCTTCTTGGAATTTGAATGTCTCTGATAAACTGAAGGATGACGTGTTCCTTTCTTGGTTGAGAAAAGTTTCCTACTTCTTAAACTGAATAAACTCTTTAATCCTGTCAGATTAGCTGGAAAATGCATTGCAAAGCGGAAAACAGACTGTTTGTCTTAGCTCAAGAAAAGTTGACTTTTTAGAGATGCATGGCTGTCACAGGACAGCGACGCTACAAACATGATGATCTCATTAAAAACGTAATTTGCTCAAACTCACACATCAGGAAAATACAACATGCGCATTAATGCAGCAGTAATCAAATTTTTTTTTCATACTGAAAGTACAATTTGACCTTTAAGTTTTTAAATGCAGAACTTTTACTTGTAGTGTCGTATTTTGTTGTGGGGCATTGGTACTTTTACTTAATTAAAGGATCTGAGTACTTCTTCCATCACTGAAAAACAGCTGGCCTTCATTAAATTGCTAGTGAGGACAGTACAACTAACTATACACCTTATATCCATCCATCCATTATCCATACCGCCTATCCCTTTCGGGGTTGCGGGGGGCTGGAGCCTATCCCAGCTACAATGGGCGAGAGGCGGGGTACACCCTGAACCGGTCGCCAGCTGATTGCAGGGCCACATGCAAGGACAAACAAACATTCACACTCACACCTACGGACAATTTAGAGTCATCAATTAACCTAATGAGCATGTTTTTGGTCTGTGGGAGGAAGCCGGAGTTATACATCTTATATATACCACCTAATATACTATACATTTAATATTTCTAGAAAGCTTATTTGCTCCATTCAAAAAGCCAAAGGACATTTTACATGATGCTAATCTACTGTTGTTGAGCTCAAGAAATTCTAAAATACATGCCTTTAATATCCAGTCAATTTCAGTGTTTAGGTGTCACAGTATATTCTGATAGTATGATTCAAATTTATGTTCACCGCTGAGATGTTGTTGCTGAAATGTTTAAATTTAATTTTATTGGGGGGAAAAAAATCCAAAATTTTCACAAAAACCCAAGAGTATATATTTTCAAGTTCTTAAAGGGGATGCTCCAGTAATTTAGTTTTCTACTTTTATGAAGTGGAGGGTGGGTCAAGCTCCGAAAACACACAATCCTACATTTGAGGCACAAGGCACTGAGTTGGAGAGCTGCTCAGAGAAACACTGGAGCACTTGGAGCTCAGGTGGTGTTTGTATAATGTTGAGGGCACATGGAGGCAAGAGGCTGGGCAGCGTGGTGGATGAGACGCTGGGGCTGGAGATCGGTGTGGGAGAACTCACAGAGCACAAAGAAAAGACGCAAGAGATCAAGTACTGGTAATCAACACGAGGGAAACAGAGACTTAATATGAACCTCTACTCTCAGGTAGCACGAGCAAAGCAGCCAACTTGAGCACTAAGCAGCAGAAACAATCTGCAAACCATCCTCTGCAGTCCACAGTCTTTATGCTGTGCTTGATTGTGATAAGTCCCAGCTGTGTTGGAGCCAGCTCCCAAGCCACCAAACCACACCCAGCCTCTGCCAAAAAAGGACAGACAGGAACCAAGGCCACACTTCTCCACAGTAAGCAAGAAAATGCCAGAATTTCCCAAACCACCACCACATTTCCTATAACGCAATTCACATCCTCACTTCATCAGACCCTCCCCGCTTTGCAAACGCTCATGTCTCGCAACAAATATTCAGTTTGTAAAGCAAAACACAGGCCACAAATGTGCATCGTCTTTTTTGACTGATGCTTTCTTTGACCAATTAGGATCTTCTGAGTCAAGTCCTTAGCCAATAATAGCCAACAGCAGCCCATGTTGAATGGAAGTGCCTCATTTGTGTGAAGGTCAAGCCAGCTGCAACTGATTTTGCAGACGAATGGCGCTTTGTACAGCCAATGAAATTCTGAAAATGGGAATATGCTGCTTCAGCGGGTAATTTAAAACCAAATCAGGGAATTTGGTGCATATAAGGATATTACACAAAGTTTTAAATGATAAGTATCAGAAATGGCCTCAATATTAACATATATAACTGATAACATAAGTATAGGATATGAACGTGGATGGCCTAAATATAGATTGCCTGAGCATAAATATAGATATTTCTCTAGATAAATACGGTAAATGGACTTCTAGATATACTACTATGAAAACATATGTACCATATTCAGTTTCTGTGGTATTGTTATCATTTTTTATTGAATTTGAACTAGGGTAAGGTTTCATGCTGTGGCCCCATCGTGTTTTCCAGCTGATGGGGCCCAGATATAGTCATCTTCAGGCATCTATTTGCAAAAAAACACTCAGGCAGAAATAAACACTTTGTACTTCAGTGTGTTCAGACTTCCATTTCTCAATACCAGTGGTTCTTACAGTGATTCTGCTGGGGATGAAACATCGTGTTACCTTTCATTCAGTGAAATTTTACACTATAGTTGTGCTTAACCAAATGGTGTACAGTGTGCTGTTGAATGTTACAAACAAAATGAGTTTTTGACAAAAGTAGCACAGCTGAAGATTTTACAGCCAGAATATGATATGAAGTAAGAAATAACTATCTGTGTCATCATACACTGTACTGTCGGTGTTCCAGTTGTCAGTCAGGCTGATTAGTGTTATTTTCCACTCAGGTACTCATGTAAGCAGTGTACAGACTCCTACCCCAACACCCGAACTACACCCAAGACCCACACCCGCTCTCGCAGTTACACCCGCTCTCTGACCAGCTCACAGGTAACAACTATAGTTGTTTATTTGTGTGAATTGTGTTTGTATAGGGCCTTGACTAAATCCTTGTATCTCTCACCTTCCTTGTCATACTTCAGCTTGGAGACACGTTGAACCGTCAGTTTGAGGCAGTGTGTGAGACCATGTTCGGGGAGGTGGAGTCTCAAGCCGTGGAGGCCCTGGATCTCCCAGGTGTGTTCCGCACTCGCAGCCACAGCTACGTCCGCGCCATCCAGGCCGGCTGCTCCCAGGACGACGACTGCCTGTCTGTCTTCTCCATGTCAGGCCCCCAGGGCAGCATCAAGGGCGGGGCCGGTAAGTGTGTGGTGCGGTGTACCAATATGTCTGTGTGAGGGTTAGAAAGATGCTTGGTTGTCTTCCATGTGGTGGTAACCTGCCGGGAGACACAGCAGGACAGCCAGTGGGGGAGAGAATTTTGTGACAGCTTGTGTCTGCTTACCTCCACAAAAGCTAGTTTATACACTTGCACGCACGCATCCACAAACCACACACCCGTAGCCACAGCAGCATGCAATGAGTTTTTAATTTTTAATTTTCAACCTTTTTTTCTCTATCCTTTCAATTTCTATGATCTTTTTTCACCCAAGCCTTCTGCTCTTCTGCAGCACTTTCCTTGTGTTTGTGTATATGTGTGCATGCAATAAGCATAGACTTGTGTCTTCTGTTATTGTGCATGCTCTTTGTTCTCTGTCATCTCTGTCTTTTCTTTGTATCTCATCTCTCCCCTCACCCTCCCTTGTGTGATCGCCAGTAGCTCAGGCTCAGTAATAGGTACAGGAACGCTCATGATTATGATGATAGCTTAGCGTCTCCAACTGCTTCATTCTCTCCATAGCACGTGTCTTCCAGCTGTACCCTCACAGTTTCACCTTTTTACTCACTATCACTCATCTTTGTGTGAAACATATTTGTTTTGTGCATTTAAGCAATCACTGTCTTACATAAGCCTAGTTTGCAGTACATCAGCAGTAGTTTGTGATTCTGTGTGTGTGTGTGTGTGTGTGTGTGTGTGTGTGTGTGTGTGTGTGTGTGTGTGTGTATGGGTGGGAGGGTGGTTATCTTTGCTTATGACTGTTTGTACAGTAGACTGCGGAGCCACTTGAGTGTCTTACAGGATTCAAATTTCCAAGCTTAGACCAGCAAATCCCTCTTGATGCTTATTAAAGTCTGCGAGGTTTCATACATATCAACCATAAGCACCCACACACACACACACACACACACAGTAAGCAAACTCAAGGACACATACACCTACATACATGCGTGCTCCCATAATGGAGCTTATACAGCTGCATGGTTAGGATCTTTGTAAACTGTGACAAGCTGAAGATGCTTAGAAAGAAATGCATTAAAGATTGACATTTTATTTACTGAAAATAAACTCTGTGTGTGTGTGTGTGTGTGTGTGTGTGTGTGTGTGTGTGTGTGTGTGTGTGTGTGTGTGTGTGTGTGTGTCGAAGCCATGCGGGAGGAGACAGAATCTTTCTCATTTTAAGATTTCTCTCAGGAAATTGCTTTATCTTTTTAAGGAGCAGAGTTAAGTTAGCTCAAGGGAAGAGATTTTCCTTTGTCACTTTTTCTGTCATGTCTGTCTTTTCCACCACTTCACTGTCTGCGTCTCACTGAAATTCAAACCACAAGCTGATTTTTGGTGAAAAGAAGTCACACTTTTGGTTGTGTTCATGAATCTTTCTGTCACATCTTGCACTGGCATTATTTCTTAATGATTTTGTTGTTTTCTCTTTTTCTCTCTCTGCGTTGGCTCACCCCCTTTTCATGTCCACAAATTTCCCTTTTTTCACTCTTTTCCTTTCACCTTTTCCTTCCAGTCTGTCCCTTTTGTAAGTATTCCCCTCCCAAGCTCCCTATTGATATAGTACCCATGTTACTTTTAACACCCCACTATCCCTCTGTCTTCTTCTCTCCCTCTTCTGACACTTCAGTCTTTCCTTATCGTAAAGGTGCTCCTCCCCCACTCCCACCTCGCATGTCCAAGTCTTCACTCTCAGTGCGAGCCCAGAGCAGCACCGAGTCCACCCAGGATGCCTACTTCCAGAACAGTGGACAGTTGGTCTCGAGCTCAGGTCTCGGGCGTCCCAAGCAGCACAGCAACTCCGTGGACCTGGGCAGCTCTGACGGCCCCTCAGGTCGCTCCTCCAGAGGCGGGTACTACACCGCCACAGGCCCTGGACGCTCCCGACAGCACAGTAACTCAGCAGAGAGCCTAGATGGGGTGAGGGGTTCGAGGGAGCTGGTGCCCTATGGAGGAGGACCAGGAGTTGGGGTGAGGGCCAAACACAGCAGCTCAGCCGACAGTCTGCTAGAGGGGCCACCGAGGCCAGCTAGGGAGAGGGACGGCAGGGGCGGGGGCAGCCTGGGAAAGTCAGTCTCCCTGCCTCAGAACAGCATAGTGCTGAGTAAAGCTGGAGGGCAGGACGAAGGACGTGGTGGGAGAAAGTGGAGACCATCCATAGCTGTACAGGTGAGAAAGGACATTTTTCTTGAGCAAAATTAGGCTGCAACTATCTGGTCTGTCTAGTAAAATTACAATCACGATTACATAATGTGCATATTTTCTTACAGAGAATTAGACAAGAAGTGTTTGGAAACAATTAGCATAGCTTAGCATAAAGATTGGAAACATGAAACAGCTGGCATGCTTTTCCTAAAGCAGCACTTTAAAATCACTAAATAACAGGTTTGTCTGTTTGTATGTATCTATAACCACTTCTTGGCAACCAGCAGCCGGGGACACACAAATTCCTGGACTTTTTAGATAGGAGACTAGACATTTTGGAAAATAAGCATTGCTTCTTCATTTTGTTGCCGAAATATTGATGATAAGATCGCTTCAACTCTCATGTGTCTGGTAAATATGAAGTTACCAGCAGCAACTGGTTAGCATGGCTTAGCATAAATGCTGGAAAAAGGCTAAAACAGCAAGACTGGCTCAGTCCAAAAAAATCTACTCCCATTCTAACCCCTTATAAAACTACATCTTGTTTTTGTACTTAGCTTTATGTATAGATTAAACAAATAAGATATAATGTGTTAATTACTGAGCTTTAGTGGTGCTGGTAGGTGGATTTGTTACCTTTGCACAGAGCCAAGCTGTTTCCACCTGTTTTCAGAATTTATGCTAAGCTAAGCTAACTGTCTGCTAGCTGTAGTCTGTTATTTTGAGGAAAAGATAGGAGAGTGCTGTTGATGTTCTCATCTCAGGCCCAAAAATGAATGAGTGTATGTCTCAAAATGTCTAACTATTGCTTTAATCGCAGTTATGTGCGATGATTTTAGGATGTATATTTGAACAGATACCACCGGAGTCTGACTGTGGTGCTTTGTGGCTCCTTCTGTTCCAGGTGGACAGTTCAGAGACTCTGTCAGATTCAGACGCAGAGGGCAAAGCTCTCACAGAGGTCCACTCTATAGGGGTCCAAGTAGAAGATGACAAAAGGTAACGGTAATACAACTGAGAATCAAAGCAACAAAAAAGTATTTATCCTTGAAATCTTCTAAACTTGAAGTACGTTTGTTTTGCCTGACATTTAACTTGCCTTAATCATGGACGCAAGCTCGAAAACTAGGATGTGCCTTTGTTTATTTGCTCATTTAATTTTGCCCCAAAATGGGTGTCTTCATCAAGAGGTTTTGGTCTTTGCACAGTAATTTATGTAAATAATTTTAATATATAATTTGAAAAAGCCTTCATTTCCTGGGCACCCAACAGTGCAGCCACCTATGGTTGATTTCTAGGCTAGATCCTATTATTTCATTTAACATTTCATCAGACATCACAGCTTGAACTCAGTATCACTTTGTTCCAAGAATGTGGTGTTTTTCGACTGTAACCATGACTACTGCAAATCATACACTCGACATGACTTTTACATTTGATGCAGCCCTGCTCCTAATTATCTACTGTTGTATCATTGCCTGTGGGTCAGATTCACACGCGAGCAGTCACAACATCACATTCTCCAAACCCCGAGCAGAGTGTGATCATGCACCTGTTAACAATGTCCCCTACCTCCTGCAATAATCAAGGGTAACAGTGTGACATAGGGGGAGAAAACAGGAGTGCGACAACGGAAATCTGAGTCACACCTCACAGCTCATCAGACAGCAAAGAAGGATGAGGGGAGGTGGGGTACAGACTTTTAATAGAGTAAACACTCATCACTGAGTCCATTGACATGATATTTGCTCACACTGGTGCGTCATATGCCAGAGGATTTAGCAGGGCTTATCACAACTGCGTGAGTAGTAGTGACTGCAGTGACAGCATGACTATCCCTGCTGCAACAGAAATGTGCAATTATCAAAGGAGATAAATAATTTGAGGAATTGCATGTGATACTTCGTGTGACTGGATGGCTATGGGCCTGCCGTGACTCCCTGTGTTGCAGGCGGGCTCGTTTCAAGCGGTCCAACAGTGTGACGGCGAGCGTGCAGGCCGACCTGGACCCTGAGGGCTTCCCGGGGCTCAGCATTGCCGTGCCAACACAGGACAAGAGTCTCCAGTTCGGCTGTTCCTTCCAAAGGCACTCGTCAGAGCCGGAGTCAGCTAGCCAGTACACAGAGTGCCACCGCACCGTTCACACACAGGGACAATGGGCCTACAGAGAGGTAGGGATGACAAAGTCGATACCACTCTCACATCTGTCTGTTATATATGAATATACAGCCAAGAGACAATTTGCTTAGCTTAGCTTAGCTTAGCTTAGCACAAAGACTGAGGACTGGGAAAACAGCTAGCCTGGCCACAAATTGTCATTTTTGTTTGAATTCAACAAAATGAGATATAACGTGTTAATTAGTCAACTTTTGAGGTGCCGGCAGGATGATTTGGTTATCTTTGGACACAGACTGGCTAGCTGTTTCAGTCTCTATGCTTAGCAGTGCTAATGCTGCTTGCTGTTGATTTATATTTCATGAGCAGACATGACAGTGCTATCAGTCCTCTCTTCTGATTCTCAGCTGGAGAGCAACCCATTCCTTTAAATATGGGCTAAAAAGATGGTGTGTTTTGTAAAATCAGGGTCAAGCTAAGCGAGTCCTGGTAGGGAGTAACATGAACTAGTGATGAGAAGAAAAATGTTTACTTTTAAAAAGAAAAAAAATGTCAAATTATTATACTCATATTAAATTTTAGATATTTAGTGACTTAAATATCATCACATTGGCCAAATAATGCTGTGTCTTATCATCCATTAGTCAGTAATCCAATACGTTAAGGTCAAATAAATTGACAACATCTCATGTTATCCCAGGATTTTATCCAGAGTGGCTACACCACTGAGCCCTGCCCAGCAGACCCGCGGCCCCACCAGCACCCACACCTGCCTCCACGTTCCCACTCCCCTCTCCCCATCACCTCTGAGAGAGCCTGGGCCGGAACACCGTCCCTGGAGGGCCCCCGGAGCCTGCCCGACTCGGGCCGAGCCTCGCCCTGCATGAGGGATGGAGAGTTCTTCCTACGCCTCCTACAGACGGAGGTGGAGAGGATGGAGGGCTGGTGCCAGACCATGGAGAGAGAGGCAGAGGAGAACGAACTGCCAGAAGAGAGTGAGTTTGGGAAGAGGATCAAAAGGATCAGAGATAAAGATAAATGATGAATAATTCTTGGATTTTTAAAACTACTTATATGCCGTTTCCTCCCTAGTTCTTGAGATGATTCGAAATGCAGTTGGCAGTGCCCAGATGCTTATGTCTCAGAAAGTCCAGCAGTTCTTCCGCCTCTGCCAACAAAGTGTGGTGAGTGTGTGTGATTGCATGCAAAATCATGACAGCACACATTAGATATGGTGCATGGTTTTGCCGAGATTCACTGTCGCTAAGGGCAAAATTTGCTTGGCTGCAAAAACACGTGTGCAGAAATTGGTCCTATGGAATTTTGTTGTCCCTTTCGCTTTTTCACAAATCCTTGTATATTACTTTGTCATCCATCACATGTAATGTCCTGCCTCTCTGCCCACCCAGGACCCATCCGCATACCCCCAGCCTACCTCTCAGGACCTGGCAGGCTTCTGGGACCTGCTCCAGCTCAACATAGAGGACGTCAGGGTCAAGTTTCAGGACCTCCAGAGGCTCAAGGACTCTAGTTGGAGACTCCCACCTGAAAAGAAGGTGAGAGGCCCAGGGGTCCAAACAGCTCTGGTTTCCCTACAGCACTGCCCCAGAGCTAAGATGGCAGTGTGCAGAAGAGTAGCGCAGATGGTCGTGCCCTCCAAACCTTTGCAGGCTGTGAAAATACAGAACAACAAGAGGAACTGAGCTAAGCTGCTCACGAGACCGTGGAGTCTTAAACTACTAGAGATCTAAATGCATATCAGCATTGCTGCATTTATTGCTGCTGGTCAGACAGAAGAAAACACTTGTCTGTTACATTCTTGTCTATAAAGCTTAGGCTACTCACTGATCAACATTATTCTTGATACCAAACTAACAATTGTTTCTCTTTCCTTTTTTTCTTTTTACATTATCTTTGTTTACCTTTTCTTCCCCATTTCATTTCCTTTTACGTCCTCCAATGCCAATGCATGCCGAGATACTTTTGCTGACTTTTTGTTGATTTTGGTTATTTGTTTGTCATAATGTCTCGGTCCATGATTCTTCCTCACTTGAATTTTACCCTTTCTGTTGGTGGTTTTGCTCTTTGGTTTGTCATTCTCTTTGTTTCTCCCAATATTTCCACTTTTTTTTTGCATGGGGTCCCTTTCATGCAACCACACAAAACCATTTTTTTCACCACCCGATGCAATGAATCCACTGTCCGTTTCCATCTTATATCTGCGTGTCACCATTACTGGGCTAGGAGGATAAGAAGCTTCCTCCTCCCTTACCAAAGAAGCCAGCAGGCGGGGTGAGTGGCAGCCTCCGGGCCGATAGCAGCGGGGATGGGGGTGCCGGAGGTGGGTCAGGGGGCCTGGTGGTGCCTCGCCTGGGTGGACATACCCTGCCCATCAAGGAGAAGTCCCTGGACCTCGGGGACCGTCAGAGGACAGAAGCGAGGAGGAGGCTGCTGCAGACCAAGCGTGCCGCCTCCTTCAGGCAGAACTCGGCCACAGAGAGTGCCGACAGCATCGAGATCTACATCCCTGAAGCCCAGACTCGACTCTGAACACAAGCCTGAGGAGTCTCCCACCCACTTCCTCACTAACCCATCTTCCTGCGAAGCTGACCCACTCAGTCTTTCTCTGAACCCATTTCTGGATATTTTTTGGGTCATTGCTGTTTATCCTCGACCTTCCCTTCGGCATTTCCAACACTTAACACCACAACTGCAAATTCATCTCTTGCTCATTAAATAAGCAATGACAGCCATTTTAGTGTCTTGAAATTTGGATATTTTAGTGACACAGAGGCCTCGACATGAAATGGTAGCTAGCAGATATGAGTTATAGACTTTTTTTAAGAATTCTCTGATTTCTTTTTGGCTGTCAGCAAACAAGAAATTGTCCACTTTTATAACAGCGGTCAGCAGAGGTTCACGCAGTAGTAGCATGCCTGTGCGTGTTCACCTAGCACTCCTCCATCACTGAAAATAAAGGGCTTAACAGGCACAAAACCTCTGCGTGAGGAGGTGACAGAATCACCCAATTTATCCCCTGTTGCCATCTCCTGAATGCCATTTGCAGCAGAGTCAGCAAAGATATATCCACACTCTTCACTGATGCTACCGGTACGGATGAATAAACATGGATTCATTTCTCTTCATCAGTTTAAATGCCCTTAAAGACAGACGGTTGGCAATCCCCAAAGAACATTCTCCAAGCATAGTCAGTCAACTACAGCTGGCTCCTCTCACCCAGGTGCCATCTGTCCACCCAGGCACCCAGTCAAAGATTATGAAACAGTTTTCTGCCTCCTTCCTTCACTCCTCACAACCCGCGTATCCATCGACTACCCTCAGCATTCAGCAGTGAGGCTGTTTGAATGTGCAAGTGCTATTTGTACATAGTGTGCACACTGATGTTTGCCAAAAGGAGCTTTTCTGCGGTGTAGCATCACAGCCTTGACAGCTAGAGAGCATCACAGACACAAAAACACAGTCGTTTGCATTTTATGTAGTCTCTCTGAAGTTTCAAGTGTTCAGGGGTGGGGCTGCTGGGAATTTTTAGGGGAATATTTGGTGGCTTTTCAGGACTTCGCTGAGAATGGCTCCATTTCACTGTGAGACTTTAGCACCACCAAGTGGTCAAATGAGGACCCAAACCAACAACAGTGGTCCGCAGAGAGTTCTTTCCACCTCAGTCAGGAATTTACAGATGCCCTGATGAAACAGCCATGAAAGAAGATCCGTTTTTTGTTTTTTTGTTTTTTTTTCTCGTTCTTTTCTTTCCCTTATCGCACATTGTCTTTTCTCTTCTCTTGAATAATCAGAGTGGACCTTCCCATCATATAATTGCATAGTTGAGAAAATAAAGCAGCGGATCACAAAGTAAAAAGGGGGCGGCTGCCAAAGTCTTCAGCAGATTCTCAGAATTTCACACGAAGAAAGAGAGAATGATCTCTCCGTTCAAAAGAAAACAAAAGGAGCCATATTCAACGTAGCTCCCTCCAACGCCCACCCAAAGAGTCATTAAAGAGAGGAAACCAGCAGTTGCGAAATGATGAAGAAGCAACTTGATAGTGTTTATACTGGGATTAAATAGCATTTGTTGTGAATGGAATTGTATCGTATGTTGGCTGCACTATGTGTTCCTTTCCCTTCGTTTTTATTTACTTCTTGAAATCATACTATCAGATGTTTCCAGTGAACAAAGTGTAGCATGATTTTAAAAACTCTGAAGGGGTCTCATTTACACATTTATGTCAGAGCAGCTATCTATAGCTGAAGCGTTTCGTATGGATGGTGATGTAGGTTTGTATGCTTGCGTGTAGTATGAATATGAAGGGCTGTGTGTCAGGGACGTGTGATGAAGCCCAATGAATACTAAAAAGTCCAAGCATGACCTTTTTTTTTTTCTTTTTCATTTGGATGGAATAAGTTGGTAAAATGGGATATTTTAATGGGAGATGTATATTTTATAATATAATCTACATTTCTAGATTAGTAAAGACTATTGAGTACAGTACATGTACAAAAAAAAGCATATATCAAACGTGAAATACTACAGTATTATTATGATAGATTATAGCATTGTGTGATACTACAGCTGTGTGGCATATCCAGACTCAGTACATGTGAAAAAGAATTTCAAATGTTTATCATCTTCAATTTGTGAGTGCTGGGTCAGGTTCACAGGGTATATAACTGGCAAGAGCGTTAATTGCCAAGTATGATCCTCCTTAGGCCTACTGTATATCTGTCTGTGGTTCTAACAACATATACTGCTGTACCCCCTCCCTGTATTTCCTCTTTAGAACCAACCACATGTGCCTAACCAGCTATATGTGGAGGTTTCCTTTGAACACAGTTTACAGTATATATATATCTCTATATATATAGAGATATATATATAAAGAAAGATATGTAAATAGAAATATAATATAAAATCTCCAGAGAATATTGTTAAAGAAAATGTTTTTATTGTACTGACATGCCATCCTTTGTCTCCCTCACTTTCACTTGCAATACACACATAAGACTGGCAGATTATATCGATGTTAACACTGCATGTTTTATGTCAATCTCGTTTGGGAAAATTTAGCAGAATCCAATTTTTGACTGATAAAAGGAGAGCAAAATTTTGTAGCTTATAAACCTTTTTTGTGACTGAAAAAAAAGACAAGATTTTACAGTGTGGTTATTTCCATTAGTCACTTCTTTGTACAAAGAGTATATCCTTGGAGGACGACCTTGAAAACAGCAATCAGTGTTTTGATGTGAATCTCAGCAGATCAATTTAACAACCTCCATGTGAAACAAGCTGCCCTGGCGATGGAAAAAAAAGGGGGGCGGCTGAGAATCAGACGTCATGTTTAATTCATCTGCGACAGCGTGGGTTGCAGAGCAGCCTTTTTATCCCCTCATCCTTGTCCCCTGTTACCCTCAAACTTGACAACATCTCAGTGGTGTTTGGCACAGCCCTCATCAAACAAAGCACAAAGACCTGCTTTTATACTGTTACTCCACTGTGAAGGCCTCTGGACTCCACCCTCGCAACCCTCAAACCTACACCGGGAGGGATGGCAAGGTCTTTCCAATACAAGCCGGCCTTGAGGGACACCAGGAATCACAGAGGCTTTGTGGGATGTTTATCCACCGTAGCAACTACTACTTCTTCAATTCTCACTGACTTTCTCCTCTATTCTTTTGATCACACGTTGAGGTGTTAGCCAGCCACCTTGCCTTGAAACAGGTCCATTGCAAACACACTTTTGGTGGTATGATTTTCATCCTTTCTGTTCTGTATTTTACACATCCATTTGTCTTATGTTCTCACAGTATAAATACAGGAGCCTCAGCTAAAAATAGCACCTGGGTGTATAGTTGTACAAACATTATCCGAGCACTCACCACCACACCAGACAGACTACTACATGAACCCTTTCACCTCTTTCTAGAAGTGCAAAAACCCCTCGCGGACAGCCAGACGGACAAGTCAACTCCAAGTACCTCAGTTTCTAGCAGCAGTGTCTCCAACCCCGACCCAGGCCTCTGTCCTCAGGGGATGTAACGCCACACAACCGATGGACCCTGAAAATACAGGATCAGATCAGTCCCACAGGAACGTCATCCATATTCTCTGAATGAAAGGGGAAATCCTTTTGAGCCCAGATTCTCTAGTAGCCATTTTCTGAGACTGGAGAGTGAAAGAAGTGGTGGTTGAGGCAAGAGCTCAATTGTAGCCAATGTGTGTGTGTGTGTGTGTGTGCTGTATACTGTACATCTACAGGAGAGATGCTGTAGCAGCAGATTTGAGTTTTGGTTATGCCGATATTTCTGAGACGCAGAGCTGCTCTGGAGGAAAAAGCTGGTTGGTTAAACCTTGGTGGGAGAGGCCAATGAAAAAAGTTTGTCCAGATTAAACACCTTGAGCTGTGGCCTCTGAGTCACTTTCCGTTACTCCCTGCAATATTTCAATGTCCACTGTCAGAAATGTTTTGTTTGTTTCAATGAACAAACATGTTCCAGCTGTTGAATGTTTTTAACTAAGTAGCAACAATAGGAAACGTTAGATTAGCATTAGCAGTAACGTAGCATAGTTTTAATGGATAACTGGATTGCACACATGCATTATTTTCTGTGAATCTTCTTGCGCATTCGTAGGCAATTTCAATCCACTGCGGCAATGGGGGACTCCGCCACTAACACTGAAAACTACAATGCAGAAAAAGAGTTTCAGAATGTCATTACATTAAATGCCTATTGGTAAAAAAAATGGCAACTACAAACAGCATCAGAAACAGGCCCTGATTTCCTGAAAATCTTAAGGATTCGATCTTTAATACTAATTATACTTTGACCAAAGTACCTTAAAACATATTTTTGGTTCTTCTGTCCGAGGTTTTACTTCCCTCCGCCTCCAGAGCAGCTCAACGGCTAGAAGATGTTTAACTGAAACTCCAATGTGCCTTTAGCTCTGAGGTGTAATTGCATTTGTATGCGTGTGTGACAGCGTGTGTTTATTTACACTGTAATGTTGTTTAACAGTACACACACAGGTAACCATGTGGGTCAGAGACAACTGAGCAATTACTGTGTAATTAACAAAAAAATAATACCCTGCCACCCTCATGTTTACAAAAATGTAAATACCTGTTGCCAATGGACATTGCTCTTCTCAATATTACATATATTGTTATTACAATATGATTATTATTAGTATGATTATTGTCATTAAAAAGATTAATTATTGCCATGACGCTCATTCTTATAAATGGTGTTGTCAACTATAGGTATGGGTAAACATTGTTCTGTATTCAAGGGCGAGTCTTGTGTACGATAACATAAAAAATAGCTTAATCTATGATGACAAGTCTTCAATCGCTGCTACTAAGGAGATGGAGTAGAAGAAAAGCAAACTGACAATAACTCTGGGAAGACATTTTTCTCTGGGATCAATGATGGACACTCCAATGAGGAGTGAAAGATCACCAAAAGAGGAAAGCATTGAGCAGATGGAGTGGAAGATCCAGACATCAACCTTCTTTATGTGCATCTGTACCACTCTGGACTCTTAGTTCTGCCACAGGAGGAAACCAACATGGACATCAAACTGATACCAACTCTACTCTCTCTGTATTCTATGTAGCAAAAACTAAATAGCCCCTTGTTCTCTGCTCTCCTCCTCTTTCATCTTTCTTGCGTTTCTCATTGAACACCATGATTTTTAATCAGACGGGTTTGATACAGCAAGCTTTTCTGTCTTTCAGCCCAGCTTTACTCGTGTTCTCGTTTTCTACATCTGATTCAGTGCCAAGACAGCATATTGTACATACAAACATTAAATGCTTCTGTTTTTTTTCTCCTATAAAAACAACTGACTGGAGCATATAGCAATAGCGATGCCATCAGATATGAACTTTGTTTCATAATGCCACCAGTGGACACACTAGATGCATGAGAACACCACAGTGAGCGGGAGATGCAGCGGGAACATGTGCTGGAGAGCAGTGGAGGTCGTTGCACAGTGAAGTATAAATCATGATTCTGTTTGTTGTGTTGTGGTTCTCATTTTGTACATACAAATTTATTTATTGATCTTGTATGTTTTATGGATCTGGATGTGTCAGAGGAGCACGTCTGATAGCGCTGAAGCCCAGAGAGATGGCACACTGTGACGTGGTTTACCCCAACACAGAATGTAACACTGTCAATGTTGTCAAAACATTTTCTAATGGCTAATATTATTACTATTAATATGATTATTATAAAGCTATTTTAGCGAGTTAAATGAAGTGTGCTGTGTCTCCTTTGTCTTTCTTTTGTCTTGCTTTTTTTCAACTACTAAAAGTTTTAAGCGCTGAAAAAAAAAGAAAGAATCCTTTAGTCAGTTAAAGGTCCAGAAAACTTTCACATCTGAACTTTGTGTTATATTAAATACTCATGACTAAATTAGCAACAACAACAGCTGAAAAAAAAGAGAGAGAGAGAGAGAGAGAGAGAGAGAGAGAGAGAGAGAGAGAGAGAGAGAGAGAGAGAAGCAGTTAGGTGTTAGCAGTTTTTGATTAAAATGTTGCTAACCTCTGATTGGTCCACAGAAATGCATGACATCACCTTTCCTTAGCCTCACTAATTTCAAACCAGCTGGAAACAAAAAGGATTTTAAAGCAGTTTAAAGCATAAGTTGGACACTTTTGGAAAAAAACTTATATGCTCTCTGACAAGGAGTTAGATGAAGAAATGGATAACATACAGCTGTACAAAAACCAAAGCTGAGCTGTAAAGGTGCTGGTTAGAGGATTTTGTTCCCGTTGAATAGAGCCACATTTCCCTGTTTACAGTCTCTATGCTAAGCTAAGCTAACTGGTTGCTGACCATAGCTTCAGATTTAATGACAGGCATGAGATGATTCAGGCATGAGAGTGTTATTGATCTTCTCTAACTCACTGCCAGACAGCAAATAAGCTAAATTTCCAAAGTGCTGAACTATTCCTATTAAATTGTGTTTATGCTGGACTGCATTTCAAATAGCAAGCTGATTTTAGGGTGTTTATAAGAACTATTCTAATAGAGTGACCTATATTTTAATTGCAAAAAACAGCTTCTCTGAAAGTAATTGTCTGCCTTATTGTACTTTGTCATGTTGAAATCTGTCTGAAGCTAGTGGCACTCTGTCATGATAAAATCATGACTGAACACACTACTAAAGGACTTAGTAGACAGACATTTTTTGCAGATATACCCACTTGGGAGAACACATGAAAAATGCAAAGTGCAGGGGGTCTTCTTCTCTCTTTCTGCCTGAAGCAATTTGCAATGTAAATACCAAGCAGGTTAAAGGAGAGGACAGAGAACAATTTAGCGTCGGCGTAGCATTGAGTCAAATGCACATTCCCGCAGGCATCCTCTTCCCACTCAGGTCTGAATTCAGACTGACACATTGAGGGGATATTTTTGTCCTTTCACAGTAGCTGTGGTACAGAACTACACTCACGGACATAGCCCGCTGTAACTGAATATAAAGTGTTCACCTGAGATTTAAGAACATGCAACAGTAGCCTCCGGGTCCAAGAAGCAGGCTCGAACCAAAGTGCAGGCGTTGAAGTGTGAGAGGTGAATAAGTAATGCCACCTCAAGGCACTTAACGGGGTTGCTGAAAATAAAAGTGCTAACAAGTGCTGTGCAGAACACTAAAACATCTAGGAGCACCCATGTCGTCTTGTTCCCAATGGTGACCGTACTATGTAGAGCAAAAAACGAAGTTATTCATTCATACTTGAGTGCAAAGAGTTGAGAATTATTTAAGTCAGAGCACAACACAGTGGCATGGAAGGAAGCTTTAAGTGCCATTAGGAACACTGAGACACAACTTTTTGACTTTTCTGAAGGGATGTTTCAAAAACCCTGCAGGCCAAGGACACTGTGAGAATAATGTAAGAAAGTGGACCACGAACAACAGTATTTTAAAATATCTCAAAGTTTAAACTTAGTTCTGGACGCTGTTGCTTTTCCTAGAGCTTCATTGGAACCTTTAAAATCACTAATATACTGTATAAACACACAGGAAATCCATTCATCAGACAGACAACTCATCTTTTATTCAATCATTTTAAAAAGCACAGTAAAACGATAAAAGTGCCTCACATGTAAACTGCTGAGCTTCAGATTCCACTCTTCATTCAGAATTATTCAATGACTACAAAAAGAGCACAATTAAGAGGCAGTGACACATTCAGTGATAAAGGAGTTGATTAAAAAGGAGAGTTCCCTTTCATTTTGGTAAAAATACTAAAAACGTTACATAAGCGGCGTCCCTTCAACCATAGTGCACGAGTGTCCACTGATCCCACAAGCATGGTGAAAACCTGAGATGAAGAAATTCTAATTACTCAACTTCGCAGTGTCTGCGGGGTTTAAGGCTCACTGGACACCATCCAGTTTGAGTGTCCAAGCTTGACCGGGGGAGTAAGGCAGTTCAGGCAGGAGGACAATAAGTCCAGCACTGGGGAGGAGTGGGGACCAAGGTAGGGGCTTTGGACTCCCCAACAAGCTCACCTGGACAATGGACAAAAATTCACAATTCTCACTTTTCATATATGAGGATTAGCTTCTGTACTTACAAGTCACATTTTTTCTTTGCCCAGGCTTGACTGTTAAGTTTTTAAATCAACTGTAAAAACTTAAACAAGACCACTGTATCAGTCCCTTTACCTTAGTGGCTGATGATGTTTTAGGTCCCAATAGTTGCACTGTGGGCTTGGGAGGTTTAGCTGTCATGATGGCATATACGGATGCTCCTTTAGATGTATACCTAGAGAAATGAAGATGGCAAGTTGCATCAATTCAATTTAAAATAACTAGTCCTTCAAGGGGGGCTTCAAAGCATGCAAGTTGATGACTGCTATATTCATTATGATAATTCAGACAGAAAACTCCACATGACTTTGGGGTTGTTCCTCAAGCTGTAGGTGAGAGGTGGAGGGGTGGATGGAGACAGAAGTGAGTGCTATTTAGACCTCCATCCATCCATTGTCTATACCCGACAATCCCTTTTCGGGGGTTGTGGGGGGGCTGGAGCCTATTCCAGCTGTCTACGGGTGAGAAGCGGGGTACACCCTGAACTGGTCGCCAGGTGATTGCAGGGCAACATATATAGACAGACATTCACACTCACATACCTAAGGACAATTTTAAGTCACCAATCAACCTAATGAGCATGTTTTTGGTCTGTGGGAGGAAGCCGGAGTGCCCGGAGAGAACCCACGCATGCACGGGAAGAACATGCAAACTTCACACAGAAAGGCCCCGCCCGGGGATCGAACCGGCGACCTTCTTGCTGTTTAGACCTGTGCATACTAAATTAAGTCACAGATGTAGAGCTACATTTTGATGAAGGTGAGTTTTTAGGGGTTTAATCAGTGCCAGGAGAGGAACTTTAACACACGTTAAAAAGTGTATCTAAAAATTCTAATTTGACATTCATAGCAATTAGGGTGAGGTCAAAAGTGCAGGTGCATTTATCAGCCTATACACAAGGTAAACTGACTATTTCTGTCACTGTGAACTCTATTACTGTTCAGAGGTCTAATGGCTTCCGGAAAAAAACAAACTTCCTTCTACATGTTTTATATGCAGGCAATCGAAATACATTCCTAATGGCAGCCTCTTAAAGTAGTCATTGAAACATGTGGGGTTGATATACTTTTTTGAAGACTTGCTCAGACTGAAGCTGTACTACAGATATTCCTGTTTTGCCAGTAAATTAAGAGCTGACGTTAATGACACCGTGCAGTCAGTTCTTGTCCTGCTGACAAAGGAACTTAAACCACTGGTTAAAACTTCTATATAGATTTATGAAAAATGTGCATTCAATTACAAATGATGGACACCACAAGACAGCTTTTCGATTCAGCTCTCCCTCTGCTTCTTACCAGACTGTTACACTGGTGCTCTCCGTCTGGATCCTCCAGGGTTTGGAGGCGTAGATGGCCTCCCCGTTGATTTCTAGCCAGGCTCCTACACTCCTCAACCTCTCCTCAAACACTGCCGGGATCATCCCATCAGGTGTGGGACCCACATTCAGAAGGTAGTTCCCTCCCAGAGCCACAGTGTGAACCAGATCCTGCAAGAGAAGCAGCACAACTAATCAGAGAGACCTGACTGATGACACTGAGGTTCTTATATGCATTTGAAAGAAAGCAGTGGAAGATAGGATGACTGATATATCACATGCTTGACTCATTCTTTTTAATAAGTATTCTTTTGACAATGATGACAAAATCAAGGGATAAGTGATAGTAACAGCAAATTATGAATGAACAAACTGACCAATTATAAAAGCAACACTTCCCTCATTAGATTAGATTAATCCTGAGGGAATGTTGGCTTCTAGGATAGATTTAAACATTAGCAATCAACACGGCCATAAGTACCACTTATTAAACAAAGCATCCATGACAGCTGTATACACAAGCAGAAACCCTGACCCTGTATTCTATGTGTGAGAGTCATATACAGAGGCAGAAACAGCCTCGCTATTATTCCAGAATTGGTTATCAACTCTAAACTAATACGATCACATATCCTCACCTCTATGATTGTTGGCAAGTCCATCAGCTCAATCATCTTCATGTTTCGGCGGTAACCCCATGAAAAGGTGTCCACAGATGTGCACTTCTCCCACTTGTGCTTGGGCAGCTGGCCTGGAGTATATTTGTCTGCACAGTTATAGTAGCCACCATGTTTACACGCACAGCCAGATCCCCATCTGTCATTGGTCACAACAATATCCTAAAACCAGGAAAGTCTGGTAAATACATGTAGCTGTATGGAAATGATAACTGAACATATGACTTCAAAAAAACACGTACTTTGACCGGGCTGTCATTGTAGAGCCAGGCCAGGAACTGGGTGGAGTTCCAGTAGGTGTCAGGTGCTTCCCAGTCCCCATCAGACCAGATCACCTCAGGTCTGTACCTGTAAAACAACAGGAAGATAAAGGTTTAAACACGCTACTGTTCAGTGTTATTGACATGTGCCTGTCACTCACACAGGCCCATGTAACTAAGTCTGACTTAATGTGCATGCAAGTGCAATAAACACATTTATACTGCAATCAGCTGATGGAGAAATTTTAGTGCAGACCTTACAACCATGTTATAGAGCTCTGGTAGTAGTTTATGCATCACAAACTCCTGCGTTTTGAATCCATTCTTCTTGTCCATCAGGTATAGCGGGTGGAACCACTCGTACAAGGAGTTGTAGAGTCCATAGTGCAATGACCTAAACGAGGGAATTAAAAACCTTAAAATCTGTCACTGAAGACATGCAGAATCCATAAGAATGTGAATGTGATTGGTTAAAAGGTGACATGAACGCAGGGGATTGTACAATACTCTTTGATTCACTGCATTATCAGTCAGCACATCTATACACGCCTTCCCTGTGCTTCATAACTAAACATTTAATGGCCCACCTGTTGCGCACCGCCTCTGCCAGGTCTCCCACTAAGTCCCTGTGAGGACCAGAATCAACTGAATTCCAGTTCCAGGAGTTAGGAGACGCCCAGTTAGTAAATCCTTCGTGGTGCTTGGCAGTCAGGACGACATATCTGCAGTTAAAATAATGAGTCAGTGTAACATACATTCTGCGTCAGACTGCGGACCAGAGCACATTCAGGTAAAATAAGAACCCGGAAGTTAAAAAAAACAAGAAAAAAAAAGTGTTAGCCCACGCTCTGTTTGGACTTTTAGCTACAAATAACACTCACTTTGCACCTGAAGCCTTGAATATGTCCGCCCACTCCCCCGGGTCGAAGAACTGCGCGTGAAACTGGGGAGCAAACTCCGCGTAGCTGAACCCAGGCGGGTAGTTCTTTGACATGTAGTTCACATACTTCTGGTCCGGAGGCTTTTGGCCCTGCCAGTGCCACCAGAACCACTCACTGCCGAACCCGGGGACGGAAAACACGCCCCAGTGGATAAAAATCCCCACCTTAGCCTCGTCGTACCATGACGGCAGCGGTCTGGCGTCCAGGCTCGTCCAGTTCGCAGTGTACCGAGCCGCCGTTTGAGAAACTACAGCAGCGACGATGGCATACACGGCGAGCATGACTGCAGCAGGTTAGTCTTCCTGCTAACTCCTGCGGAGATATGTTTTCAGCGGCTGGGACACCAACAGGCCCGCGACACTGTCAAACATTAGACGGGGATTCCACTTCTGGTGTTACCAGTCAGTTAAAATGATGACCATCATATGACTGCAGCGCATGAATGGTCACGTGACTGTCGCTCCTTTTTTTTCTTTTTCTTTTTTTTTTTTGCACAACTTTATTTACAGATAAACATAACACGGGGTATGCCTTCACACATGGGAGTTTCACTGTGCGTCACACAAGATAAGATTTCTTATATCTTAATTACATCCTAATTGTTGTGACGACAGATTATATAAGATACGTGGGGTGGTTCATAACCTGTATTTATTAATTGACATATTTCTATTTGTTGTAAACTTTATGGACAACACGAAAGTCTAAATGCTCTCTCAGTACCCTCCCCACGCTGCCAGGAATACAATTCTGGTGGACTCACCCTTCATACTAAAATGCCCACCATGTGCAAGCTTTCAATAGCAGGAGGCCAACAAAAAATGGCCTTGGCCTGCTCAGTAGTAGATACAGGCCTGCTGATGACAGTTTGCATTACTGCTTTAGTCCACATTTCTCGACAAAGCAAACTCAGCATCCATTTGTTTAATTAAGAATAATTCATTCTGGTATGTTGTGGCGCTTTTAAATGTGTAAGTAAGGGTGTCTGGAGATCATAACTCGGAGCCTTTTTTCGACGTTGATCGTAACTGTCCTGATGCATGTGTACTTTTTGATATGTTTTGCGTAAACATAAGGTTTAGTTGGTAAATTAGATATTTCTGGTCCTAAATAATGGGCTAGAGAAATAACAATATATTCTGGATAGGCGATGTAAGGAGACTGACTGGGAAAACTACAGCATACAGAATTTTTTTAATTCAACAAATTGGGCAAAGATTTTCTCTGTACATTTGTAGATGTTGGCCAAGTATATTTTTATATAAAAATAATAATTTAACAAAAGAAAGAAATGGACTGACTCCAGAACAAATCTGGTTTCAATTAGCCCCGATCTATTTGAATATGACCCTACAAATAGAAAGGCATGCTATGGCGAAAGAAGGTCAAAACCTATTTTTTGTTAAATACATGTGCACATAGATTCTTTTACATCTTTGTTTGTTTGTTTTGACTTTGTATCTTTACAATACTTTCTCGTTATGTGCAAGTTCTCTTTGTACATATTGTTCCCTTAAGAAAGAAATGCGCTCAGGAGGCAACTTTCTTTGGACTTAATAGGGAGGCCACCGCGGAACAAGGTATCCAGGTCTCTACTGCACCCTTGGGACCGGGTCTTTCTCGCTGCTGCACACAAGGTCGGTGGAGGTCTGAATTCTTGAGTCCGACTCATTATTGTTGCTGCACACAACGTCCGTGTCTGTCTCAGTGCGCTCCGGGCATGATGCGTACACAGCCAGAGCTTCCAACCCGGCCAGGACGAGTGAATCCCGCCGCTGAGCCCTGCGGCTGTAACCGAGCCGCTTCAAGGTCCGCCGTGTGGTCCTGAGAGAGATGGGCTTCTCCTGCCCGCTGCTGTTGTACAGAGCCTGGATCTGCTCACTCGTCGCGTGGTTGTTCGCCTCCACCACACTCTCCATCCTCCTCTCACCGCTGTCACCGACCAGGCGTTTTCTCCCGCAGGACCCCCGGTGACTGGAGGTCTTCTGCTTCTCGCACCATTCCCTGTAAACTCGAGACACGCTGGTCTTGGAAAATCCCAGCCGGTTAACCGTTTCCGAGATGCTGCAGCCGGCGCGCCGCGCTCCCACGATCATGCCCCGCTGGAACTCGCTCAAATCCCGCGACTTGCCCATATGTCACCGCGTAGTCCGACAGTCCCTCTGGAGCAGCACCGCAGACACCCGCTGTCTGCCAAGCACAAAACAAAGTCGTAAATAAGCGTTCTTCTTCTGTGGTTATTAGATTCAACGAAGGCTTATTGTCGCCCTCCTCAGTTGGCTTCGCGATTTCTTCTTCTTCGGCCAGACTTTTCTCACAGCCATTTTTTAAACACAGGTGTTACTAACCACATTAATTAAGGCCCTGTACCTTCATTAATGTGAGTAGTAACACCTGTGTATCAGCTTTGGCTTTTTTCCACCATGGCATATGATTAAAATGAACATGAAAAAGGACAATAACATGTCCATTATACACACACTCTGCTTATCGTACACGTGATTTATATTAGGATAGTCCATAAGTGTTTCCTGTGGATGTAAAAGAGTTGTGTGTAGAGTTTATGAACATGACAAATGAAGGTAACTGGAATTTAAGTCTGTAGGCATAAAGGCTTACTTTTTTTTGGCCACAAACGCCTTTGGAGTTGAGAGCCAAAGTGGTTGCTTGGAACCAAAGATTGTGTCATGAACTGTATTGTTTTTTGGCAGTGTACCTATAATAAGAGCAATCAGTGGCGAGAGCCAAGCCACGACAGGCTTTGCATTGTTTTCTAATCACAAAATCACAATATGTTGCTTGCCTAGCGTGCTGCCAGTGTGACCTGGCCCCTGGAAAAGCAGCAGGAAATGGGATGAAAAACACAATCAGCATCTCACTAGACGGTGACAGTGCCGTTCTCCGTCTGGGCCCTGCAGGGTTTGGAAGCATAGATGGCCTCCCCATTAATCCCCAACCAAGCACCAATTCCCCTCAGCCACCGGGGCAAACGTGCCATCTGCCGTCACACCAATGGTACGCAGGTTGTTACCACCCATTGCCACCACGTACACCAAGATCCGAGGAAAGAGAGTGTTAGATTATTGCAGTGTTTCTCAATTCTGGTCCTCGGGCCCCCCTGCCCTGCATGTTTTAGATGTTTCCTGCTTCAACACACCTGATTCAAATGATCAGCTCGTCATCAGGCCACTGCAGAGCTTGATGACGAGCCGATCATTTGAATCAGGTGTGGTGGAGGAGGGAAACATCTAAAACATGCAGGGCAGGGGGGCCTGAGGACCGGAATTGAGAAACACTGGATTATTGCAATAATTTATCACAAAATGACTGGACATAAATCGGCTAGGTGACAACTTTTCTTGACCTCTGACCTTTATTCAGGTCCATGAGGTCTCTTAGCTTCATGTCTCTCCTGTAGCCCCAGGAACAGGTGTGGATAGACTGGCATTTCTCTCATTTGTGGTGTGTAAGTTTGCCAGGTGTGTACCTGTCAGCACAGTTGTAGTAGCCACCATGTTTGCAGTAGCAGCCCTTACCCCACCTGTCATTGGTAAGCACCACATCCTGAAGAAACACACAGAGTGGTAGAGACCCAAGTGCAGGGACCTGCTGGCCTGTCAACTGTTTCCAACCTGATTCATTTAAGACTCAGACCATTAATGCCAATAGTGGATGTTTATTTTTGTTTTTTGTTACATTGCACCACTGGGTGCTGCTCTGTAGATGACAATAAACCCCCCTTAAAGAGTTTCCTATGTGAATCAATCTATCAAGTTGTCTACATTACTTCCTACATCCCAACATGAGCAGGGGAATGAGATGAATCACAGGTGTAACATTAATGCATGTGAGTCGCATTTGAAGTGGCCAGAGTCCCACGCTGATTAGAAAGCTCTTATTACTGTCACAAAGTCAGACTCGACAGCTGAGTGGACTCCTCTACCTGTGTAACAACTGCAGCATCGCCCTCTGTTGGTGCAATTCCAACGAAAGAGAAGGGGCTTAAATAAAAGTACGACGTCCATCCCGGTTACATTTGACTCAGTGTTCACTAATTGTACAATTCCATATATATATATATATAGTTACTGATCTCTATACATTGTTAGGTAGTCACTGATTTCACTGACTTCTGGGACAGATTACTAAGCACTGAATATTTATTCCTTAGTGGTGTGGCGCTCAACCACTTTTTTTTAATTATAACTTTATTTAACCAGGTGGTCATTAAGAACAAATTCTTATATGTAATGGCAGCCTTGCAGCCACTAGAGGGCGTCAAAGGTCACTTTTTGGATCAAAATACTGCAGGACAATCACCTGGTGCCTGATGCATGACAAGCAGCAGGGAACTGTATGTCAGTGGATTTGAAAGTATCTTCATGTAGAAAAACAAAGTGTGATAGAAGGAAATATGTCCGCAATGACATAACACATTTATTGTGACAACATCCACAACAGCTCCATTATAACCACAGGGCTCATTTTATCTGTGAACTTCTGGACAAAATGTGGAACAGGCTTCTTTGCTCAACCTCTATGACATTAGGAGAAATCCAGAAAACTTCGACAACCACATTCTCTTTATGTACAACACATATAGAGAAATTTGGAAGTGATCAACAAAATCATGCGGTCAAGCGCGTGGCATGTATCAAGGCTGAGTCCTTACCGCAGCACTCTGGGTTCGTGTTGCTTCATGTTGTCCCCTCTTTCTCTCCTTTCCTGTCTCTCTCTCTATTGTCAATATCAAATAAAGCAGGAATGTCTAAATAAATCATCTTAAAAAAAGACCATCATCATACAGTAATAATTTAACATCAACATCAATAACAGTATGGCCACACTTAACCAAAACAGTTGAACAGTTCAAGGAATGGTTGTCTTTTCCAAGTGCAGTCGGCCACAGATTCACAGTGTGTGACCTACATCAGTGCAGACAGCCAGCTGCCTTTCAAGCATCTGTTTCTCTACCAAGTCCTCCACTCTGCCGACCTCCACCTCATCTACGTCATCCATAAAACTGGACCAATCTGTACCCCCGTCCGCACGTTCCATGGGCTCTGGTTGGCTGGTGGGGTGAACAGGGGCAGCATCATCATGAGTGGTGGTAACGCAGTTGCAGCTGTCGCAGATGCCGAAGCGCCTGAGTCCTGGTGAAACACTGGATCCTGTGAAGGTTCGCCTGCAGCTCTTACATGACACCGGCCAATAGTGCCTGTGGACCTGCCAGTGGTCAATACAGTGAGAGACAGCAGAATGTGAATCAGTTTGTATGGGCAACACCAATGTTCAGATTATTTACAGGTGAAGAAAAACAACAAGGGAGCAGAAACATTTAATGCTCTCATACTTCCTTCACTGCACACAAAACACAAGCGTCGGGGGAAAAAAGAGCTGAATTTAACACCAACAGCACTCAAAGAGCTAATTAATGTTTACAACTAACTGCTAGCAATTACCAGCTTTAACTGGTTTTGTCCAAACCATTATATCTAAACTACAATTCTACTACAACTGAGACAAAACACAACAATTTAACTGTGAAATACAAGAGAACAGACCATTGCCACTGTGCAATTCCCCACAACAATTGAAAAAGTTATCTTCAACACGTGATCTCTTTTTTTTGTTCCCACAGTTCCCAACATAAGGCATAAATCCTCAACAGTCTTCGATAATGTAAAAAAAAAAAATAGATCACAATTCAAAACCACTTGTAACTTCCCTGTTTGACTTTTCGACAATTAGAAAGAAGAAATCTTGTAAAACGAGACAATAGAAAATTAGTCTGATTATTATTTATTATGACTGGACTTCTTACACTGAGGGCGTGGCTGCGAAGGTGCTCCTGTCTTGTGAACCTCTTGCCACACATGGGACAGGGGAAGGGCCTCTCTCCCGTGTGGCAACGGATGTGTCTCTTCATGATTCCCTTCTGCTTAGCAGTGTAAGGGCAGAAAGGGCACTTGTGGAGTTTCACTGGCACTACCAAACCGTCACCTGCAGGGGGAGAAAGAGGCCAGCTGTTCAGATTTTTCCCAATAGAGCAGCACTGGAAAATTTGCAGCCTCACTCTTCTGCATGAAAATGTGTTCAATGCAACATAGCATTTGTTTCTTTTTTCAATCCTACAAGGAAACATATGTATTTGCATAGGTCATTTGCAAGGCTGCGATTGAGCTTGTAAATTACCCGCATCCTCTCCGAGCCAATCAGATTGGATCTCCATGATAGATGATCCCACAAATCCTAAACCTTCATCCATTCGGCCTCCTCCTGTGCTGCTACCTAGTCCTTGGTTAAAGCGCGGCCCCGCTCTGTCCCCTGGAGGACTGGGGCCTTCACCTCTTGCCAACATCTCCATCAGCTGCCTGGAATTGAAGGAAGGGCTGTATCCCAAGGGAGACCGCTCATTGGAGGGAGATGGGCTTGGGGGAAGCATCCGACCATGATGAGAGTTATGGAGAGAGGGCCCTGGATACGAGGCCAGGTCTTTGGTGTCAGGGGACTCCATAAGCTCCTCATCAGGGTCGTACTCTATCTTGGGGTTCACTAACTCCAGGGTCAAAACAGACGATGAAGAGGATGAGAGATTAGTCTGATCCATGTGTCCCTTCTGTCCCTCGCTACCAGATCCAAATTCCTCCCTGGAATGGTAGTCACTGTCCCTGCTGGTGCCTGGAGTTGAGGTGACAGGGATAGACAAGGGGGTTCTCGCCAAGGCCACAGACTCTGTACCTAACCCCGACCCTCTATCTGCCTCTGCAACCTGTGAATGAGGCTCTGCGGCCTCTGCACCGCTGGAGACAGCAGCAGCAGCAGCAGGAGTGCCGCTGTCCGCGGGACCCATCCCTCCGTCCTGCGCCTGGTTCTCCTTCTCTGTGTTCCTTTCCTTCTCCTTGTTGCATATTTCCAAAGATGAGCGGATGTATCCCTTACAGAAGTTTACCAGATCAGTCATCTGCAGGTAGCTGGCTGCTGACATCACCTCTATGACATTGCTTCTGTTCAGGGCCAAGCGGCCAGAGTAAAGGAAGTCCAGAATAATAGAGAAGGCATCCGCTGTCACAATGTCCAATGATGCTGTGCTGTAACGTTGTCCATTATCCTGAAAAGGATGCATTGAGAGATTAAAGACAATTTAAGACTGAATTTCCTTAAAAATACAGTTTTGCTGTTAATAGAACTAGACTGAGAGCGAAATCCGGTTTTTCATTATTCATTATTTTTGGACCTGGCTTACTTCAAAACTTTTTAAAAGTAGTAAGATTTAAAAGAAGTGAATGCCCTACTTTGACTAAATCAGCAATGCATGGCCTGCATAACAAACCAGAACAGACCTCCATACCAATTGCCTTACAGAGGGTCCTGACTCCCACTATCCACTCCACCCATGGGGAAGTCACTTACTTGTTATGTTCTTCTTCACTGCTTTCATAGAAAGTCATGTTTTGTTTCTTCATTTTGTTTCTTAACACTTTAAGGCATTAAATTAATCATTAATGACATAATAACAAAAGCATTATCTTAGCCAAATGATTACATTTGTTGCTAAGAGGTCATGTCCAAAGCTTGCAAACCTCAGAGAATCACTGATAGCAGCTATTCTCACCTGCAGATAGTGAACCAGAAGAGCCCGGAAATAGCCGCTTCCAGCAAACAACACATTGCGGTGGGCTTTGAAGACACGACCTTCAACAAGGATGCTGCAGTCACAGAAGAAGTCCCGCTTACGCTGCTCATTGAGCTCAAACAGTAGTTTGGGCAGGTAGCAAGGCACTTCCATGTCTACACCTCAGTGAGCCCTACCAGGGACAGGGAAGAGAGAGACAGTTTAAGGGTTAAGGGAAACAGCATGAGGTTGATACTGACACTTAAGTATACACACACACATACACACACACACACACACACACACACACACACACACACACACACACACACGTATATGTTTATACACACACACACACACACACACACACACACACACACAAATACATACATACATACATGTATATATTTATATATATACACGTGTGTCTGCGTATGTATACATATACACACACACACGGACACATATACAGTATATCAAGTATTTGTAACTTGATGAGCAGCCAGTTCTGTTGTGCATATTCACGACGATTAGGTAACGTTAAACACCCTGAAAGACAACAAAGCTTAAACACAAACACATTAAACCAAACAAAAGACTTTTGATAGAGGAGATTAAAAAAAAAAAAAAAAATCAACTGTCAAAGCGCTTTGTGTTTGCTTACAGGCTAACGTGTCGCTAGCGCCGAGTAGCTGGTTGGTGATACATTCTGAAACGAAACAGCACACTAAGGACATACATTGAGGTAAAAGGACATATAATACCGTCTCACCTGTGTAATAGCGCGACTGAGCGTGAGAACACCTATATCATCACACGCATACACATCACCCAGGTACGCCGTTTCCACATTAGCCAACAACTTCCGCTTTCTTCCTCTTTCTGTCATTATTCGGACTGCAATACCAACTCTTGGATACATACCGCCACCTACCGTACCGGAGTATATAGAACAGGAGCACGTTTACAACAGTCTAGATATTCAACTACAGTCAAACATTTGTCTTCCGCTTGCAGCAGAGACAGTCGGTGAGTGACAGAGGCGTACTGTTCATGTATTGTAAACTTTTATGTGGATTTGGTGACCACGTTTGTAAAATTCCTTCGTAGTTAGGTCTTGAACTTGATTTTTGAACTATGAAGACTTAAGAGAAGGGATTGCGGGTTCAATCAGACAGTCAACGCCATGAGACTAAATCTAATTTGGTCTTTAAATCATGTACTATGAAAATGGGACTTTCATGAATAGCAGGATTATCTGGTGGCAAGGTCACAAAATATGGAAAAGCCCCCGATTTGATATTAAGGTGTTTCCTGTCGAAGTGATCTTAAGCAAGATGCAGATTTTGCATTTAAATTAATTCTTTTTGCATTGAGTTTTCATCCAAAATATTTAATGGGATTGTTAAATCCCATGTATCCCATGTGTATTTCATGTACATTTGTGTCTTCTTTGAAATCATGAAATAACCCTTCTACATGGGAATATTAATTGTCCATCAAATGGATTGATTTGTTACTATAAGTTTGAGCTAAACTTTAACACAGAGCTCTGACTGAGAAAGTGTTCAGCATCAACGAAACATCGTGGTGTCAGCCTTCAGCTGCTGCAGTATAGTGTGGTTAGTGCAGTCATTGCTGTAGCTCAGCTGAAGGCAGACTGACACAAACTAATTTAATTAAAAGGGAGTGTAAATTCTGCACATCATGTGCCTCATGTGCAACATTATTTTCCACAATGTTCCATTCAACTGTGAGCAACAAAACAAACCAATGCTCTCTACAGTAGGGACACAATGTACAAATTAACCTCCAAAATATCACCATGGAAACAGGTAATCTGGCTAATTAGAGAGGAGATTCATGGAAGTATTTAGGGCAGAGAAATATAAAATACCTCTTTAATTCATGGTGTGATTAAAAGGCGTATTAAGCAGATGTGCTAAAATGCATCACTTGACTCACCTCTTTTTTTGTCATTTTAGAGCAAAATGTTTCATCATTGAGCAGTTTAACACACACGTTTCCTTCCCCCCTTAAAAACATGATGGTAACTACACGTTTTCAACAGTAAAATGTTTTCTTCACCTACAGCTGGAATTTGAGTTCCGTCTGCCTTTCTCCATCACAGAAACTCACTGATAGTGATGATGACAATGATGATGATGGTGATGATGTTGTGGGGAAGAACCTCAAAGTGTCACCCTCCTTCTCATACCAAGTCCAGCATGCCGCTGCTCGACCGCAAGCAGCTCGTGCCTGCCCACGTTGTCTGCTCAAGAATACTTGTTTATTTGCCTTCCATTTCGGAGAGAAAATAGTTGCTTTTTTTATTTTCGGACACAGCAAGAGTAAACAAGTAGTTCCTTCAGCGCTGCGCCACACCCTCTCAGCACAATCCACAGCTCTCAGAAGTGTTTTTACACTGATGGGTGCCGACCGAGCGACTTATTTGTTTCAGATATTTTCCCATGGCAAACAGGGCGAATACAAAGGCTTCGTGGTGGCCTGGAGAAACCACAGGGTAGGCGTACATGAGCCTCCATACTCACCCTCTTTTGAAAATGAAATTTATAGCACCTCATAAAAACTCTATTCATGCTTATAAGCACTAAATATAAACCAGCAGGGTTTGACTCAGTCCTTGTAAACTTGACCTGATGGAGCGCCGTGTCCGGCCGAAGGCAGGCCAACCGTCGGTTGACCTAGCTGCCCATCCCTAACACGAGTCTACCCCAAAGTAAAGCTGAAATGGGATGAACTCTGAGGTAGCTCTGGTTGCTGACCTTCTTCTTGCACTGACTCAGGGAAACACAAGGCCTTTGTTTTGGTCTTTTGTTGACATAAGGGCAGGAAACTCCCTCTCCACAGACATTTCACAGCCAAGCAATCACACTGGAGTTTGTACAATACTGCCCTATCTGTGTGGCAGTTTAATGCTAGTTTACACCCAGCAACCCCTTAGGAACAAATAATATTGTTGATTTATGACTGGGTTTTGGCTCTATGATTATGATGGCGTATGATTTACCGATCTAAGCCCAGTCTAAAAAGTAAATAGATGTAGCGACGGCTGTTATGTAAGGCTGCATCCAGATTTGGGACCTCACTCATTGTGTGTGTTAGCCACTGTGAGACCCACGGCTGGCACAGAGGGCTCCAGCAGCACCCCTCTGGGTCCCTGTGGTCTGCGCCTCAGCGCATAACAGCCACTTAGGACGGCATTTTCCCAGGCTGAGACAACACACCACGGTGGCAGCGCGAGCCACAGAGAGGGCCTGATTAAAGAGTAGGGACAATGGAGGGAGAGAGACCGTGGTGGCATTTTCCATCTCTGCCGCTGTCTCCTGGGGGGACCAAGTATGTGCCATGAAACGTTTGAATTATCCCAGAATCTCTGGAATTCAGACAGAGGCACCGCGGAGAGGACCCTCGACCGGGGATCAAAGAGCTTTGAGAGGAGTGCGGTGGACTGGTGGTGAAGTCGAGTACATAGGGGAGTATGTGTGTGTGCATGCTTGTGTGTTTCAGAACACTGACTTGAAACAGATAAAGACAATGTTTGAATTTGAATCATACTTTCTTTTATGGCTACATGTCTAAAGATGTTTTCAAAAAAAGCCATGTTTGACTTCTGAGGAGGCAGTGAGCATTGAGCAATGAAACACAGGCATGTGGTGTGTGTGTGTATGTGTGTGTCTTGCTGTCCTTTTATCCCTCATGGGATCAGATAAAGCAATCATAGCCAATCATTGGGATTCTAATACAGCGGGCGCCCCTCTCTAGCTTGGAGACGCCACTCTCCTCTGTGGTGGCAGAGGAAGAGAAAAGCAAGAGGGGGAAACCTCGTCCCTCTCTTTCTGTCTATCTCTCTCTGTAATTATCACTTAATGTTCCTCGGTGATCTGGAGACGTCTGTCTCTCGCTGTCCTTTCTTCCCTCGCTGGAGAGGAAATGTATAACAGTCTGAAATAAATCTGCCAGCCTTTTTATTATTGTATATTTAGCACCAGAACAGAGTAGTAAATGGAGCCGTCCCAGACCACAAGCTTCCGGTAGCGCAGGGCCTCAGCGCTGGCTGGCTGTCTTTGCCACAGCCAAGTCCAAAGATCAAAGCCTCTTGTACTATATACAGTTAGCTCGTCGTCCTCAAGCATTGACCTCAAGCAAGTTTTCATGTCTGAGAAAGACAGCGTGTGTTTGTGCATGAGCTACATGCAGAGTGTATAGAATTAGTTCACTACACAAGTATGCCTTCCAGCAAGCCAGTTTTGCATGAACATCTGTTGTGTGTGCTTTTCTGAATGTGTGCGAGAGCTTTCATGTCTGTCTACATCCATTTATCTCTGTGCTGTAAGTCAAGCTTTGTCATGGCATTGTTTTGTGTTTGTCCTATGTCAAAAATGACAGCAGTGCGCTTACATAGAGAAAAGTGAGTCCCAAACAGGGGCTCTTGAAAATAAACAGCCATAGGATTACAAATTGGTGTAATGCAGATCTTTTGTAAATTTATAACCCGGGAGCTGCGCATGTGTTACCTAAAACTAGTTGCCAAGCGAGCAGGGTTTAAATTGCTCACTGAAACGTAATCAATACACAAATAATTAGCTAAAAGTAACATAAAGCAAATAAAATACCAAGCTAAAAGTGGTGAATAAACAGTTTAAATTGTGAAAAGCATAAATAAATGGTGGAAAATGTAGCTAAAAGTATCACATATGCAGTTTAAATATACTCTTCAGCTATAAACTGTGGATAAACTGTTGAAATAGTTGCTAAAATAATGGGTATACAGTTGAAATAGGTAGCTAAAAATAATGACTAAACAGTTCAGACAGTTAGAAGTAAAAAAAAAAAAAAAAAAAGAGCCTTCAATCAATTCTTAGCTTAGCTTAAAGTAATTGCACTACTATCACTCTAAGTGGTAGCCAACTTGATCACCTAAACACTGACAATTCAACAGTATGATTTATTTGATGGATCATGTTAAATAAGATTAAGTTTATGATCCATTCAGAAACGTATACATTTTACTTATATATAATATTTTGACGTAATAGCTGGAGTGTGAACTCATCTGACAGGAAAGTGGGGGTGTGTCACATGGGAAAGAATGGGAACCTCAGTGATAACAATTCATGAGAGGATCTTTTCAATTCTTCACTACAATGCACAGTACAGAGTGTGTGCGTGTTTATAGATCAGCTGAGCTGACCCAGTCCATTAGTTTTATTGACCAACTTAGTTTGGCGACAGTATAAATAAGAATGCAGACAGAATCCAGATTCAGTGTTCAGTGCATCCATTAGCTCAGTAGTAATTTTTAATCGTAAAAGCCTCAATCAAGACCATTAAAAGTGGTACCAACTTGGTCAGGACACTGACGTTATTATCCTCATCTTTCCTTCGAAATAAATCTCCCTTTCTTTCCCTGCACACTCACTGTAATCCCCTTCTCAGAACGCTAAAAATGACCCAGCAGCGGGGTGGCGGCAGGTTTTTATGCTGGTTTTTAGGGGCTTATGCCTGCTCTTCCGAGCTGCCGTCGGAACGAGGTGATGGCTGGATGCCTCCCTGATAAGGCCGTAATCTGAGGTGTAAAGTTATAAGAGGGATTTGGGAAAGTGAGACGCTGTCAAAGAGCAACAGCAAAGGGCGCCTGGGGCAGTGTGAAGCAATGATGGACCACTACCTCCAGGGTTTATTGCTCTATGAGAGGTTTTATGAACCAACCTCTTAATCTAAATCTCTGAATTTCAAGCTGATGTGGGAATAGATGCATATGTTTTTAATATATCCTTGTCATGTACAGTTTCCTTTGAGAACTGCTCGCGCCTTTTCTTCAGACACTGACCAGAATAGAAAGCCGATAGAGGAATTAAGCATCACATGACTCCATGCAATAAAAATGAGTCTCCTCCATAAACTTGAATGATAGTCAGCTTCCCAGGCAATGCGCTTGAGCAAAACTAGTCTTAAAGTGGCTAATATTAGCTGAGCCATACCCCCCCCCCCCCCCCCCCCCCCCACCAACCCTCTCAGTCATCAAATCAGGCACAGTCGCATGCATGGCTGAAGGGACACTGTGGATTAGCCCTGAACTCTTTCATTTTTCACTTTCCCCTTCTCCTCCTCCTCTCTCTCTGTGGCTCATAAAAGATTGCGTCCCGCGTGTGATGTGGCGGACGAGCGCAGTCAGAATGAACTGATTACGGACGAGGGCCGGCGTGCCTTTGAGTCATGGCACCGAACGACATTCTTGAAGCGCTTAAAAATAGTAACAGTTGGCTTTTTTTTTTTTTTCAGGTTTGTTTTTCTCATTGGACGACTTTGGGGCATCCTCTCTTGGCTTTTTTGGAGACTGGAATCATAACCAGATTCTTTTTTTTCCCCCTTCACCCCCTACCCCCCTTTCATTTTGTTATTGGGAGTTTGTTTAATCTTGTAAAGAAAATTGGCTTAGCGTGGGAAAGGCGGAATTCTTTTGGGGATAGGTTTTGTTGTTTTAGAGTTGTGCGCGTTGTTTTTGCAGTGCAGGAAGAAAAAGTGCCAGTCTGTGCCAAAACCTCATGAAGTATAGATAAAAAGGGGCTGAGTGAGAGGGAGGCCGCAACACCACGACAAAGATATGGGCTGTCCAAGCAAAGAGCTTTACAAATGACGATCTCCATGGGGAAAAAAAGGGGGGAGACAAAATAAGGGAGGATGGGAGGGGAAGAGGAGGAGGGAGGAGAAGAGGAGAAACAAATGTGGATGGATCGGTGGGAGGAGGAGGAAGATGGGTATTGGGGGGAAATAACACGGAGCAGTGAGGAGGGAGGGGAGGAGATGAGAGGGGAAACATTCCCCCCTCGCCCACATTAAAGACATAAAAAAGAAAACAAACAGAAAAACATGTCTGACATAAAGAGGCTGGTTTCCGCGGCGACAGCACAATGGCTGCCTGTGGCTCTCGGGGCCCTCGCCGTCCCGTCTGGGGCCCGGCACCAGCGAAAGTCACCGCAGTCATAGGGCCCATCAGCGTGTGTGTGTGTGTGTGTGTGTGTGTGTGTGTGTGTGTGTGTGTGTGTGTGTGTGTGTGTGTGTGTGTGTGTGTGTGTGTGTGTGAAACATGGTGAATGTCATCATGGGCCTAGTACTGTGGGAACCGCCATGAAAGGGACCCCACTCGGAAGCCACAAAAGTTCCTTTCTGCTTCTTCTCTTCGGCTTTTAGCCTCTTTATTTATTTTTGTGTAGGGGAGCCGGATGAGGAGGGAGGACTCTCTCTCTCTCTCTCTCTCTCTCTCTCTCTCTCTCTCTCTCTATGTCTCTCGCTCTCCGACAGGCAGCGGTACTCGTCACTGCAGCCCTCCTGCCCTCTTGACACCTCAAATCACAGCAGCAACTATATCAAACATATATACTGACTGTGTCTAACCCCATTTCTCCGGAGGTTTATTCACACCTCATATCAGCTCAATCAGATCATTAAAAACACAATGCAGCTCTTTGGAAGCACCCTATAGGAACAAACCTGCCCTTCCCAGGAATGCCTCATATATCCAGGTTATTCTGAGTGAATGGTGGAGACGGCCAAACAGGCAGTGCCACAGGTCCCAGGCATTCCTTATGTGTCTGAAGGGCAGATAATTCCCTCATGGGTCCAGCCCGGACAGTGCCAAGCTACTCCAGTGCCAGTTCCCATGCCAATCCAATCTTGACCCCAGTGACTGAGCGCCCAGCCACCGGCTGACTACTATAAAGGCCTCATACCAATAAGAAATCAACCGATTTTTTGGGGAGGGTGTATGTCAATAGCACTTGCATACAGCAGGGCACCATGCAGGGCTCCTTTGACCACAATTGGCCTTTCATATATTCTCTTCAGGGGCTCTAGACTGTGAACAAACATTTGATTTTGACTGATGTTATCCGATTACAGCTGAGGATTTATTTTTGGGTACCTTATTATTTTAAAAGATATGGTTACAAACACCAATGACATTCTTAGTAACGTCTCTTAAATATAAATCGTTTAAAAAAAAAGAATTTTGAATAATCAAAAGCAACAAATATTTTTTAAAGAATAACAGTTTCATTGACTCACCATCAAAGTATTGCTCCCTCATTTCAATATTTCCTCTTACATTTTAAAAAACTTGCTCGTATTTCAACATGTCTGTGTTAAATGTGTTTTTCTATGCTTTTGCATTAAGATATAAACTCTCTTATATTAGTTATTTAGTTGCACGTCATTGCTGCAGTGGAAACCATGCGCCATCTCCATATCTACTGTAAGTTATCTGATAAACTGAAAGATTATCTTGTCGTTGTCAGAATTTATTTTAGAAAATGGAACTGAACAAGGTTGTTTTATTAGGTTATAAAAATGTGGCATCAGACAAGCATTAAATTGAGGTTATGAATATTATCATTTATTTAATCTTATTTTTAACCATCTCTTTAGTTTTATTACTTTGAAATGCTGTAATGTGTCTTTTCATGTTGCCTTGATGTTCAAAGGTACTGTACAAATAAACTTACTTTGCCCTTGCCTTTAAAGCTTTAAAAAAAAAAAAAAAAAAACTAAGAAAAAATCAGTTTTGCAAATGTTTAATGAGGAAAGAAATGCACTTGAAATATTTGTTAGACCTCAAGGATACACATAATACATTTCAGTGAGTAACACTGAATGTAAACAGAATTTTTGTCTCCAGGGCCCTTTAACGCTTCGGAATCCAGGTTCATTTTGGGTCATTTTTCTGGCTTTCTATGCATTCATTTTGTTTTTCTTCAGCACATTTTAAACTGCTCAAGTCTGGCCTCTAATTTTGTCAGTTTAACAAATTGTAAAGCTGATAGGAACCCAAAACACATAAAAATGACAGACTTTAATAAAGATTTACACATCTTAAATGATAATCACTCAAAATATTACTATAGAACAACAGATTTTATAGAACAGGTTGTAAAAATATTGTTTACATGTACTAAAGAAATGTATTGTGACTTTTTTCCAAGTCAGTTGTATGGTTTTAACACTGGAAGTCTGTATGCCTGTAAATCGCTAAAAACATTACAAATTCAATATTCTTCCAGAATTTTTTTTTTTATGATCGAAAGATATTAAAAAAGCATTTTCAAGTGGTTTCCTAGCTTGTCTCTGCATGATATATAAATCAAGTTATGTCACTAAAAATAAAACATATTTAATATATTCACAGCTGAATCGACTCCAGAGGTTTCAGAATGACTCTGTGTGATATTGAGACCACTACTGTTTGTAAATGTGCACTTTTGTTAAAAAAAAAATGCACTAAAAAAGACTCTCTGTGTCTGTTTGATCTTTAATGGTTCTTTAATGGCTCACTATGAGTTATTCTCTTCGTTGTCAACAGGTTACAATCCTCTGGGTGTCTTTTTACATGGAAGTATCAACATTTTAAGGGAAAAAATGTTGCTGAAAGTTGTTTTTTTGCTGTTGAAAAACAGTACAAATAATCAAAGTCATCCATGCAGTGAGACATATCTGATCAGTTATTCAGTTTGACATGAATGCGGAGAAAAAGGTCGCAAACAAATGCTGAGCTGGTTCCATCTCACAGACTTTCAAACAATAGCAATAGTCATGCATCAGAAACAATAATTGCAATTGTTTGTGCCTTATAAATTGTGGGTATGCACTGTCCACATGCGTGTGGAGGAGTTGCGTATGTGTGTATGTGCTTGTGTGAATCAGTTCATGGCCCATGTGTGTGTGTGTATTTCCCAGAGCGTTCACACGTTCATACTCCAGTTGCGCATGTGTGCGTGTGTGTGCAAATTGTAAAAGTATGAGCTTGTTAATTTCAATAAGGGACGTTGCCTTGTTGTGGTTTGGAGGATGGGAGGGAGAGGACTTGAAGTGGCCGACCAAGATCGCCAGAAATCTCCCAGAATTCCATCCCACCATCCAGTGCCAGTTCTCCCTCTCCTTCTTTATGTTTCTCTCCATCACCCCCTCTTCACACACCCCCACCATGAAACCATTTTCATAATTAACTTATTTATTTATTCATTCATCTTCTTAATTGCTTTCCATTTCGAACGTGTTTTTCATGCGACTTGCCTCATCTTGGAACAACTGGGAAGTGTGGCCGGCAAAAAAAACAATGAGTGAAACCAGAGCGATTTCATTAAAAAAAAAGGGGGGGGGGGGGGGGGGGGGGGTGCTTGTGATAGAGAGAAGAAAGTTGTTCTTTGAAGAGAAGGATGGGTGGGTGATAAAAATAACAACAGAGAAGAGACTGAAGCCTGACTTCATAGATGTCTCATTTCTGTCAGACTCTTTTTTTTCCCTGTTTTCTGATGCTGAAATTAGATCCAGATCTGAATTAAGGAATGATTGGTAATGAAAGGACATGTAGACAGTGGGGGTTGTTTAGAGTGAGGCTAGGAGGAAGAGAGAGAGGGATTTCTCTTTTCTGTTAGTCCTGACTCATACTCGCCACACTCTAATCCCCCCTGGTGACAGTCACACTGATTACTGACACTTGGGTATTACAAACACACGCACATGTCCATGTTTTAAGTTACTTCATTGCTTTACATGTATGATATGATAAAATGCAGGCTGGCAGGGCTCAGTTACAGCCACATCTAATGCAAGGGAGGCAAACAGGAAAACAAGGCTGTTGAAAAGGATGTCCTCCTAAAAGAGACAAAGAAAAAGAAACATCTGCAGTGAGAGAAAAAAAGAAATCAATCAAAGTATACCTGATTTTATTTCTGAAGAGCTGGTTGCAAGATACAGGACCGAACTAAATAACCAACAAAAAAATAAATATACACAGATCTGGCACCCATGCATTGTGCTTGTAGTAGGCTTATGTTTAAACTAACACACCCTTCCAGTCTGCCAAGCAGGAAGAGACACACTCAGCTGGGCATTGTGTGGAAGGGGGCATGCCACTTGGCCTCTCTCCGTCTTTCACACACACATATGCACACACTGCAGGGTCAGTCAGGCCTCGCTCCTAACAACGGGCGCCTGGGCTTCGTGTTTCCATGGCAATCTGTAGGCTACCAGCAATCTTCCCACGGTGGCAGCGGAACCGAGTGCTGCAGGAACCGTGTGTGTGAGTGCATCTGCGTGTATGTCAGTTCCAGAGAGCGCTATCTTGTCCAGTGAAGAGCCCAGATGTTCAGACACTCACTGGGTTGATTCCTGTCTTCACTCGTTTCTGCACACACTCACTTTCATGCATGTCAAATTAAAAATGTTTGGAAAGACGTTGGCTTTAATTGTCAGAGCCTGAGGTCTGATTCCACGCTCTCGATTAGCAGGATTTCTTGATGCCAGTGGCGTTAAGTAGTCACAGCCCCATTGCAAGCTAGTCACTGCTTATGAAGCATACACATAACGTGTCGTCACATGATCAAATAGAGACTCTACATTGCACAACACCGTATAACAAACACATCACCCAGCAATCATCACTGCATATCTATATATGACAAAATACCAAAGATAATGATCAATAATTATTTGAGTAGTTTATTTTTTTTATTTTTTATTTTTTTATAGTTTATGTACAATAAGCATGTCATGTCAACTTTAGTTCCAACATAGAGGGTGAACATTGTTGTATCGTGGGCTGTAACAGCCAAATGCACGACCAACACGTGATGTTAGCTACAAGAATTCCGTCCGTCAGCTGTTGCTGAACTAACATAAAAGTCACTACACATTAATGAAGGTTCAAAACATGAAATGTTGCAGTGAACAGTCAGACATAAATGTAGGCTAATGTGTTGTGGTTCATTTTAAGAGATAGCAGTAGATTAAGCTGATGTTTTGTTAGCATTCACTTAGCATAACATGAGCTAACCATAACTCTATCATTAACAATTTCATATTTAGTAACATACTGCCGCTTTGCCTCTGTCTAAACCTTCTCTTCATAGGGGCTCTTGCCTTTCGTGCTTTTATACATTTCTGAAGGTGAATGATTGACAGAAGAGAAATGACTTGTGACAGCTAGCTAGCATGCTGTTGAGTTGAGTTAGCTAAAAGTAGTTCATGGATAAACAGGTGTTGCTAGCTAAAAGTAAATGTTAATTCATAAACAGTTGAAAAAGATGCCAATAGTGACGGAAAAACAGTTACAATTACCTTTTAACAAAAGTTATTAACAAAATGTTCAAATAGTTAGCTACATGCTAACAGATGTTCAGATCATTAGCTTAAAGTAATGGATAATATGATTAAAACTAGCATCTGCTACTACAAGTGATAGTGGCATGTATGTACATTTTTCCAATGTAACCTATACATTGACAGTTCAGTTGTACAAAAATAAATATTGTAACAATAAACTTTTTGAAAGTTAAAAAGTGCTAAAAACAAAACATAAGATTTGTAGCAGGGCAGGTGGGGTTGATGAAGGGGCACTTCAGCTCACACAACAGGGTTGTGGGGGTACGTCTGATTGGGTGGAAATGAACTTACTGATTTACTGAGTTTAAGCCTTATTAAGCAGCATTAAAATAATATGAAGTTTTGTTTGAGGATGAAATTAAAAATGTGCTTGATTATTCAGACTTTTCTCCATATTTGTTGATCACTGACAGCTGCCTAGAGGTGATAAGTTTTGTTTTGTTTTGTTTTGTTTTGTTTTGTTTTGTTTTGTTTTAATCACGGCAGTAGTGTTTTCTCCCTCTGCTATTTATCTCTTATACTCCCCCCCCCCCCCCCCCCCAAAAAAAAAAAAAAAAGCAGTTCAGCTACTCCATTCTTACAGTCACCTGTGTGGTTGTGTGAGAGTAAAGCTTTATGCACTGTCACACACTCCCCTGCACATGATGAAGTGTTTTCACAGTCCATCATTCCCACACTCCTCACCTCTCTCCTTCCCTCCCTCTGGCTGCCATTGTTCTACAAAGCAGTATAATTAAAGGTACAGAAAGAGAAAGAAAGAAGGATAGAAAGAAGGAAGGAAGGAGAGCAGGATGAGATTGGAGGCTAATTGACTGAGGATGACTGAGCAAAGGGTTGGAAAGATGGGGCGGGGGGAAGGGAAGGAGGGTGACAAACCGGGGAAGGCCAGATTAAAGGGAGGGAGGAGGAACAGGGAGAAGAGGCGGGGGAGCCAAAACTGGCAACCCTGCCCCAACTGCCAAAGTCCTATTTTGTCATTGGGTGGCTGTGACAGAGAGAGGGAGCCAAGAGAGAAATAACAGAGAGAGAGAGAGGGAGAGAGAGAGACTATGATTGGATGCCAGTGATAGAGTAAAAGACTAAAGCAGCTTGTGAATTTTCTTAGTTGCCATGGGCCCTTGGGGGTCGATCAAGTGGCACTGCTGACTCACAGAGGAAAGGACAGAAGACACATGAGCAAACGACAAAAAAAAACAAGTGACAAGAAGTAACTAAGGACAACAAGGCTTTTATAAGTAACAGCGCAAGAACAACAGAGTGAGGGGCACACAGTTTGAGAGCTTCATCTAGAGGACAGACGGTCGTCAGTGTGTTGCCTCCGCGCAGCAGAGAGAGCGGCCGACAAGATCACCCAAATCCATCAGCCCATCATCCATCCATCTATCTGTCGGTCCAGCCAGTGAGGAAGGGGCAGAGACATGAAGAGACCTCACGACTACAGCTCCCCAGACTCGGACACAGACGAGTTTATTGACGTCGGACAAGAAGACAGCTTTTGGTGAGCATCCGCCAACCACACCTGAGGTTGTAACACATGCCCTCCAGTCACACTTTAAAGGAAAATGACATGGTGTGCAACTGCAATTGGTAGCTAAAGACAAATGTGCTCTAAACAAATTTGGCAGCGAACTGCCGGCTACTACAGGCTTTTCAGGATTTAAATGCTGCCATACATGAAATTGCAGTTGAAGGATAGCAGGAAAAGTTAAAGTTAAAAATGAATGATTCCCATTCTTAAAAGTTTTCTGCCTTCAGCTTAAACACATTAAATCCTTTTGACAAATGTGTTTAAGTAATTGAACACCACTGACCTTTCAAATAATCTGAGCTGCCTGTATTAACATCAGACCACTGGCAGCAAATCTCCTATATTCACTGAACTTCTATTCATTTGATTTCCCCTCTCAAGGAAACTGTCATGTTTGCTGCTTTTATTTGCCCATGTGAGTGAACACACCAGTTTGTGATAGTCATTGCACGCATGACATGCATTACAAGTGTCATTTAAAAATGATGTAAGGCCTGTCATGTCTGAAGCATGGCGGCAGAGGCTGAAGTCAGTGTTTCTGACAGTGTATCATTTGAAACTGAATGCAGTCAATATAAAACATATCAAATACTTTAGAAAAAGTCTTGTCAGCCACAATTTAATCACTGAATATTTTGCAGTTATGACTGGAAATTATTTTGATGTGACAACATTAAGTTTTATTCTTTTTCCAGTTCAGGAACTCTTTGGTGTTGCGTAAAGCAGAAAACAGTCAAATAGAGAAACAACACCACAGCAAACAGACTGAGGCTTTTGCAGCATTTTGCTGGAACATTTGACTTATATGACATTTTGCTTTATTTGACAGATTTCATTCACTGTCAAAAAATACTGACATATTTAAAGGCTATGATGACTGTCTTTTCAGCTTTATTGCATTTAAATTCTAATCTTACATACAGGTAACTTGATATAATGTAATAAATCATAATTTGTTCTTCATTCATAGAGAAGAAATGATCTAGTAAATAAAAAAAACAAACAAAAAACAACTAAGCAGGTATAATGCAAGATACTAAACTTAAATACTCTTTATCATTTGAACCTTTGAATGCAAAATGTGACCTAACAATACCAAGCTGTTAAACTGCAGTCTATTTTGTATGACGTGTTTCACTGTAAAATGACTCCCAGCACTGCACACAATCTTTACAAGTCAAAGCTTTTCGTCAAATTCCTCAGCTGGAATTAAGGAAATGTGGATTACAGGGGATATTCATTACAGTGTATTTGTATCAGTGCACATACAGAAATACATTCACAGCAATACTGGTTACGTCACAAGTGCTGGGCAAGCCAGTAACACTAAAGACGGTTTGGATAAATCAAATTGCCATGTGACACGCAAACAGAAGACAGTGCTGCCTTTTCAAGTCAGCCCCATCAAACATAAACCTAAACAAAAACACACAGCTAAATTGGCAGCCTTCATGTTAAAATCCAATAGAAACTCAATAAGTCTCTGGTGGGGCATTTTGAAGGGAACTCCAAGCTGTCAGGCTCTTACAGGCCTGTGAGCTGAGAGTTCACAAACAAACACAATCCATATTGAGTGACTGTACTCGGAGGAGCTCAGATCCCATGCTGCATGTTGGAGTCCCATGCGAGCGAAAGCATCACCCCGAGGCTATATAATCATCTTTCTAAAAGTGCTTTCGCTCAGATGGAAAGGAGAACAGCATGTCATTTCACTGAGACTAATGTCCAGAAATGCATTAAACCAAAAACAATCTTGTCTTCCCTCCTCTCACGGGCACTCCTCTGCCGTTCTGTGCCCAACAAACAAATTAGATTGAAGGGAGCTGATGTGCCATCCTGCCTCTGTGTTATATTAAGGAGGGTAATAATAACAATATGCAGGAGAATCAAAGTCACCATTTTTCTCTCTGTGCCAATGCCATCCCCCCATCTCCCTCTTTCCCTCTATCTGTCTCATGGTACAGCCCAGTCACCGGGTCCATGTCTCCTGGCAGCGCCTCGCAGATTCTTGCCCGGAAGAAGAGACGAGGGGTGAGTGGATTATAGCCTTGGATCTTAATCTTTTTAGTCCTGTCATTTTTGGTTGGCCCTGACTGTCTCTCTCTTCTTCTTGTAGATCATAGAGAAGAGGCGCAGAGACCGGATCAACCACAGCCTGTCAGAGCTCAGGAGGCTGGTACCCAGTGCTTTCGAGAAACAGGTAACCGCTCACGAAGACCAATATCAATTCTTTTTTATTCTAAAATTAAAACCACTATTGCAATTTTTTCTGATTAATTAAATCTGCTACCACTGTTTCAATAACAGAAGTAATGAACCAGCTTTGTAAAATATGATGCAACTGAGTGAAATGTTGCGCACTTTCCCTGCAGGGCTCATCTAAGCTGGAGAAAGCAGAGATCCTGCAGATGACTGTGGACCACCTCAAACTCCTGCATGCCATGGGAGGCAAAGGTGACACTTTGTTGCTTGCAAAAAAAGAAAGTCACTTTCTTGCTTTTTCTGCATCCGTTTCATCCATTTTTCTGTGGAGCATGGACACTAAAGCCCTTGGGATAATGCTGGAATATGTAATATACATCTATTTCCCATCAGAAAGTGGACAAACGTAGTTATTCATTCTTTTTTTTTGGACAAAGGAAAAAACACGCAGTCTGTTCAGTCGGAATGTTTTTCAGGACGAGCTGCATTCCATCGTTGTTATTCAGTGGATGACTAAACTCTCTTTCTCCCTCTCAGGTTACTTTGATGCAAGAGCCCTGGCAGTCGACTACAGGACCCTGGGCTTTAGGGAGTGTGTTGGGGAGGTGGTGCGGTACCTCAGCTCCCTTGACGGGGAGTCCCCGGATCCTATAGGGGCCCGCCTGGTCTCCCACCTGTCCCACTGTGCAAGTGAGCTCGACCCTCTCCTCCTACAGTCACCCCCAGCCTCCGCCCTGCCCTTTCCTCCATGGCCATGGGCGTCCTTCCCTCAGATCTCCCCCACCTCACAGGCTTCCTCCTCACCTCCTTTCCCCAGTGGGCGAAGGGATCTGGCCCTGCTGGGGAGCTACCCGTCGCACGCTTCCCTCCGCCTCGCCCCCCTGGCCGGGTGCCAGCAGGGCGCACCGCCGCTTCTCGCGCCCACAGCCCTGGCCACCGTCCACAGGGTGCCCTCCCTCGCAGCATCCCCGGTCCTCGCCCCCTCCAGACCCACTCAACCATCCCCTCACAGCGCCACCAGGGCTTCGCCCCTCCCTCTCCTCACCCCTTCCTCTTCCTCTCCTTCTACCTCCTCCTCTTCTACTTCATCATCTTCTGCCCCACTGCAAGTCTCTTTCAGGCCCTTCGCACCACTGCCATCTCCCGCAGCCCAGCGTAGGAGCTTGAGCGAATCAGCCAAGTCAGCCCAGGGATGGGGGACTGAGATCGGAGCTTTCTGAGTGTCAACTCTGGTTTTGACTTCCAAATGAACTCTGTACAGTGGACATGGAGCTCCCATGTGCACCATGTAGCAAACATGATACCTTTGGAGAAAGTATTGAACATTTGATGATTGTCTCTGCTTTTGAGGGACTCTAAAAAGCCATATCAGACTGTGGATGAAGTTTCAGATAATCACAAAACAATCATATATAATAAAATATTGAAGGAATGTGAAAGAAGATTTGAATAATTCATGATCTTGCTTGACAAATACACACATACAGTGTCCAACAGAGCCATGTATACCACGCTCAACAGAGTGACGTTGAGTTTTCACTGATTTTTAACTGTGATGTTTGTTTGTTTTTTTTCCAAAACATTTATACATTTGATTACATTTTCCAATTTTAAAGAATGTTCAACAAAAATCTCTATAAAGACTAAGTGCCTTTACCTTTTCTCATGTTCATGTGTGTTTTTTCTGACTGCATAAGTAAATGGTAACATGTAATTGCAGCTATACATTCTCTACTGTCAGTACAAATGGCAAGGGAATGGTTAAAAGCTACATGTTAGCTACTTATCCATATTAGCCATGTCTGCAAACACTGCTTGTATGTTCCCCAACCGTAACCCCCTCAGTATCTAAGCTGTCTCCAGTGATGGCTGATGAGAGCTGTGGTCTTGTGGCTGCAGAGGATAAACATGGTGGGAGCTGGTGATGTTTTTGGGATGCCGCGGCGAGGCAAACAGACCCATCACTTTGCCCTCTAATTGGCAGTCCCCTGTAATTAACTTTACCCTCATATCAGTCCATGTATCTTCCTCTCCTCTGCTGTCTCTCTGCCATTCTTTCTCTCCAATCTTGTGGTACACCAGCGGATATCTTCTCTCCCTGTTTGTCTGCGCCACTGTCTCCTCAACAATGGACAGACAGTAAAGGAGAGGGCAAGAGGGAGGATGGAGAGATGGAGAGAGGGGAAAACAAAGAAAAAGATCTGAAGGGCTGTGGTTGAGTGACTGATTTGGCGTAGACGTTCAATGACAGGGTGGGAGGGAGGCAGGAGACAGGGTTAAGGGGAGATGAGAAGGACTGTGAAGGTTTAAAAGGACAGAGAGAGAAAGAGTGTGAATCAGCGAGAGTCGGCCAGCACGTAGAGGGTGCTCAGGAAACCCCCCGGACAATGATGAATGACAGTTGCAATGAGTTGTTTCTCAAGAAGATCGGCATAATTGTGCCGTGCTTCACCAAAACGGCTCCGCGGGGATGAGAGAGCAGAGAAGAGCCTTGTGTGTGTTTACTGCTGGGGAACGCTTTGATCTACTTCAGGATGCAATGTCTGTGGTCTGCGGTCCAAAAATGTGTGTGTTCCGCAAAGTGCATATTGTTTATTCGAGTGAGTGTGCTAGTGTGTGCTTAAGCCAGTTTCATGTGCTCGCCGCCCTGTGTGTGTGTGTGTGTGTTTGTGCCTTGCTGAGTGTTTTGTTTATGTGGTGTTGTGTGCACACACGTCTTGTGTGTGCGTGTGTGTGTGTAATGTGAGTCTTCAGGGCTGGCGTCAGGACTGAACCGCACTGGCGGCGTGGCTCTCGTGCAAGGCCGGCCGGCGGTCGGACGGACGGTATGGTGGTGGAATGTTTGTGGAGGGTGCATGCGTACACACACACACACACACACACACACACACACACACACACACACACACACACACACACACACACACACACACACACACACACACACACACAGGCACTCAGACAACACACAAACACAGACACACACGGGCTGGCTGGCACTATTCTAGCCTCTGAGTGGAGGAGCCAGAGTCACCACCACAGCTTCCAGGAAGGACAACCACAGTCACACTGCACTGGCTTTCCCACGGGGGAGGGGAGGCTGGAGGGAGAAGAGAGCAAGGAGGGAAGGGAACGATGGAGAAAGGAGGGAAGTGAGTGTGTGTGTGTGTGTGTGTGTGTGTGTGTGTGTGTGTGTGTGTGTGTGTGTGTGTGTGTGTGTGTGTGTGTGTGTCAGTGTGTGTGTGTGTGTCAGTGTGTACGCGGGACAAGAGTGTACAGACTAGACCGACGTTGTGGTCCAAGCCGAATGAGGAAAAGAGGAGGGTTCACTATGCAGGGAGGAGGCAGAATCGAAAATCAGGAAGTGAGAGAAATTTCTCCTTCATCGTGTAAATAAACTCCTCCATGTATTAGTGCTTAATGTTTTATTGGATGATATATGTGCAATGTCATTTATTGACTCTGTCCAATAAAATAATGACACCATCAGTGTGTAAATTGTTTCCTTGGAAGCATCGCTTTCACTGTGCAACTCTGTCTGCCACCTGGTACGATCTTCCAGGAAAATGAAGGTTAACTGCCGATTCAGTCCAAATGGCACCGTTTCTGTCTGCTTTCATGTTTCTATTAGAAACTAAATGAATGAACTCGCACCTTTTCTCCCAGTGTTTTCTTCTGCTCTCTTCTCCACCCCAACGCCCAACCTGTTTGTGCAAAGCAATAATCAGGCTATGCTAACTCCAGACAAAACTGAATTTTACCTCTTCACTGGAAATACTTTGTTATTCTCTCTTATTTCCAAAGCGATGTTGATCATTCCTTCACAGAAATTTGGAAACAGATGAAATATATTCTTTGTTGGTACTTGCTGAGCTCCAAGGAAATCGAACAGCAATCCAGTTTTCTTTGTGACAGCGGTAATACCGCCTGGAAACACCAGGAGGGTTGGAAAGTTGTCTGTTTCCACTTAAAGCACGTTTTTGAGTCTTTTCTTTTCATACCATTTGCAACTTGTCCTCAGTACAATAACTAGTGAATTAATATATAATGAAAATAATCATTAGTTGCAATCTTATGTTAATATAGTTCAAAACGAGGACCACCTCAACCAACTGTGCACTTAAATCCTGCTTTCACGTTAATGCATGAGTAATACTATATATATATACACACACACACACACACACACACACACACATACATACATACATACATACAGCCACAGGGGACATTTTTCTGCATTGAGGACTTTATTTATAATACTTCAAGTAAGTACATTTTCCTGATCATACTTTCACTTAAGTAACATTTTAATTGCAGGACTTTTACTCGTAGCAGAGTATTAATGCAGTACAGTACACAATGAATACTTTTACTTAAGTCAAGGGCGTGACTACTTCTTCCAGGGTTGGTGTAGTTGGGGGTGGAGCACTCAACCTACAGTTCTTCAGGGAGAATCCAGACACAACATTGGCCAATTTGGCAACATTAGGAGGAGCAGGTGCGGTGATGACACGTTTGAGATAGCATATGCGCCTGGAACACAGAATCAACAACAACATCTTTAATTATGTGCCGTGAACAGTTTTGTGTATCAGTTGCGCATCTATCATTAAATCTTTGAATTGATTAAGGTTCAAAGTGTGGCTGCAACAGACAGTAGCATCTACTGTTGTGTGCTGTTACATGATGTCTTTGTACTAATTTACTGCTTTTAGAGAGTCCTGTCTTTTGTTTCTGGTACTGTATTAGCAATTTGCAATGTCACCTAATGCAGCTTCATCTCTGTTTGACAGTATTGGAGTTTGTGTGTACATGTGCATGTGTGTGCATAATCCACAGACATACTGTATGTGAACAAGCTCAGAGGAACCGTCAGTGACGTAGCTGTAGAACTGGCAGTTTGGATCCTCAGTACAGGTCCTCTGGCATGCATCTGCATCATCTGCCAGCACGTCGTGATAGTCGGAACCCCAGAAATCTATATCTGCATGAGTCGTCTTAATCCAGCCTGTTGGCAGAGAGGACCAGGGTTACACCTTTACTGCTGACTTATCTCCAGAAGGTTAACAGCAAGAGTAAACTGAGAGGATAAAAACAGATACACATCCACATTCATTGCTCAAGTCCTTTTATATAACATTAGATTATCTTAGAACCAAATCTGACAAAACAGATGGTTCTGTTATAAAAGCCTGATTGCCTGAAAGCCTGAAAGTTGGGAAGCTGTGTAAAACGTAAATGAAACAGAAAGTGATAACTTGCTAATCCTTTTTGACATATACTCAACTGAAAACAGTACAAAGACAATACATTTAGTTTTTTACCTGGTCAGCTTCATTGATTTTCGTTAATATCTGCTTAGTCTCAATTTGATGGCAGCAACATGTATGTTTTGGTAATGTTTGATGATGACAGGAGCAAAGAACTGACTTAGCATAACAGGTTACAAAGTATGCCTGCAGGTGGAGGTCAGGGTAGAGTGGTAGTAGAATGGTTGGTCACACACAGGACCCTCACACAGGAGACCAATTGTCATTGTTGATTGCTTTAAAGAAGTTGTTACTTTAAGCCAAACCATGTTATTTTCCTAAACCTAGCTAAGTAGTGCCTAAATCTACTGTAATTCCATCAAGAGCTGGAGACCAAAACAGAACAAAAAGAAGAGTGGCTATTAGTTATTCATTTGTCACATGACCAGAAACACTTAAAATGAATGTTTCTCTGTGCCTGCTGGATGTCAACACAGACAACTGTTTTCTAAAAAGTTCCTCATTATATCTTAAGGAAACATCAGTGCTGTGTACTGCCGCCAAGAGGCCAAAAAAAAACAAACAAACAAAAAAAAAACAATCCAGGAACAGCACCTGAAACATCCAATAATGCTGTCATTTATGTAACGTTTGCTTTTGCCAATTACAGCTAATATCCCACCTTGACCCAAAAAAATGACTTGTATTACTTTTATGAGGCACAAAGGAACACACACATACAAAGAGCATTACAGCTTAGCCTTTCTAAACACCAAATATCAATGTTGTGCCTCTGTCACTATGCTTTAGATTTGATAATACATACTGTTGTCTGGCTGACAGGACCGTGTCGGTAACCCAGATGTGGCTCCATCTTCAGCTTTCACCACCATTTCATTTGGATTGTTCTTCAGGTAACACTTAAAGTCACGACTAGAAACAAAAGTCACCAAGAAATAGTTAGAGCTCTGAACTTCATGTCAAAACCACAACGCTGTGTTTTCATTAAAGAAAAAGGATACCTCAAGTTAACCAGTTAGCTTTGAAGGTGCTGATATATTTGACAGCAATCTTTATGCTAAGTTCGGCTAATCACCTGCTCTCTAGCTCCACACTTAAAACATGACATCTAACTCTCTGCAAGAAGGTAAAGAATCCTAAGCAAGACAGAGGCATGATTATAAAGGACTTCTGAATACTTTCTCTTCACTCATTATTTGTTTTTTCATGGTTAGTGCATTTAAAAGGACTGCTAATATTACTGACTACTGTAATCACACCCTCAGAGACTACCTGATGTAAGAGAAGTAGGTGCATTTTGGATGAGCAGAGCACAGAGCCTGACAGTGTTCAGGAGAGGCAGCATGCAGATTCTCCATGTTGTTTCCCGGGATGACAGTATTTGCAAATAACTTGGTCTGACATGCTGTCAATACACAGAAAAAAGAAAAGGGTGAAAAAAACAGCCTGCAAGATGCCTCCAAGAGCAATTTCTGCCTTGTTTACTATGAATGTGTGTGTGTGTGTGTGTGTGTGTGTGTGTGTGTGTGTGTGTGTGTACCTTTGTCAGACTGTTGACTTGTGTGTATTTTTTGGGAGAATCCAGACACTAAACCAGCCAATTTCTTTATCTTGGTCCTTGGTACTGTCCAGCTGAATTTAAGGTGGCACTTATACCTACAAACAAAATAAGAAATAATATTAGTGGGGTTTGGTACGTTGTCACTGCACCCCATGAATCATAGTGGGACTGTGAACAGATGTCACCCAATTTAAGCTGATAGTTTAAGCATAGTTTATAGGTTACGAATTCCCATGGATGTTTATCACAGCCATACCTCCATTTTCTGTGCAATGCTGAAATTAAAAGGAGACAAACCAACGTATCCTCTTTCACCTGTATTCTCCTGGTGTGAAATTTCCATTGAGAAAGGTAAAGAACTGGCAGCTGGGGTCATTTGTACAAGTTCTCTGACACTCGTCATAGTCTGCTGTGAACAAGGTCTGGTAGTCTGCTCCAGAGAAGTCCACACCGGGGTACACCTGAGGCAGGCAAGGCACTGGGAGACAGACAGTTAAGGAGAGGTCACCACCAACTACGACGTAGCAACTGAACTGACTTAAAATGGCTTTATGCTTACTAAAGTCTGTGTTGCAGGATTTGAGAGATAAGCCAGAGGTGACTCCCTGCAGTGAAGTTTGATCTTCTGGCAGTCCAGAGGAACTGGTCTTCATGTGGCAGTGGAAGTGTCTGTGAAGAGAGAAGAGTGCTGAAATCAGCAATTGACAAATCCACAATGCAGGAAGGCAAAGGTTTCAGACTGGGTCCAATGGCTCCAGAAACAAGAATATGTATCAGTGGCTCAAGCTCACAAACAGAGGATCCTACAGTTCTGTTAACGCAGCATTTGAAATTAGCACAAAACCATGTTTGGAGCCGGCATGATTGCATACAAAGTCAATAGAAAAAAAACGGATTATTTGTGAATTCACCTGGGGCTGCATGAAGCAGCACAAGCAGCCCGCAACACGAGTTGAAAATGTTTCAACTTAAAGCAAAACATTTGCACATATCCTGGGGCTTCACGAATGTACAGAGAAGTAAGGGAAAGGAAGAGGGATGGGAGGGAAGTAAAGAAAGGGAGTTTCTGGGGACTTCTGAGAACATTCGGAGCTGATCTGGTCTGTTGCTGGCTACCTAACAGCTAACGTCTGCACAGCTGGAACAGAAGATTCACTGCACCAGATGCAACAGGACTTTGATTTTACACATAAAGATTTAAGATTTATTTTCCGAAATTGTTTTCAGTGAAATACTGGAATTACTCTTTGTATTTATTTCAGTGTGAACTTGTAATAGCACACCGGTTTTCATCACTCGAGTCAGGCCGTCTAAAGGTGAAGAAGCGGCAGGCAGGATGATGGGTGCAAAGCTGCTGACAATGTTCAGTATCGGGCGAGTAGAGGAACTCCTTCTCTGTTCCCAGCAAAACCACGTTCTCCAGAAACCCTGAACTACACTCTAAAGACATGGGAAAACAAACACATGGGAATACGCACACATTCAGATAGATTATACCACATGATAACAAGTAAAACACTTAGGCAGCCACAAAGTGCATGTAAAACAGCAAAACCTGCGCCTGTGCGAGCTATCAGAGGAAAAAGCGGCTGTATGTTGTACTGATGGTTAAACGCAAATTTAGGTTTTTACTAGACATGTATTACCTTTACTGCTGCAGAGACCACAGAAGGACAGCAGCCCCACGAAAACGACATGTGTTTTCATCTTGCTGGTGTTGAGGCTTCTCCAAGCACTGCAGCAAACAAACTGCACCTGCAAGTTTACCAAAGGGTTATTTAACTCAGTCCGCACATTTGTACTTTGTATTATATAAATGATTGTTGACTCTCTCAGTGACTGGTTGGCTTCAATTCCTGCACAGCCCTGCCCTGCTGAGATAAAAAAGAAAATGAAAACACAACTTGCAAAGATCAGTAAGCGTGGTAAGTTATAATAGTCATAGGCTTAAATGGGTATGCATACTATAGATTGTTTTATTAGACTGCATTAGTTTTAGTGAGGTGGGCTATATGCTGCTGTACCATGCAAGCTTTTATAACCCAGTGCTGTGAACTCCCAGCCGGCACAACAAGTACCTGTGAGCTGTTTGCTGTTTCAGAGTCCGGATTAACATCAAGGGGTGGTTGAACTTTCACTGTGGTGGTAAAATATAAATCCTTTTAAAGTATGGGTCAGCAAATAATTCAGCCATGAGCCAGTTTGTCTGTTTTTTTCAACATTGCTCACTGGGAGCCAGTGTTGTACAGGGACAGTGGAAACGCAGGCCTGCATGACGCTGCATCACATTCGTTTAGCTCACGCTTTTATCCACAGCGCCAGCGTTCAGCCATGTGGATACAACCCAAACATTGCAAGTAACCTAATCAAGCCATCTGAACTTCTTCAAGAGCTACACTTAGAAACAAAACCAACTTTTCATGGCCCAAGGTGCAGTCTGAACTGATGAGTTTACAGTCTGTAACAGAAGATGATATCAAACGGGGAGCTCAAACAGCCTTGATTCTGCTGAGCAGTAGGTGGTCCTCGTCAAGGTGAGGGAGCGGCAAGCCATTTGAGCATGGTTTGAGCATGTCCTGGATGTACGATTCGCCTGAGCCGATACTGTATGTCTTAAATATGTATTGATACAGAGCAGATGTCACTTTTTAAGGACTAAGATAGTTACAGCAGCTTGGAATAATACTCATTTAACTAAAAATGACTTATATACATGATCTGTGTCACACTATGAGGCTGGACATGCAATTAATCTATCCACACAATCAGAGACTGTTTTGTTTTGGCTTGTTCTACATTAGACTTCTGAAAAAAAAAAACCTGTAAAGGTTTAATGAAAGCTATAAAAGTGTAAATTCAGCTTTCAGCAGGGGCCAAAAGTTTTTGTTGGAGGGTAACATTCGGCCCATTTGTTGCATCCACTGCTACAGTATGAAGTCTTAAGCCCCCTGTGACTACGTCTGTTATGTTCAGAGTTCAAAAGACCCACATGCAGGACACTCAGGCAAGCAGTTTGAATAACAAAGAAGAAGAAATACAAATAACAAACTAATAAGAAACCAGTTTGGCACAAGCAGGAAACAAATGCAGGACAAGGGAACAAACGACCTGCAACTGAAAGATGGAAACACACAAAGCAAAGACTAAGGAGGGACAGGTGAGACTGATCTATAATCACATGGGCGAGAAACAAAGGCAGGAAGTAAAACAAAGCACACCACATGAGGAAAAACTCTTTCAACATAAAACAGGAAATAACCAAACTAAAACCCAAAAGTGTCCACACTGAGCAGTGCTGAAGACAGTGAGTGGTTGATCCAATGCTTTGACAACAAAGGGAGGAGACACACACCAAACTTTGCAATAATAAACTGAAATTTATTCAACAAATAATAATAAATCCGACAGCTGGGATAGGCTCCAGCCCCCCCGCAACCCCGAAAGGGATAGGCGGTATAGAAAATGGATGGATGGATGGATAATAATAAATCCACTGAGGTGTGTCAAGGATGCATCAAGTGTATGACTGCAGTGGCTCGTATGAGATGCACATTGTCAGTGTAAAACAGCCTCAGAGGACTTAGGAACATTGGCCAGATGTTTGCAGTTACCACAGTTGCACACACACCACATAGGACCAAAGCCAAGGATGCTGGGGCCATTACAACATATAGTTTAGTGACCTCTGCTGTCAAAACGGCACCAGTGCAGGAAGCAAGGAAGAACTGCAGGGACAAGGGTGCTTTCCCCTCAACTTAAATGTAATTAAACAGTGAAGATCCAAAGTTCAAATTTGTTAAAGAAAATAATTTTTGTTACATGTGATAATTTATCTTAGTGAAAGAAAGAAGAGAAAGAGGATGTTACAACATGGAGGGAGGGGGAGCAGTGCAGTGAGAGAAAGCATCTCAGGTGTTACATGAAAATAATAATTTACACACATTGCTTTCTGCTCTGTCTTTTATTTGATTATCTATAGATTACACTGATGTTGATTACACTGATTATGTATGGATTATGTGTTTATTTCTGTTTGTTGGAGTTGCTGGATTCAAAAAATGACTTTATAATAACAGTTCTTCAGGGAGAAGCCAGACACGACATTGGCCAGTTTGATAACTTTAGAAGGAGCAGGCATCGTGATGACACGCTTGAGATAGCAGCGTTGCCTAGAAGAAAACAATCAACAGCAGCACCTTCAGTGATGTGTCTTCAAATTACAATGTAGGCTACAATAACATGTGATCAAGGATTAAGTTGATTATTTCATGGTTTCTGGATACTGAATCATACGTCATACTGCACCTGCGAGCAGGGTTACTGATCTTGTCTGTGATGTAGCTGTAGAACTGGCAGTTGGGATCATCAGTACAGTTTCTCTGGCATGCCTCAACAGAACTCGTCGGAAAATCGCGAATGTCTGAATATGGGAAATCTATTCCAACATGAGTCTTCTTAATCCAGTCTGTTAGCAGAGAGGAAGAGGGTTAGACCACTGCTGCTGCTGCTGCTGCTGCTGCTGCTGCTGCTCAAACTGTAGAAACTCACTCCTGAATATAAACAGAACAATTACACTTTCATATTTGTTGAATGATTTCAATGTTTTGGTTGGACGAGTTTTGGTGTGTGTTACGTACCGTTATCCAGCTGACATAAGCGTGCTGGTAACCCAGATGTGATTCCCCTTACAGCTCTGCGGACCATTTGGTCTGGATTGTTCTTCAGGCAACATTTAAAGGCATAACTGCGAACAGCATGAGAACAAAAACACGGCTAAATGCAGGTAGGAATGGTCCAGAAAGTGTCTCAAATATCAGACGCAGTTGTTCCTCTTGCCAGTGCGACTGTTCCTTTGCACAACAGAGAGGACACTGTACCTCATATAGGAGAAGTAGGTGCAGTGTGGATGAGCAGAGCAGTATGTCCGACAGTGCTCAGGAGAGGCAGCAAACAGGACCTCAATGTCGTGTCCTGGGATGTTGGTGTTTGGAAAGAGCTTGCCATCACACGCTGTACAAAACAAGCAGCGCGGTGAGAAAACATGCACAGCAGCCTGCAGGATGTCTTTTGCTACGAGTGTTTGGTTACCTGCATCAAAGTATTGAGTTGATTGTATTCTGTGGGAGAATCCAGATATTGTTCTATCAGCTCGGGTAATTATGGGGATCCTTGGTACTGCCCAGCTGAATTTAAGGTAGCACTTATACCTAAACACAGACAGAGAAATAACAAAAAGGTAAAGTGTGTGGCTGCAAGTCAATGTTTTCCCTCACTGGCACTGAAGCTACCAGCAGTATACAGACCTCAGTGGCATCAGGCTCAGTGATGTGCATGTCTTTGTTCTTTTCTTTTCATGTGAGTCTTTTAAAATTACTCAGCCTACTGTTTGCCCACTGACATTTGTCTCAAACTGTGATATTACGTCTCACTCCAGGTCTTTGTTTAGCATCATTTGTAAATTCTTGACTTCATGTACCTGACAGTGCCAGGCACAAAGACGTGTTCGACAAACGTGAAGAACTGACAGGCCGGGTCTCGTGTGCAGGCTCTCTGACACTCCTCATAGTCTGCCGTGAACAAGGTTCGGTAGTTTGCCCCTGGGAAGTTCACATGATGATACACCTGAGACAGACAGGGCTCTGGCAGAAAGACAGCCCAACAGATAATTAAGGTGAGTTTTGCCTGATATCATTCATTGCTCATGGATATCACGGTGGATTAAAGTTGTTTTATGCCTACGTGGGTCTGGGTGGCAGGGTTTGAGAGAAAAGCCAGAGGTAACACCCAGCAGTGGAGTCCGAGCAGTGGGCTGTCCAGAGGGACTGGTCTTGAGGTAGCAGTAGAAGTGCCTGGTGGAGAGAGAGGCGGGTGTGCTGAAGTCTGCAGCTGACAATCAAGGAGGCAGGTAGGCGATGTTGTCAGGCAGCAGTGGTTAGAGGAAGGTTATGCATTTGTTACTGGAAGACTGCAAATATTAATAGCACGCCTGAGCGAGCCACTGAACCCCCAACTGATCCAGTGAATCTGCTCAGAGATCAGTGGAGATGTTTATGCTTCAAACTTTGAGTAATATAATTAGAATTAGCTCCATCTTTACAAGATGCAACACTAAACTGATTCATGTATTTTTCCAATAATGATTACAACTCAATGATATAATGGATTTTACTCTGAGAGGGTACTTTTACTTTTTGAAGTTGTACTTAACAGAGTAACAGAGCATTCTATGCTACTGCTTTTACTTGAGTTCAAGATCTGAGTGTTGCTGTGATAATAATTATTATATAATATAGTAAAAATATCTGGCATTTCATGCATTCAGTAAAAATACTCTTTTTTTTGATGGATATAAATCAAGTGATGGAGTTTATTCACAATCTTAATTTTACCTTGTCAGACTATATATGGCATTATCTTTAAGGTTATATGCTGTATATTTATGCATGTATGTATGTTTAAAGTAAAATGTCATATAATTAGCATACATTTTCAAAATAAAGCCTCAATCTTTATTATTTAAAATAAATCTGTTTGTCTAATTTGCGCATTTTCTTGTTGCATTTTGTGTGACGTCCTCTGATGAGAATTAGTTGAGGACTGCTTGATAATGACTGATTACCATCCAGTGATAAACATACAATGCTGTGATGCTCTGATTAATTTGATGCATGATGCATTATCCAATGTGACACAGACACTTTGCGTGCTGTGAGAGATTCTTAGCCCAAATTAAGATTATACATCGAAACTGTTGTGAAAACTGATCAGAAAATACGGTAATTCAGACCTTTTAACAGGCAGGATTGCGTTGTTTGAGATTTATTTTGTGAAAGCATTTTTGATAAAATACATCACCACTCAGTCAGCTTCTGTTGTTTGTTTCCGACCTGTTGTCTCTGGTCCAGTCTGGCCGCAGAAAGGTGAAGAAGACACAGGAGGAGTACTGGGTGCACAGGTGTTGACAGTGCTCGGCATCAGGAGAGTAGAGAGTTATTATGTCTTTTCCAGCAAAATCCATATTCACTATAAGCTTCCGTGTACACTCTGAAGAAATGGAAAAAGAAATACAAACATATTCACCTGTGCTACAAACACATGGTTAAACAGATTAGCTCAACAGTGTTTGTATTACCAAGACTAAGGGAGAGACCGCAGAGGCCGAGTAGGCCCACTAAAATGAAATGTGTTGTCATCGTCTCAGTTTTGAAGCCAGAGAGATGCTTCAGTCCCATCAGCAGTCAGTGAGATGCAACTGCAACCGCATGGATTGCCTGAAAGACTATCACAACTCACACTTTTATACTTCTGATTGATTTGCATGACTGATTGTTGACACATTCTATCATTGGCTGGCAGTAATCACTGTACTCCTGATGTATAATAACACAGTAAGACAAACATTTGCGGAGGAAAAACTGATGAAGCCAGTGTGTGACATCATCTAAAGTAAGATCAGTTTCATGTTATCTTTGCAAAGTGGCACAGATCTAGATTTTCATTTCCCATCAATAACGAGCTTGAATGCAGTTTGTTCGAATGTATTTGATTTGCTGCTAATGACATGATCCCCAAAAACATGTTGAGAAGAAGGTTTAGCTTCGTGGCTCAGGAGCTAAAACTGCACATCACCAAGCAAGCATCTCACACCAAAGACATCCGGGCCGCCTCTCAAGCGTCCACCAACCAGTTTTGGTTCAGGTGTTCTGTTGTGCTAGCTCACATCATAGACAAACACACTCCTTGTAAAAGTTGGCAAAGCATTAATAAAGCAGGCAAGTCAGCTTTTTTATTTTTTTTTTTTTTGCTTTTGTTAACAATGCAAAATGAGTTGTCTGCATCATAAGGGAATACTTCATCATTGTATGTGTGATTAGGGACAGTGAAGACACGCTTCAGATAGCAGCGACGCCTAGAATGCAAACAACTCCTTATTTGTATTTCACTTGAGAGAAAATTTGAATGATTTAATAGGGATTTAAGAAATCTACATTGTAAACATACAGAGAAAGACTGGAGGGAAATAACAGGACATAGGAATATTCCTTGGTAAAAGCCAGCTTTGAATTCTGTCTGGGCAAAACTACTGACTGTATTTGTACTGGATAACTGTGAGTGTGCGGCAGGGTGTTGTTGGAAAATGCTCTCTGAATAAATAGAGATGGTAAATCTATGTTATCAGAGAGCAAACACAACTAGCAAATACAGAAAGATCGAAGGTAACAAAGAAGTTAAAGACATTTCTTTTGTTACCTCTTAAAAATTTAGCATTTCAGTCAATCAGCATGTCAAGAGAGCTTCAGGCTAGTATGGCTGGTGGCACTGCTGTGTGGACGGCAATGCATGCAAAACAAGATGATGCTGGTTGCATGACAGGAAATATAACATCCAGTGTTTCTGGGACTTTCAGATAAGCGAAACCCTTAGCTTCTGCTTTTCCCACTTGAAGTTATAGTAAATAATAATATTATAGTAATGGTCAGTCACTGGAGTGTCCTTGGGAGCTTTGTAACATTCATTCTTCCTCCATTACTTTTCACAAAATGCTTTGCTCGTTGAGGTTCCTCTCAATCGAGGACATTACCTCTGCCTCAGAGCAGGCTGACACTTGGACAATATAATTCATTCTGCAATGTAACACGATGTGAGTCAGACTCACCTGATCTTCTCTAGTGTCAACACTCCATTGGTAAAAGTCAAGAACTGACAGGTGAGGTCTGGTGGGCAGGCTCTGTGACATTGTTGGCTGGCGATCTGCACCTGGGGAGTCCACGTTCTGGCACTCCTGAGGCAGAAAAGGCTCTGTCAGACTGACAGCCTGACAGACAGACAGACAGGTGATTGAAGGATGAGGCTGCTGTTATATTTTTCTTACTGTCACAAAGTCACATGAAAATACCAAAACCAGCAGTGTCAGTCACTTTGATTCTCAATGCTTTCCGCTTTCCTAATTTCCTCCCCTGTATATGGTCCTCAGCCATGAGCTCAGATTGAACTAAATTTTTGATTCAATTTTAAATTTTAAAAACAACCTGTTTGAGTCAGGTTAAAATAACAGAAACACTTTGGTAGTTTTTCTGAATATGCACGCTCTGTCACAGGAGGCCCTGGGTGTTATATGTTGCTGTTTTGACTGAATTTGCAGGACCCAAAGTGCCAGGCTCGGACAAATGAGGCAGGAGGCAGGAAAACAGTTTAGGTATTTTAATCAATAAAAAATCAGCCCCTATACAAACTGAAGAGTAGATGGATCCATTCCCTTGGCAGGAATAGCTAGACAGGTCCAATTCCTCAGTGAGAGCAAGCTGACTGATCCATGTTCCTCTGTGAGAGCAGACAAGGCTATGCACCTGAGCACAACAGGGAGAACACAACCAATTAAGTATGAAGAAAGAAGGCAAGAACCAAGACGATACTTAACATGAACTTAGACTAGATCGTTACCAAGGTAGCAAGGCAGACAATAAGACAAGTACTGCTAGTAATCTGGGTTCTTATATATAGAGTGAGCAGGTGGGATTGATTGGTGATTGCATGCAGATGAGCTCAGGAGGCCGGTCCCAACCTGTCAGCTACGCCCTGCCACACCCCCAGACACAGAATAGACATCCATCCATCCATCCATCCATCCATCCATCCATCCATCCATCCATCCATCCATCCATCCATCCATCATCTATACCCGAATATCCCTTTCTGGGGTTGTGGGGGGGCTGGAGCCTATCCCAGCTGTCAACGGGTGAGAGGCGGGGTACAACATGTACAAACATGCAACCATTCATGCTCACACTCACACCTAAGGACAATGTTAGAGTCACCAATTAACCTAATGAGCATGTTTTTGGTCTGTGGGAGGAAGCCAGAGTGTCCGGAGAGAACCCACGCATGCATGGTAAGAACATGCAAACGTCACACAGAAAGGCCCTGCCACCACCTGCTGCCCCACTGTGCCGCCACTAGACAGACAGAGGAGAGACAAACAGGAGACACTTGGAGGACAGAAAACTGGGACAACTGCACAGAGACTGCAGATGTCTGCAGCTGTAGAGTTTGAAAAGACAAAGTTGTGATTTTGGCCTATGTAAATAAAATTAAATTGATTTGACTATGGAACAGGCTGCAGATTCTGATCTTATTCAAAAATACCAGAACAGCATTGTGGCTGAATCAAATACAGGCCACCATCAATTATAATTATAGAAAGAGCTGTATTTGACATTTAACCTGCCATACAAATCCTAACATTGTAAATATTATTGCTTAATCAAACACACCAAAGAATGTATTCCAGTTGCTCTATTACAGTCAAAAGCAGGTTAGTTGTGTTTCCAATTCATCTATATGAATCAAAGTGTTGTCTTTTGTTTGTGTTAGCTGTGTGACAGACAACTGAGCTGTCCAGGTTGCAGAACGCCTTGACCAATGAGAACACAGACATCCAATCTAACCCATTATCTTGTTGAGGACATGTGAGCTCAATTAAAAGCATGCAGACAAATGAATCAATAACATGACACACTCCTCATGATGACAAATATTTGTCAGTTACTGCATGTGTTGGATGCTGCATTGACTTTAATAAAAGACTAATTTTGTAAGACATTCACTTGTCCAAGTCATTTCTGTGCTTGTAATTTTCAAGGTTTTCATTCTATATTGTATAGTTCTGTGATAATAATTATTTTACAGTAATGAAGTGGATTTTTTTTTATTTGAAAAAACAAAACAAAACAGCTTCTGTGTGTAACTGACAAAAGCATTATTTAAATTTATTGATCATGATTCTTAGTTGTTTTTTAAATAAAAACAAAGAATCCTGATCAATAAATCCACCATTGCTATTCTACTACTGTTGCTTTGATGTCTCTGATGCTTGCTTTGATGTGTGTGTGATGTCATAAGCAAGTATATAAATACATACTCTTTAACCTGTGAAGTAGACCAGTGTGAGCTGAAGTACGTCAAGAAAAAGAAGAGATATTTCTGGAAAAGAGTTTGCCATTTCCTTGGTTTGAAGAAGAAAAACAGGGAGACTTATATAAGTTATACTTAGTAGTGAGTGATGATCTCAGGTAACCAGATGGCTATGAGACGAATTTGGATGCAAGGGGCTCTGCGTCCCTACCACTGGACCAGGCACCTGATTTCCAACTTTGTAGGCAAGACAGAAATTGGGGGCCTTTCCAAACAGGTGGAGGAGCTGAAAACTGAGCTCCAAGGAGCAAGGAAACACAATTCCTCTCTGGAGCAGAAGATCAGCAAGCTTACCACCCACCTGGAATTACAGGCTGTTCAGAAGAAGACGCTCCGGGACCAGGTTAAGTATTTGACCAAGCAGATCTTTACACAGAGGAACTATATTCATGATATGAAGGAAAGATTTAGAGTCAAGGATTTTGAGTTGTCCAGTATGATCCTGAAGCTAGAGCAACAACGTCAAAAGGAAATAGAAGCATGTTTTATTGAAATGAGGCTTATCTGGGACAAGAGTCAGCATCTGTCCGATGAGCTCTCTAAGGAGAGGGAGTGTAGACTTGATCTCAAAGAAAGAGAAAGAGCCAAGAATTGTGAGATGTCCACTATGACCCTCAAGATCCAGCAACAAGAAGAGGAAATAGAAGGACATTTGGATGAGCTGAGGCGCCAGGAAGAATTGTCGGTGTCTAAAGAGAGAGAAACTCAGGGAGACATCCAGACGCTCACTGATTCTTACAATGAACTCCTCTTAAAGTACAATTATCTTGAACGAGCATGCAACGAGATCCACCACAGGTACAACACTGACATCGCCACACAAAGACAGATCATTGCCAACCTTCAGCAGCAACTTCCTGAGCTTGTTACTGAGCTCAAGGGTGAGGAAGAGGCCAGGCGGGCCAGCAAGAGGAGTCGTGTCCCTGCTGTACTACAGGACCCAGAACCTGCAAAGGAGACTGTAGTCTGTGAGGAGAAGAGATCTTTCTGGGAACAAGCCATTTCCTTGATTGGAAGGATATATAATGTTATTATTAATAAATAACATTATATATTCTATCCATCCTTTTTCTATACCACGTATCCCTTTCGGGGTTGCGGGGGGTGCTGAGCCCATCCCAGCCGTCAGCGGGCAAGAGGCGCGGTACACCCTGGGCTGGTTGGCAGGGCACAAACACACAACCATTCACACTCACACCTAGGGGCAATTTTACAGTCACCAATTAACCTAATGAGCATGTTTTTGGTCTGTGGGAGGAAGCCGGAGTACCTGGAGAAAACCCACACATGCACGGGAAGAACATGCAAACTTCACACAGAAAGGCCCGGGAATCGAACCAGCAACCTTGTGGCTGTGAGGCACACGCACTACCTGCTGCGCCACCGTGCAGCCACATTATATATTATTAGGATTATTTGGATTAGGTTTGGGTAAGGGCGCAGTGCTCTTGGGGGAGCACTCCGAGGGGCATGGGCTCTCGGAGGTTCAAAGGATCTTTGATCCTTAAAAATACTTAAAAGCCTGACTGAGTGTGATGTTAAAATGTGCTCGGTGGATTGGGCCACGGTACAGGCCAGCCGCGGGAACTTGTATGTTTATCAAAGTCCCCCCTCTTTCCAGGGTCTCTGCTGTAACATTTAAGGCTATCATTACTTAAAAAAGAGCAAGCTTTATACAATATAAAAAAAAAGAATAAATAATAATAAGTGCTAGGATATGAATGTAAGGAGTCAGACACAAAACAAGAGGAATTAGTAAAACATAAGTACTAAAAACATAAAATAAGTGTCTTCAAACAAGTGCTGTTAAAAGTCACAAAATATATACGAGTGCAAAAAATAACCATTAAAAAAGAGAAAAACACACACACATATATATACAGGGTTAAAATAAAATCATGTGTAATACTGTTGTTCTTTGTCTAAAACCTTACATTTGTAAAAAAGACCAATTCTAAAATAAAATAAAAGCTTGTTATTTGCTAAAAGGTGTTTGTTTAAGGAAAATTAAAACTATGACTAAAAATACATACCTATATACATGCACACACACACACACACACACACACACACACGCACACACCCACATATACATATACACATATGTATACACATACATATATACATATCTCAACATACCTACACATACATGTCTGCACACATACACACATCTATGTCTACACACATATATCCATACATATAAGTAGAATAAATATATCAATAATAGGTAATAAATAATTTAAGAAAAGGAGTTAAAAAGTTAACGAAGGTTAAATCACAATAAAAGTTGGTGGAAAAAAAAGGACCATTAAAAGAACAATGTTTCTTGGATCGCCGCAGCCGGAGCCCTGTCAGAAACCTGTGGGAGAAGAGGCCCTGGAAAGTAAGGAGGTGAGCACTTCTAGTAAATGCTGTAAAAAAAGGTTTGTTATCAAGTGGAAATGGACTCATCAGCCATACTTTTCATTTAGCCCTGTGGGATCTATGGTCTTTAGTAGATGAATCCATTTCCTCTCCGCCGCCTGTCTCTGGCCCATGGTCCAATCCCTTCTGCTCTCCAGGCCCATGCTCTGGACATTGTGTTGGCCATGGAGTTTAACATGTGCATACAGGACACTGGTGCCACTCCCATCGTTCATAATGTAAAAATGCTGTTTTATTCTAGTGGCAATTGAGTGTCTGGTCTGCCCCACATACATTTTGTGGCAGGCCTTGCACCTAGTAGCATATATAACATTAGTCATTGAGGGTTTAAAGGCCTGCCACGGATTGATGCCTATTCTAGCGTGAAGGTTAAAAATGTGGGGCAGAGAAATAAAACCAACTGCCGAGCCTCGACGCGCCTCCTGTTAAGATGATTGGAAGGATATATAATGTTATTATTAATAAATAACATTATATATTATTAGGATTATTTGGATTAGGATTAGGATTAGTGATTGGTGCGGAGAAGACACTCGTGACAGTCACACACGCACAGACTGTGAGGAAAGCCAGAACCCAGGGGAGCACAGCACACGAGAAGGGGGGATCCCACCACCAGATCACCAGCACCACCACCGGACCTCAGCAACCAAAAGAGAAAAAAGGAAGTAGTGGGGTTATACCAACACAAATACAAATAGAACACCCCAAATCTTAACAAAACAGGCAGTTGTCAGGAAAGATAAATCGTGAACGAAACAAAAATACAAACTACCAACCGCCAAATTAATCAAGAGATGAAAACAAATACTGAGAAGAAAACAATCCTCTGCCCAACCAAAATATCAAAATCAAAGAAATTAACAACTCGGGTCAATGGGCAGAGTAAACTGAATGAACTTAATAACGAAAAACAAAAGTACTCAAAAGCAAAGCAGCGTAGCATTTTCTCTATTTGTAATACACTCAAGACTGTCCTGCAACAGTGCAGCCTTGGGAATGACTGCCAAGTAAAATAAATCAATTCATCTTCATAAATGCATTTCAGGTATCGTTCATGTATTCATTCATATAAATTAAATAAATATTTTTGTTTAGTGTATTATGGGTATGTAACATGACAATACAATGGGATCTAATATTACTTGTCAAACGTTTAGCAATAAATAATTTTGTCAACGTTTGAATAACTCATAATGACAGAGCAATTGTTTTAAAACTGCTGCAGTGTTTTATCAAGGTAAGGGGCAGTTGATGTGCTTGTGAACATGAAGAGGGCAGTGAATTCGATTGTACAACTTAAGGACTTCATTGATTTTTATTCAGAAACAAAATATGGGCTGTGTCCAGCCACACTCCCCTCATTATCTTCATGCAAAGCACGAAAATGCCTCAGCATGGATGAGGTGTTGTTGTACCCCAATTCTTTAGCACACAAGAAACACTTCACCTTGGATTAAAAGAAAAGACAGTGAAAAATATAGTACATTGCATAACAAAAAACACATGTATGAATGTTACTAAAATGTAGGCTACTGTAATTAACCTTGTAAACCAGGCAGAGGAATACTGCCACTACCTGGAATTTACCAGTAAGGTTTCTGTCAGAGGAATCGAATAAACCAACACGGGACGGACAGCAGTAGTGTATAAAATATATAGTATTAATCTTAAAATGGTTAATAAATTAGGGCGCAGGAATACAGAGGCTATAAGACACAGACAGGCAAGAGACAGCCAGGAGGGGAATTACAGAGCTCAGCCCACACCATAAAGAGCTAGATAGAAACTGGACTAGCATTAAACACACAGCACTCAGGTTTAAATAACAGCACGCCACTGCACACTCCAAACAACGCGTCACTGCACCCCTCAGTTACACAGCACACAATAGGCTACACACTGGAGCTACTGCCCGTATTAATCCCCACAAGGTTGTCATCCACCCGTTGCCTCGATTCAGCCTGCCGGCTGAATTTATTTTTTATTTTAATGTCATTACTCTCCTCGTACTATAAAAGTGAACTCTATGAATAATGACTTTCAAATTCCTAAAGTGGGCTGCTCATTTGCAGCTTGAATAGCAATCACGTAATGACCAACAGGCCTGTCTGGAGGAAGCAGAGAGGGAGGAAGTTTGGTTTGTCTGAGTGCATGAGTGAAACAAGGAAACATGGAAAGGTTAGATGTGGTGGTCCAAGCTGAAAGAAGAGTGAGGAGAGTAGGCAGCGATGACATCTCTCATGTCAAAAAACAATCCACACAGATGGTTCTGCTGAGTCTTTTACTGGATGTGTTTGTTTGTTTTTCCTTTTTATTTGAATCTCTGTATGTGTGTAGAGTACTCTACACACTGCTCTTCATCCTGCTATCCTGCTACAAAGCAAACAATGGCTATATAACAAGAATATTTAACAAATTGGATTAACTCCATAAACTGAAAAACAAAACAAAACAAAAAAACACTTAAAACACATGGAAGACACAGAGCAAATTATGACCAAGACCCATCAACTGGATTAGCTATACCCTCAAATAATAAAAGATGAATAGTTGTTTGGCGGCCCGCCACTCCTAAATGAATGTAGAGGAAACCCGGGCCGGGTTTATCGCTTCAGGTGATTCTCACACACCAACCCCGCTCTGTGTGGTGACAGGCTCGCAAATGAGGCAATGAAGCTTTCTCGTTAAAGAGAAACAAGCGCAGGGCTCCCACTAATTACAAGAACTACATTCAGGGTAATAATGTGTTGATTTATGGAGTGGCTTTAATAAATGTCATGTGATATAGACACCTCTTATCATAGCTCAAGAAAAAAAGGAACGAGAAGCTGTTCAGCACGAGGAATAGTGTTTATATGGATCATGTTTTTTATGTATTCTACAAAAATGAAATGATTCTACGTCAGTAACTGAATGTGTTGGATATTGCATTGACTTTAATAAAGACTAATTTTGTAAGACATTCACTTGTCCAAGTCATTTCTGTGCTTGTAATTTTCAGGGGTTTCATTCTATATTGTATAATTATGTGATAATCATCCATCCATCCATCCATTTTCTATACCGCCTATCCCTTTCGGGGTTGCGGGGGGGGCTGGAGCCTATCCCAGCTGTCAACGGGCGAGAGGCGGGGTACACCCTGAGCCGGTCGCCAGTCGATCGTAGGGCAACATACAAGACAAACAACCATTCACACTCACACTCACACCTAGGTTGGGCAGTCACCAATTAACCTAATGAGCATGTTTTTGGTCTGTGGGAGGAAGCTGGAGTACCCAGAGAGAACCCACGCATGCACGGGAAGAACATGCAAACTTCACACAGAAAGGCCCCGCCGGGGATCGAACCGGCAACCTTCTTGCTGTGAGGCACGCGCACTACCTGCTGCCCGTGATAATAATCATTTTACAGTAATAAAGAGGATTTTTTTTTTTCCCGTAGGCCCACCACCGGCAGGAAGGATCAGAAGGGGCCGGTGCTATGCGATATGGGTGGCAGCCGCAGCCCGACGACCCAAACCCTGGACAACAACTCTGGCTATGGGGACATGGAATGTCACCCCGCTGGGGGGGAAAGAGCCTGAGCTAGTGCGGGAGGTCGAGTGGTACCGGCTAGAGATAGTTGGGCTCACCTCCACGCACAGTCTGGGCTCTGGAACCCAACTCCTTGAGAGAGGCTGGACTCTCTTCTACTCTGGAGTTGCCTGCGGTGAGAGGCGGCGAGCTGGTGTGGGCTTGCTTATAGCCCCCCAGCTCAGCTACCATGTGTTGGAGTTCTCCTCGCTGAGCGAGAGGGTCACTTCCCTGCGCCTTCGGGTCGGGGATAGGTCCCTCATTGTTGTTTCGGCCTATGGGCTGAACAGTAGTGCAGAGTACCCGGCCTTCTTGGAGTCCTTGGGGGGGGTACTGGAAAGTGCTCCAACCAGGGACTCCATTGTTCTGCTGGGGGACTTCAATGCTCACATGGGTAGTGACAGTGATACCTGGAGGGGTGTGATTGGGAGGAACAGCCTCCCCGATCTGAACCCGAGTGGTGTTCTGTTATTGGATTTCTGTGCTAGTCACAGTTTGTCCATAACAAACACCATGTTCAAGCATAAGGGTGTCCATCAATGCACGTGGCACCAGGACACCCTAGGCCGGAGGTCAATGATCGACTTTGTAGTTGTATCATCTAACCTTCGGTGGTATGTGTTGGACACTCAGGTAAAGAGAGGGGCTGAGCTGTCAACTGATCACCACCTGGTGGCGAGTTGGATTCGCTGGCAGGGGAGGAAACGGGACAGACTTGGCAGACCCAAATGTACTGTGAGGGTCTGTTGGGAACATCTGGCGGAACCCGCTGTCAGGGAGGTTTTCAACTCCCACCTCCGGGAGAGCTTCGACCAGATTCCGAGGGAGGCTGGAGACATTGAGTCCGAATGGACCATGTTCTCCACTTCCATTGTTGATGCAGCCGTCCGTAGCTGTGGCCATAAAGTCGGCGGTGCCTGTTGTGGCGACACCCCCTGAACCCGGTGGTGGACACCGGAAGTAAGGGATGCCGTCAAGCTGAAGAAGGAGTCCTATCGGGCCTGGTTGGCTCATGGGACTCCTGAGGCAGCTGACGGGTAACGGCAGGCCAAGCATGCGGCAGCTTGGGCGGTTGTAGAAACAAAAACTTGGGTCTCGGAGGAGTTCAGGGAGGCCATGGAGGAGGACTACCAGTCAGCCTCGAGGAAATTCTGGCAAATTCGGCGCCTCAGGAAGGGGAAGCAGCTTTCTGTCAACACTGTTTACAGTGGAGGTGGGGAGCTGTTGACCTCGACTGGGGATACTGTCGGGCGGTAGAAGGAATACTTCGAGGATCTCCTCAATCCCACTGTCATGTCTTCTGTAGAGGAAGCAGAGACTGGGGACTTGGAAGTCGGTTCATCCATCACCGGGGCTGAAGACACTGAGGTAGTTTGCAAGCTCCCCAGTGGCAAAGCACCGGGGGTGGATGAGATCCGCCCTGAGTACCTCAAGTCCCTGGATGTTGTGGGACTGTCTTGGTTGACACGCCTCTGCAACATCGCGTGGCAGTCGGGGAACAGTGCCTCTGGACTGGCAGACTGGGGTGGTGGTCCCTCTCTTTAAAAAGGGGGAGCGGAGGGTCTGTTCCAACTATCAGGGGAAAACACTCCTCAGCCTCCCTGGGAAAGTCTATTCCAGGGTACTGGAGAGGAGAATCCGGCTGATAGTCGAACCTCGGATTCAGGAGGAACAATGCGGTTTTCGTCCTGGCCGTGGAACACTGGACCAGCTCTATACCCTCCACAGGGTGCTTGAGGGTTCATGGGAGTTTGCCCAACCAGTCCACATGTGTTTTGTGGACTTGGAGAAGGCATTCGACCGTGTCCCTCGCGACATTCTGTGGGAGGTGCTCTGGGAGTATGGGGTTGGAGGCCCTCTGTTGAGAGCTGTACAGTCCCTGTACAACCAGAGCAGGAGCTTGGTCCACATTGCCGGTAGTAAGTCGGACCTGTTTCCGGTGCATGTTGGACTCAGGCAGGGCTGCCCTTTGTCACCGGCTCTGTTCATCATTTTTATGGACAGAATTTCTAGGCGCAGCCAGGGGCCGGAGGGGGTTTGGTTCGGGAGCCGGCAGATTTCGTCTCTGCTTTTCGCGGATGATGTTGTTTTGTTGGCTCCCTCAAGCCAGGACCTTCAGCATGCGCTGGGGCGGTTCGCAGCCGAGTGTGAGGCAGCTGGGATGAGAGTCAGCACCTCCAAGTCCGAGGCCATGGTTCTCGACCGGAAAAAGGTGGCTTGCTCCCTTCAGGTTGGAGGAGAGTTCCTGCCTCAAGTCGAGGAGTTTAAGTATCCTGGGATCCTGTTCACGAGGGAAGGATGGAGTATGAGATTGACAGGCGGATTGGTGCAGCGGCTACAGTAATGCGGTCACTGTACCGGTCTGTCGTGGTGAAGAAGGAGCTGAGCCGGAAGGCAAAGCTCTTGATTTACCGGTCAATCTACGTTCCTACCCTCACCTATGGTCATGAACTTTGGGTCATGACCGAAAGAACGAGGTCCCAGATGCAAGCAGCTGAAATGAGTTTCCTCCACAGGGTGGCAGGGCGCTCCCTTAGAGATAGGGTGAGGGGCTCTGTCACCCGGGAGGAGCTCAGAGTAGAGTCGCTGCTCCTCCACATTGAGAGGAGCCAGCTGAGGTGCCTTGGGCATCTCTATCGGATGCCCCCTGGACGCCTCCCTAGGGAGGTATTCCAGGCATGTCCCACCGGGAGGAGGCCCCGGGGAAGACCCAGGATACGTTGGGGTGACTATGTCACTCGGCTGGCCTGGGAACACCTCGGATCCCCCCCGGACGAGCTAGGGGAGGTGTCCGGGGAGAGGGAAGCTTGGGCGTCCCTGCTCAGACTGCTCCCCCCGCGACCCAGCCCCGGATGAAGCGGGAGAAAATGGGATGGGATGGGATGGGAAAAAAGAACAAGATTTTGCTTTTGTCAGCTTCTGTGTGGAACTGACAAAAGTATTATTTAAATTTATTGATCATAATTCTTAGTTGTTTTTTAAATAAAAACAAAGAATCCCGATCAATAAACTGATTATTTTAGTGCATGTGCTCTGTTGTCGTCATGGCAACAGTAACTATGGAGGACAGGGAACTGTTGCTTTGATGTCTCTGATGCTTGCTTTGATCTGTGTGTGATGTCATTAGCAAATATATATATACTCTCTAACCTGTGAAGTAGACCAGTGTGAGTTGAAGTACGTCAAGAAAAAGAAGAGATATTTCTGGAAAAGAGTTCGCCATTTCCTTGGTTTGAAGAAGAAAAACAGGGAGACTTATATAAGTTATACTTAGTAGTGAGTGATGATCTCAGGTAACCAGATGGCTATGAGACGAATTTGGATGCAAGGGGCTCTGGGTCCCCACCACTGGACCAGGCACCTGATTTCCAACCTTGTAGGCAAGACAGAAATTGAAGGCCTTTCCAAACAGGTGGAGGAGCTGAAAACTGAGCTCCAAGGAGCAAGGAAACACAATTCCTCTCTGGAGCAGACAATCAGCAAGCTCACCACCAACCTGGAATTAGAGGCTGTTCAGAAGAAGCAGCTCCAAGACCAGGTTGAGCATTTGACCAAACAGTTCCTTATGCAGAGGCACGATATCCATGATATGAAGCAAAGATTAAGATTCAAGGATTTTGAGGTGTCCAGTATGATCCTGAAGCTAGAGCAACAACGTCAAAAGGAAATAGCAGCATGTTTTATTGAAATCAGGCTTCTCTGGGACAAGCTCTCTAAGGAGAAGGAGTGTAGACTTGATCTCGAAGAAAGAGAAAGAGCCAAGGATTGTGAGATGTCCACTATGACCCTCAAGATCCAGCAACAAGAAGAGGAAATAGAAAGGCATTTGGATGAACTGAGGCGCCAGGAAGAATCGTCCGTGTCTAAAGAGAGAGAAACTCAGAGAGGCATCCAGACGCTCACTGATTCTTACAATGAACTCCTCTTAAAGAACAATTATCTCGAGCGAGCATGCAACGAGATCCACCACAGGTACAACACTGACATCACCACACAAAGACAGATCATTGCCAACCTTCAGCAGCAACTTCCTGAGCTTGTTACTGAGCTCAAGGGTGAGGAAGAGGCCAGGCGGGCCAGCAAGAGGAGTTCTGAGAAGAGATCTTTCTGGGAACAAGCCATTTCCTTGATTGGAAGGATATATAATGTTATTATTAATAAATAACATTATATATTATTAGGATTATTTGGATTAGGATTAGTGATTGGTGCAGAGAAACCCAACCAAAAATATAAGCACCCAGACACACACTCGTGACAGTCACACACGCACAGACTGTGAGGAAAGCAAGAACCCAGGGGAGCACAGCACACGAGAAGGGGGAATCCCACCACCAAATCACCAGCACCACCACCGGACCTCAGCAACCAAAAGAGAAAAAATCTAAACAAAACAGCCAACCACCAAATTAATCAAGAGATGAAAACAAATACTGAGAAGAAAACAATCCTCTGCCCAACCAAAATATCAAAGAAATTAACAACTCGGGTCAATGGGCAGAGTAAACTGAATGAGCTAAATAACGAAAAACAAAAGTACTCAAAAGCAAAGCAGCGTAGCATTTTCTCTATTTGTAATACACTCAAGACTGTCCTGCAACAGTGCAGCCTTGGGAATGACTGCCAAGTAAAATAAATCAATTCATCTTCATAAATGCATTTCAGGTATCGTTCATGTATTCATTCATATAAATTAAATATTTTTGTTTAGTGTATTATGGGTATGTAACATGACAATACAATGGAATCTAATATTACTTGTCAAATGTTTATCAATAAATAATTTTGTCAACGTTTGAATAACTCATAATGACAGAGCAATTGTTTTAAAACTGCTGCAGTGTTTTATCAAGGTAAGGGGAAGTTGATGTGCTTGTGAACATGAAGAGCCCAAAATATGGGCTGTGTCCAGCCACACTCCCCTCATTATTTTCATGCAAAGCACGAAAATGCCTCAGCATGGATGAGGTGTTGTTGTACCCCAATTCTTTAGCACACAAGAAACACTTCACCTTGGATTAAAAGAAAAGACAGTGAAAAATATAGTACATTGCATAACAAAAAACACATGTATGAATGTTACTAAAAGTGTAGGCTTTAGGAATACTGCCACTACCTGGAATTTACTAGTAAGGTTTCTGTCAGAGGAATCAAATAAACCAACACGAGACGGACAGCAGTAGTGTATAAAATATATAGTATTAATCTTAAAATGGTTAATAAATTAGGGCGCAGGAATACAGAGGCTATAAGACACAGACAGGCAAGAGACAGCCAGGAGGGGAATTACAGAGCTCAGCCCACACCATAAAGAGCTAGATAGAAACTGGACTAGCATTAAACACACAGCACTCAGGTTTAAATAACAGCACGCCACTGCACACTCCAAACAACGCGTCACTGCACCCCTCAGTTACACAGCACACAATAGGCTACACACTGGAGCTACTGCCCGTATTAATCCCCACAAGGTTGTCATCCACCCGTTGCCCCTATTCAGCGTGCCGGCTGAATTTATTTTTTATCTTAATGTCATTACTCTCCTCATACTATAAAAGTGAGCTCTATGGATAATGACTTTCAAATTCCTAAAGTGGGCTGCTCATTTGCAGCTTGAATAGCAATCACGTAATGGAAAGGTTAGATGTGGTGGTCCAAGCTGAGAGAAGAGTGAGGGAGGGCAGCGACGACATCTCTCATGTCAAAAAACAATCCACACAGATGGTTTACTGCTGAGTCTTTTACTGGATTCATGTGTTTTGTTTTCCTTTTTATTTGAATCTCTGCATGTGTGTAGAGTACTCTACACACAGTTCCTCAGGGTGAAGCCAGATACAACATTGGCCAGTTTGGTAATTTTCGGAGGAGCAGGCATGGTGATGACACGCTTGAGGTAACAGCGACGCCTACAACACAAAATCAACAGCGGCATTTTAACAAGGCACCAAAAATACAGCAGTTAAATCAAAAACTGGGGGGTGCAACAGTGATGATCAATCTAAATGTGACATGATTTCTGGGTATTGCCTGAATTGTTGGTAACATTTCATTTGAAGAAATGGACAATATTTGTGTTCATGCAGGTTTGCATGCTTGCATAAAGAATACTGTACCTGTAATCAGGGTTAAAGAAGTTTTCCTTGACATAGGTGTAGAACTGGCAGCTAGCATCCTCAGTGCAGGTCCTCTGACAGGTGTGTGCATCATCCATCAGCTCGAAGCGAATGTCAGAAGCTCTGAAATCGACATCTACCTGAGCCACCTTTACCCAGTCTGTGAGCAGAGAGGAGCTAGGTTAGACTTCTGCTGCTGGCTAAGATACAGAAATACTCCACTCATTCATATGTCCTGAATGATTTTAGTCTTTGCAATCCAAGATCACACAACAGCCAAATCCACAATAAGAAGGTTTGCCATTTATCTGAACATGCAGTGTGAAAGAAAAATTGCAGAGGTTTGGCTTATCTTTGTTTGTGACTAAATTATGTTGCCATTCAGTGAAAGTGGAGTTTCCATAATGCAACCATTTCTTTTTTTTTTTTTTTTTGGTCTTAAATGCACAATGCTGTAATTCTACATGTAACTGCTGAGATTAAATAGCTTCATCATACAAACAAAACTGCGAGCCTCGAGCCATGAAATGAGTCATCCATGAAAAGTGCTCTTCATCCTGTGGCAAATATGGACATTTGTACCCAATTTTGATGCAATCTGTTCAATTGGTGTTTAGACATTTCACTCTACATTCACATGGCTAAAAAGAACAGGGAAAGATACCACCAGTATGTGATATATCCAAAAATGACCAATATGTATCTCCTGCCATACCCCCACTCAATTCTCTCATATCAGAGAGAGTGCAAGAGCAGAGTGGTTGTTTAGTTGAATATGTGGCTGAGGTCTGACTGAGATTTGTGTGAGTCTAAGGCCTCGGCCATGTCAATGAGATAACAGCTAATTGCTGTGTATTCATTAATCCATGGAACTGTCTGTGGTGCTGAAGTAGCAGACAGATTTGCAATTTTATCTCCGCCCCACCCTTCTGTCAGTTTATTCTCTTATACTCTTTTAATATTGAATCATGATTTGTAGGATCGGGCTGGTGCTTATTTTTTATTTATTTATTTATTTATTTATTTTTTGGTCTTAAACTTCGAGCACAATGCTGCAATTCTATGTGTAATTGCTGAGATTAAATTGTGTGGTTGCATTTCTGTCTGCCTCTCTTCAACAACTCAGACTGGATACAACAAGTTATTGAGTTAGTCAATCGATATACCCAAAATAGTTCCAGTGGTTGACTGAAAGTGTGCCTTTTATGAATCTTTTAATATTGAATAGTGATTTGTACCATTATCCAGCTGACAGAAGCGTGCTGGTATCCCAGAAGTTACTCCGTCATTAGCTTTGGTCACCATTTCATTTGAATTGCTCTTCAGGTGACAATTGAAGGAATTACTGCAAAAAAGGAGAAAATTATGTTTAATGATGTCAGTAGAGTGAAGATACTGTAAGTATCTGGAACAACAAATACACTAATGCAACCCATATATATTACCTGATAAAAGAGAAGTAGGTGCAGCGTGGATGAGCAGAGCACAATGCCTGACAGTGCTCATGAGAGGCAGCAGGCAGCATCTGGATGTCGCTTCCTGGGATGTCAGTGTTTGAAAACAGCTTGCCCTGACATGCTGTATAAAACATGGATAATACCATAAGGCAGCATGCACAATGACCTGCAGGATGTCTTCTTAATGCTGCAGCTTTTGCTATGACTATGTTTGTGTACCTGTGTTAACGTTTTGACTCATTTGTGTTTTGTGGGAGAATCCAGATACTACACCAGTCTTTGCTTCGACAATGGGAGTCCTTGGTATTGTCCAGCTGAATTTAAGGTGGCACTTGTATCTAAAGCAGAACAAGAAATAATATCAGTATGGGATCGTAGAGCCTATGGGCTAGCTTTTTGTCTTTGCTGCTAGTGGGGCGCAGGGTACGTGCCCCACACAGTGGTATTCTTGTGTAGCGCAGGCGGGCGTGCAGTGCACTTGGTATTTTGGTAAACCAAGGTGCACAGAGATACGCCAGGATGGGCGTTGCAGCGCAGTAGGGGGAGGTGTCAGCAGGATCAGCCAGCAGATTTGGATTTAGAGCCCACAGACACATGACCAAACACATGATCCCCTTCAGGCTGCTGTGGATAATTTCTGAGCTTGCAAGACTGAGACGTGTGCAGCAGTTAACCTGTACAACATTGTGTAAATAGACTACATTTTTGCGCATAAATTAATCTTTATAACAGCAGTTATTCCGAGAGGTGTTCACCCTTTACACTGGGCATCTGTCACAATTTGCTGAGGCCACAACCACTTCACTCATGGAGGTATACCTCAAGCGCACTACCTCTCGATGACAATCTAATCTCAAAAACAGAGTAACAATGTGCCCTTACCTGAGCTTTTCTGGTGTGAAGACCCCATTAACAAAAGTAAAGAACTGACAGGCAGGGTCCTGTGTGCAGACTCTCTGACACTCCTCATAGTCTGTTGTGAACAAGGTTTGGTAGTCCGCCCCAAAGAAGTCCACGTTCTCGTACACCTGAGACAGACAGGGCTCTGGCAGGCAGAGTAAAGGAGAGTGTGATCATGCATCACTAATTAACTGATGATTTCAGAATGCTTTGAAATGGTCATGAGCCTACGTGAGTCTGGGCTGCAGGACTTGAGAGAAAAACCAGAGGTGACACCCAGAAGTGGAGTCCGAACATTGGGCTGTCCAGAGGGAGTGGTCTTCAGGTAGCAAAAGAAGTGCCTGCAGAGAAAGGAAGATGGTTTTATATTTGTTGTTTTGATTTTTATTGAACATCAACCTTAAAACTTCAAGAGGAAAATGTTTTCAGTGAAAAACAAACGGACAAACAATAAGAACACATGAAAATGACTTAATAAGCAAATGAAAAAGTTTTTAAAGATAATAATGGTATGATAATTTACTTCTGGGCGCTCTGCATGAAAAAAGACTTACATTTACTTTAAGTGCCCTGTTTTCCAAAAAAATATGCCACTCTTCACAAACAAATGACTGATTTATTTGTAATTCCGTGTGGTGTTGCTAGTTTTGTACCTGTTATCTCTGGTCCAGTCAGCCCGAACAAAGGTAAAGAAGAGACAGGCGTGGTGCTGGGTACAAAGCTGCTGGCAGTGCTCAGCATCAGGAGAGTAGACAGATGTTATGTCTGTTCCTGGAAAATCCAGATTCTCCAAAAGCTCCTGCTGACATTCTGAAGAAATGGAAACAGAGGCACTTTAACATGTATAGATACAAATATATACACTGAATACATTGTTCCACATATACACAAGCAGTGAAATAGAAACTTAGGCAAACACACACTGCCCACATACAGCAAGTCCTGTGATTAGAATAGATTGTCTATTACCTTGACAGAAGGAAAGGCTGCAGATCGCGAGCAGACCCACCCAAATCAAGTGTGTTCCCATAGTCTCAGTTTTGATAAGACTGTCTTGGTGAATGAAGATTCTTGGAGCACAAATGCAGTAAAAGAGGTGGTTCTGCAACTGCAGGCTGGCCAAAGGACAGTTTCTCAATTAGATGTGTGATCTATTTGCACAGCGGATTGTTGACACATTCAATGATTGGCTCACTGCAACCTTTGTACAGCAACTATAACGTCATGCCCTCGAACCACGTTAAGCAAAATTATATAAGTGCTAAATTAGCCTATAGGAGAGCTAAACAACATGGGCTCTATTTTCGACTCCGCCGGCGGCGCAGTAGTATTTTCGAGCTGCGCGGGCAGGCGCACGGCGCACTTGGTATTTTGGTAAACCAAGGCGTACAGAGGTGCGCCAGGATGGGCGTTGCGGCGCAGTAGGGGGGAGGTGTCATAATGAGCCGGCGCATTGGGATTTTCGAACATTTCGGTCTGTGACGGCGGCTTAAAAGTATGCTGAAAGCTCGCCACCTCAGACCTGGTCAACTCTGTGCGCCAGCGGCGCAAGTGGATTTTCGTAAACCGGCGGAGTCGCGCGGTCAGGTTTCCACAGTGTCTGGCATTTCACTGCGATCAATTATTAGCAACAGCCGCACATGTACATTCAGAAATCATGAAATCAACAAGAATGCATTTAAAATGATTAAAAGGAATCAGTGTATCTAATCAAAGCCGAGACAGCAGATTATTCCATTTAAAAGGAGCGAAATAACTAAAAGCAAATTTCCCTACCTTCGTTTTAACAGCTGGGATATTAAGAGCCAGTGGGTTTTGTACACGAGTGGGGTAGCTAAGAGATCTGAAGCTCAATAGGCTCGATGGGTATAGAGGAATTTTTTTATGCAGTGCCTTATAAATAAACAATATACAGTGTTGCTCCCTTCTCTGAGCCAGGGAAGTCCAACCGACATTCTGATAGAGATGGCAGTGATGGGTCATGAACCCATCGCCAGTAATAAATCTAATAGCAGAATGATAAATTATATCAAGTGGTTTAAGAACAGAGGGAGAAGCATGCATGTAAATAATGTCACCATAGTAATATCACATATCACACCATCAACAAGGCGGCAGCGTTTTACAGTGTTTTTGTTGTGCCCTTAAATAAGGGGATAGCCGTAAGAGGAATGAGGAGTGACTACACGATGCAGCTCACTCGTCTGTATTGAGTATTTTATGTAATTAAAACAAACTCATTTTTGTTCAGGCAATCATACCAGTTTGTCCAATTGAGAGGCCGGTCACGCCTTCCACGGTCAGTTCGCCACCTCCAAGATACAGCTCCTGGTAGGGCAGAGCATACTATGCTCCCTCGTCCCTGTTGATGGTCTTCTGGCCCTGCTTCCTGATCTCGATGGCCTCCCTGATCCAGCGCTGATGTTTGTTTTCTATGGTGCGGGTCACTCTGGCGTTCTCCTAGTCCATGATGTGATTTTCCTGTTTACAGTGGTCTGTGATGGCTGACGTGTAGTTATCCTGCTGTGCCTTTTCTTTAATTGCTCCTTTTCTTTTATACTTGATACATGGTTCAAGGAGTTTCAAATAGAGTTATCAAAATGCAAAAATATTGCATATTGCGCTGAAACTTGTAAAACCAAAGATCAAAATACATGTGAAGGTGCAAATATGCAACAGCAAAGTCTCCATAGGTGTGGGAAACAGGACTGAAATGTTATCGGTGGCTGTGGCTCAGGAGGAGGAGTGGTCGTCCATCTAGTCATAAGTATTTTTATTTCTCCAGCTGGAGCTCCAGGTGACCTGTGTTCAGAACACGGTGTTCCAACCTTCCTGCCTGCTACTGGCTTGGCTGCAGTCTTGAGGATTTGGCTTGAATGTTTTCAGCTCATAATGAATTCAACTTGGCAAATGGAAATGAGGATAAAGTTATAATATCAAAGGAGCGCTGAGCCCCAGTGTTCCTTCTCAGATTAGATTTTGGTGACCAATGTGTCATATGTTACCACACTGGACAAATAGCAATATTACTGTATCATACAACTGCTCGCACCTGGACCTGGGAATCATAGAGTAAAAGCTGAGTTTCAGTACCAGTACAAGACAAGACATTTTGGAATATTCTTATAAAAAAAACAAGCCAAACTACTCAAATATACTAGTGTATAATACAAAGGAGGCATGGAAGAGCTTTACCAAAATAAAACACAGTCTAAGACTAAGAAGAAATTCCACTCAAATCTGTCTTTTTATCTCTCTCTTTGCATACAAGTTACACACAAGACACACTCTGCCCTCAGCCAGGTGTAAATAAGTTTTGGTATGATCAAACTCTATAGTAAATCCTTTCACTCTCATGATTTTAATATTTCAAACCAATCAGCATCCTTCTGATCTCCAGCTGGTCATCCTGACGCAGATGGTTCAGTCCAGCAGATAGCTAGGCTGCACATTACAAGCTAATGGAAAGGAAACAAGTGTGAGTTCCCATGGAGCAACATAAGGGTGCAAAGAAGGAGATGTATTACCAGGCAGCGCTTTTGTTTTCAGCAGTTACTAAGCTTGGACAGCGGTGCTCTCTAAATATGAATAAGACTGGCCCTACTAGGCTACTTTATCTGCAAGTGTGATCAATAATCAAAGGCCAATAAAAGTTTTCAATTACATGCACTTGATATGTTGTGGAAATTTTTGTTTTTAACTTTATATTCTCTTACTGCCATTCAGATGAATTTCATTCTTTTGGTTGGTAACTACAGTAAGACCAACATACTGTAAGAAAAGAAAATTGTCATGCATTAAGTTAATTTCCAGACAACAAGAAACATTATTGACATTTTAGTGGCTTCAACTATACCTCATCTTCACAGCACAGCTGCACCACTGGCATGACTTCCAGGGTTATTTACATTATCATCTGCTGAAACAAAACAACACATTGTCACTGGTTTGAAACTTTATTTGCCTATATTTGGTAATTGTAGGCTTGGCCTACATGTGCATAACATCTACTGGTGTCCCATTCATCCCATTCCTATGTTCAAACGTAAACAAATGGTATCCACAGCAACAAGATCAAAGTGCAGTGTGTGAGTGGAGGAGAACGAATCAAGATTCATTCCTTTGAGCAAAGATCAAAGGAATTTGTGATGACATCATCATCAAAGACAACAGAGGTTGCCTTAAGACCACAAGTGACCACTGAAGACACAGACCACTCAGAGAGGACTGCAGAGAAAACACCTGTGAGAGAATACTGTTCGGAGAAAACACCAGTGAGAGAATACCGTTCGGAGAAAACACCCGTGAGAGAATACCGTTCGGAGAAAACACCCGTGAGAGAATACCGTTCGGAGAAAACACCCGTGAGAGAATACCGTTCGGAGAAAACACTGTTCAGAGAAAACAGCGTTCAGAGGAAACACAACTGCTGTCAACTGCTTCACACTTGGAAGACAAAGAATTCTGGGCAATGAAGCTTGAACAACCACTTGATTTCTATCTCAGCTACCTGGAAGAACAGGTGAGGGTCCACCTGAAGGACAGCAAGGCGACCCTCATCCAAATTCCTGAAGAAAACAGAGTCCTGATTGACGTTCGGGAGGACTTGCTGGATACCTTCCTCCATGACGTCCCAGGAAACGGAGCGGGCAACTGGACACAGGAGAGAGAGCTCATGCAGTGGGAGATCAGCAGCCTGAAAGTCCAGCTTGCCGAGGCCACGGCTCCACGTGGCCACGCTGCACACCAGGAAACCGAGAGGCTGAGAGGCATCGGAATGAAAAATCAAGAAAATATCGATCGGCTGAGTGGCGACGCCAGGGACCCTTCATTCAAACTGCAGAACATGATGGAAGCCAACGCCAGCCTTGAAAAGCAGATCAAGGCCTTGAAGGCGGAGCTCCTTGCTGAAAAGCACACAAGGGAAGCAAACGCCAGCCTTGAAAAGCAGATCAAGGCCTTGAAGGCGGAGCTCCTTGCCGAAAAGCAGTCCCATGCAGCGGCTGAAGACAAACTTGAGACGAGCACTCGGAGTCTGAAGGCGCAGCTTTCAGAGAAAGACACTGCACAGCTTGAGGCTGATGGTCTCGATCAGCTGATCAAGGCCATCTCAATCAAACTGGAGCACATGGGGGAAGTGAAGGACAAACTTGAAAACGAGCTTAAGGCAGCGAAGGCGGAGCTCCTTGCTGAAGAGCACACGAGGGAAGCAAGCGCCAGCCTTGAAAAGCAGATCAAGGCCTTGAAGGCGGAGCTCCTTGCTGAAGAGCACACGAGGGAAGCAAACGCCAGCCTTGAAAAGCAGATCAAGGCCTTGAAGGCGGAGCTCCTTGCTGAAGAGCACACGAGGGAAGCAAACGCCAGCCTTGAAAAGCAGATCAAGGCCTTGAAGGCGGAGCTCCTTGCTGAAGAGCACACGAGGGAAGCAAACGCCAGCCTTGAAAAGCAGATCAAGTACTTGAAGGCGGAGCTCCTTGCTGAAGAGCACACGAGGGAAGCAAACGCCAGCCTTGAAAAGCAGATCAAGGCCTTGAAGGTGGAGCTCCTTAAAGAAAAGCAGTCCCATGCAGCAGCTGAAGACAAACTTGAGACGAGCACTCGGAGTCTGAAGGCGCAGCTTTCAGACAAAGACGCTGCACAGCTTGAGGCTCTCTTAAGAGTAGAACAGCTGCAGAAAGACCTGATATTTGAGAGTGCTGAAGCTCACAAGCTCCAGAGGAAAGTGAGCAACATGGAGAAAGCTCTACAAAAAGAGACCGAAAAGGCAACGGAGAGCATGGTAAGATGCCAGGCTTCCCATCAAGCACAGCTGGACAAACACAGGACGGAGGTCAAGAAGATCAGAGCAGCTCTGGAAAACACAAAGAGTCTGCTGAAGGCTGAACGCCACCGCTTAGAGCAGCAGAATACTTCCTGTCTGGCTCAAGTGGATGCGCAGAAACATGAGAATAATAGGCTCATGGCTGCTCTGCAGACTGTGCAACAGGGCTGGAAGAAGGAGAAGGAATTCCTCCTTCAGACCATCACTGGCCTCAAGCAGACCATGCAAGACAAGGAGCAGCAGTGGGAGTTGATGGAGAGCTCCATGAGGTCGCGAGTGGAAAAGATCGAGAGCCAGGTCACCAAGACAAAGAAGAAGAAGAAGAAGTGGTGGTGAATCTTCAAACAGCTGGCTCCAGAAGCTCAGAAGGAGTGAGACTGAAATGTCTTCACTTTCCGCAGCAACACAATCAGCTGCACTAATAATTACTAAACTGAATCAGGCTAAAAAAGATGAAAATAACCAAAAAATACAACAAAACTAACAAGAATTGCATTGAAGAAAATAAACGAATAAAAATCAAATCAAAATAATCAGAAATAATTGTTTGTTTGTCTGTTTGTTTGTAGGTCGGTTGATGAATTTTTAATTGTGAAATGTTGGTGTAATGTTCAAATCTTTGTTTGATTGAGATATGAAGGTGGTTTAAGAGTTTAAGGCCAAGCGACTTCATTTGGTGTCACAGCAGAGAGAAAAGAGCATAAAGCTGGTTGAGGGATTCGACTTCCTTCACACACACTGTCAGTCTCTACAAACACCACACGCTGGCAGCTGTTGTCCGTTCTTGTGTCATTACCTTGGAAATTCCCTGTAAATAGAAAGGTGTTATGTGTGTACACACGCTGAGACAGGATGAAGGCGAACTCACAGGGATGGCTGAGAGAGAACACAGAACTAAGGCAGGTAAAATTCAACAGAAGGTTTATTAACCAAAAAGTGTCCACAAGAACGGGTAAACAAAAAGCGAGAGCACAAAAACACTCTGCAAAGTCCAACTAAAGGTGTCCTCCAGAACGGGAAAAACTGAGGGCGATATCAAACAAACACTCTGCTAGAAGCTCCAACTCCTCTCACGACCGAGGCTGGGCTGGGCTGAGGGCTTATCCACGGGGCAAAGGCTCCTGGAAGAGGGAAGACAAAAATACGGGTCAGATTGGACCGGACAGACACAGAGCATCAGTCGACGGGCAGAGGAAGGACAGAATACCATGGAAGTAAGCAGACGATCTGACGAGTACTGGAGGGAAAAGCCTGGGTTATATGCAGCTGCTGATTAGGTGGTGATGAGCTGATGATCTGCAGGCGTGAGAGGAGGCAGGCAGGTGGAGATTGACTGGCAGGCGCAGCCTTATTGCACGGTCCTGGAAAGACAGACAAAACACACTGGGGGAAACAGGGGAAAAGGAAACAAAAGGGAGAGACACACTGCCAGGTCCTAACAAAAGGTGGCTTTATGGGGACACTTATTTTTCAAGCAAACAAAATACTAATACTACTAATGCATGACGACTAAAAAGTCTAAAAAAATCGATGCTTTAAGTCAGTGGTTCTCAACCTTTTTTGGATGAACGCCCCTCTACTCTAGCTAACCGAATTTGATTGGATGTTGTCCAACTCGCGGCCATCCATGCTCGTGGCTCGCAACGCACCTATAGTAGAATTTCTGCACTTCTTTAAGAACCATAGAGTGGCTTCAAATTTATTTTCTATTTTTTCCAAGTGTTAATCAAAGCAAATATTGATTAATTAAGATACACTGGTCATAACAAGTATTAAAGCTTTTATCAGAATAAGGAAGCTTTATTGCCATTGTACACAGTGGTAAAATGAAATTTATTTATATAAAATGTAGATTTTGGTCAGTGTGATGTTGGATTAAATTTATGTAACTAATTTTGGACAGATGAGACATTTTAAACATAGCAAATTAGCGACTGAATGAACGGATTAAAATCAGATCTGAATCGGACAAGACTGGATCCTCATCCTATCTGGATCTGTCCGCCATGGAAGTGGACTCCAATCCGAAAGTGTTTTGTGGATCCGTTCCGGACCTTATGAAGCCTCCGGAACGGATCCGGTGCGGGGTCTGATTGCTATCTGGGATCCTCATCCTATCTGGATCCGTCCCGCCGTGCAAGTGGACTCCGATCCGAATGTGTTTTGTGGACCCGTTCCGGACCTTATGAAGCCTCCGGAACGGATCCGATGCGGGGTCTGATTGCTATCTGGGGCTGCACGAAAATACCACTGCGCAGGGCATGCACTCTGCGCCCCGCCAGCGGTGGGGACGAAAATTCAGCTGGACAATACCAAGGACTCCCACTGTTGAAGCAAAGACTGGTGTAGTATCTGGATTCTCCCACAAAAAACAAAAGAGTCAAAATGATCAGCCAACTTGACAGATTTTATGGATTTTTAAAATATATTTGTGTGTTCCTTCCACAGACATCAAGTGAAGATACAGTAAAATCCTTCATATAGATAATTATCTGCAATAATTGTTGCAACGGCTGCTTGTGGTTTGAAGCATCCCAAGGTCATTACGGTGTTTAACATTTTCAGTAATAGTTTGTGCCTCGTTTTGTGTTTGTGTTTGTCATTTAATCAGAATCAGACAGTTTCGTTATTTTTAGTATCAGTAGAAATCAAAGACATTAATTAAATATTAATATTAAATGAGGTGGGGGCCCCAGGGATTTCTTGCTTGGAGCCCAAAGAGACCCTAGCGACGCCACTGGTGAGAAAAGGGTGAAAATGAGACACATTCACTGTTCTAACACTGAAGTGCTCACACACACCTATTTCTTCATCCTGTCCTATTTCAGACTTTCCTGGTTTGCACAGTTTGACAGCTTTAGCACTTGGGATAAGAACTTCTAAAAAAAACCACAGCACCAGAAGACCCTGATCTATGAAACGTAGTGGTGGGGCAGAACCACTTGTTAAAAAAACAGAGAAATACTCCAAAACCTTAACTCCACCACTACTCCTCCTGCCTCGTCTCTCAGGACCTGAAACATGACATCAAAACCGTGAATTGTGCTGACCACCCAGATATCATGTAAACCACCTTAAGCCTACTGTGAACTTCAGCAAACCTGGAGATGAAGCTTCATATAAACTGAACATCCTCCTCTAAAACAGAGGACATGGAGCCAAAAAGAGAGCCGACCCCGCTGACCACAAACCAGGGAGGAGGTCTTCTCTGACACAAGAAGAAGAACAAATTATTCTCTTGGCTCTGTGAACTGACCGGCTGGAGGAAAACATTAACCAAGAGCGTTCTACACAGAGTCATCATGGACTGTGCGAACTGTGTAACCCCACAGGGCCTTGCGCCACAAAGGGGCCTCTGGCCTGCAATCCTGCTTTTTTTTTTTTCAACTCCATGTCACAGGACAGACTGTGCGGGTTTGCCCTGCTATCAGTTGAAAAGGACTTGCATCCAAACTGGATTATAAAGATCTTATTGCTGAGTTCGCGGCCAAGAAGGCAAGGAAAGTAACTCTGACATCGTCAGTTTCTGTGCAATTTATGCATGGCGAGTCCATCTCATCTGTTAGAGTTACAGTGCAGTAAATATGTTGTGTATAGTTGTAATGAAAATGAAGGTATATTATGAATGAAAAGTGTCCTAAACTAGTTCTTTAAAATGTCAAGATGCCAAAAATAAAGTGACTGAGCTGACTTGTTGGAAAGCCACTTGTTGCACAGTTGATTCCACCCGCCCATCCCCCTTTGAAATAAATTACAAAAAGTCATATGATTATGCTTCAAGTTCGCACAGGGCCTTGAACTCACCTGAATGCAATCACCAATGAAGACCCACCTGCTCACTCTGTATATAAGCGGAATATATAGCTGTATCTAGGTTCATGTTCATCTTGTTTTTAAAATTTAAAACTGAATCAACAAATTAGTTGAGTATGAGCTAATGGCTGAGGACCACAGACAGGGGAGGAGATGAGGAGAGCATTGAGAATCAAAGTGACTGACACTGCTGTTTTTGGTATTTTCATGTGACTTTGTGAAAGTAAGGAAAAATATAACAGCAACCTCATCCTTCATTCACCTGTTTCATGTTTCTTTTCTTTACTTTTTTTTTTTTTTAATCTTGATCCTTCCACCTACTGTTTTTGCTTTGTAATACTTGCCGGCTGTCAAAATTTAATTTCCCCTGTGTGGGATCAATAAAGTCTTATCATGTTATGTTGTAGTATGAATTATATTGTCAGCCTGCTCTGAGGCAGAGGTAATGTCCTCGACTGAGATGAACTTCAACGAGCAAAGCATTTTGGGAAAAATAATAGAGGAAGAATGAATGTTACAAAGCTCACTACAGTGACTGACCATTACTATAATATTATTATATACTATTACTTTAAGTGGGAGAAGCAGAAGCTAAGGCTCTCGCATATTTAAAAGCTGCAAAAACACTGGATGTTATATTTCCTGTCATGTTGCCAGCATCATTTTGTTTTGAATGCAGCATTGCCATCCACACAGCAGTGCCACCAGCCATACAAGCCTGAAGCCCTCTTGACATGCTGATTGACTGGAATCCTAAATTTCTAAGAGGTAACAAATGAAATGTCTTTAACTTCTTTGTTACCTTATATCTTCCTATATTTGCTACTTGTGTTGCTCTCTGATAACCTAGATTTTCCATCTCTATTTATTCAGAGAGCATTTTCCAACAACACCCTGCACTGCAGGGAGAAGTTCTCACAGTTTACTTAAGAAAGTAGCAACAGAAATATTTTCAACCAGGCGGCGTAAATCAAAATGAAGATGGTAGTCTCTGCTGGAGGACACTCAACAGCTTCTGGTAAGAAAAACACATATCTCCGTTAAAGGGAAAGCTCATGGGCGGAATGAAAGGAAACAGGTGCTGGAGGAAAACTCGACAGCCACAGATAAAAAAAAATCTCCACTAGAAAAAAAAACACAAAGGCTGACTAAAGTTAAAGTGGTGCTGGAGAGAGCTAGACAGTCACTGGAATCACAACAACAACAACAACAACAAAAACTCCACAAGGGGAAACAGGCACGCAGGCAAACAAGAATCAACAAGTGCTGGAGAAACGACAGTCACAGGAAATAACAAAAATCTCCGTCAGGGATAACGCTCAAAGGCAGGTAACGCTAACTCACAGGTAATAATGAAAGCGCTGCACAAGGGCAAGGCCGCTGGAGAACACGTGGCGAGACGCAAACGCATGAGCAAAGGATCAGCTGGTACCAGAGTATGGGAGAAGCATGCTTAAGAAGGAGAGTCCTAATGAGAGAAGATTACTGACAGGTGTGTAAGATCGCCGCTCGCCCGAGAGAAGATCAACCCCGCCCCTGCCGCGCTCCAGCCCTGGAAACACACAGAGGCAAAATCAGAGCTATTACCGTTTAATTCATTCATGAGCATCTCCAGTTCAGTAGCGTGGGAACCGTGACGTCATCGGAGATTCCCTTTCGCGGCGGCTGCTGATGCGGAGATGCCTCCCGACTGTCCGGGACCCGTCCCCTCGATGAGTGTACCGACCAATGCCGTGGTTCCACCTGGTCTCTCCTCCCTCCATTCATCAGCGCCCTCTCCAATCCGGGCACTAGCGCACATGATAAAAAGTGTTTGCCGTCGCTGCCCGGTGCGGCTGTTGTGCCTCTTTGACAGTGTTAAGATTGTTATTGCTCGTGAGTCCTTTGTAGATCCAAGTTTATTTTTAGGTCGACTAGTTAGCTCGGTTCGGTTACTTGCACTGAGGCACTAGGTTTGGGGAGCTGGGCTATGGTGGGTTTATTTAGTTTTTCACACATCACCGTGCACCACACCACAGGCACATTAGGTTTATGGGTGGCTGTTCCTGTGTATTTTTGTTGAGGTAGGAAATAATGTAGATAGGTAAATTTCTTCTTTTGTTTTTCTTTGGATGGTAGTTAGGTTTGCGGTGGATTTGGGGATAGGCGTAGCTGGTTTTTGTTTGTTTTATGATTTGCCGCCTCCTGCCGCCCTCTCCCTTTGTCATTCCTTGCTTGTGGTTTTTGTTTTGTTGCCTTTTTTTTTTTTTTTTTTTTTGTGCGTTGATTCATTAAACGATAAACGCCATTTTTGCTCTTTAACATCACGGCACCGTGTTGCTCCAGAGGGTCTTAACAAGAGCCAAAACCACAGCCACAGCATACGGTGTGTGTTTGAGTGTAATGATGTGCTGTGAGATGCCTGCTGGTTTTATGACGAAGCTCAACATGTAAACTTCTCAGCATGTTTTTGGGGATCGTGTGTCATTAGCAGCTAATCAAACATTTGAACATTTGAAGAAACTGCATTCAAGCTCGTCATTTATATATTATATTATATTTACAATGTTAGTTACCATTCAGTTCATTTTATTTGTTTTACTTGCTCAGGTCATGTGGCCGCTGTGTCATTTTATCTGTCTTATCTCGGTTTTTTATTGTTTTATTATTTTATAAATAGCAAAAATAAAATGTATCATCATTGCTTGATCAACGAGCACTTGACAACAAATGACAACAAAAATCAAGTTGAATCGAACATGATCTAATAAAGCTCTTATCATTAATATGTTTTACTCATCTGCACTGATTATGGTTTCATTTGCTTTGATCCCAGGGTGAGGGACTCACTGACTGATAATAAACTTCACCCTGAACCAAGACTCTGATCTAAAGGTGTCTCTTTGCAGAAAGGTTTTCACCTCGACGGTTATTCGAAAATAACAAGTCCTGATTTCAAACTTGTAGTGAGAGAGTTGTGATGGAAATGGTCACATATCTTGTTATGGAAACCCACAGCTATATTTTGATATAATTTATCCCTGCTACTTCAATCTATCCCAGTCAACCATGGGCTCAAAGAGAGCTCTGAAGTGCTGAAAGTCATTTTTTATTTATTTTGTTTACAGCACAAAAAGAGTGATGTCATCGGAGTTTGGAAAGTAAAGACAAATACATTTTTCTTCAAATTTTGCCAGATGGAGAAGTGCAATGCAAGGAGTGGTAACAGGAATGATTTCAGCATGTCAGCATCTCAAAAGTCTTTCAGCGTGTCTTCTCCCGGACTTTCCAGCCAGGTGGGAGGCCAGGTGGCTTTGATGCTGGGTCTGTCCTTAAGACTGTTATAGTAAGCTGCCAGTTTGGGGTAACGCTCCTCACATAACCTACAGAAAGGAGAAAAGTTCATGTGAACTTGGCATTTGTAATCCATGCATTCATTCTCTCATGCAGCAGAAAGTCAGTTTCAGTCAATGAGGTCACATACCCAAAATAGAAGAGATAAGCAATGCTCGGAAAAACAGCCACATCAGCCAGTGTAAAGGTCTTTCCTGCCATGCAACAGGGTGCCTGGAGGACAGAACAAGAAAGTTAAAGGCCAGAGCATGTGCTGGTGAGCAGATCTGACAGCCAAGACTGTCATGTCAGCCACTGAACAGAGCTGCTTTCATTTGCTACTTTCTGACATTACAATCACAATTTGCATAAATCATAGCTGCGATGGATGGCTATACAGTAGCTGAGCAAACTAAAATACATTATGTTTGCATGTGCCTTTAAAGAAATCATTTACTTTCTAGCAGAGAGCTACATGAGAAGATCACTCTGGTATCTGTCCATTAAATATGAAGCCTCTGTAAACAGCCAGTTAGCTTAGCTTAGCACAAAGACTGAAAACAGGTAGCCTGGCTTTGTCCACTGCTAACAAAATGTGCCAACCAGTACTTCTAAGAATCACTAATGTATTTAATTAACGTGTTATTTCTCTCTTCTCTCTTTTTTTTTTAATCACAAACATTATGTTTATAAAAAAGTTGTTGTGTTACTGGTGATTATGTGTTGTACTATTTCCTGGCCAGACGCAGTGACTTCCTGGTTAGTCCAGCACATTACATCAGGTAAGACCACAAACTGCAGTGGTTATTGCTTGTTTGTTTGTTTGTTTTCTTTTTTGATAAGGATTTGAAAAATATAATAACATTTTTTACCTTCGGACAGAGCCAGGCAAGATATATCCCCGTGTTTGTAGTGTTTGTAGTGTGAGTTAAACTAACCAGCTGCTTGTTGTAGCTTGGTACTGCTCAGAAAGCAGACAGCAGGTTGAACCAGCACATCCATACACCCTCCCTGTTTCTCCACTCTTTTTTATTCTATTATTATTCAATTCTATTTATTACTCCATATTGTAGCATATATATATATATATATATATTTGGCTTTCAGGTGAAATTGGTACTGCGGACATCCTTTGGTCACATCCCACACTGATGACCACTTCATTGTGAGCGGTGCCCTGCAGAACCGGATGATGAATGGCACTCAACTCCAGGCACATTTAAGGGAGGTGAGATGCACACAAGTGTCACATCAGACCATTCAAAACTGTTTACATCAGCGTGGTCTGCATACTACCTGACGACCTGTAAGGGTACCTGACCACACCGCCAGGCATAGGTATCATCGTCTTGCATGGGCCAGGGAGCATTTACGCAGCATGAGGGACCAGTGGGCCTCAGTGCTGTTCTCTGATGAAAGTTGATTCACGTTGAGCACATATGATGGCCGCCAACGATGTTGGAGATGTCAAGGAGAGTATAATGCATCAGCCACTGTTGTCACCAGACGACCCTTTGGTGGTGGTGTTACAGTGCGGGCAGGTGTGTCTAGTCAATACAGAACTGCCCTACACTTTGTGAATGGTACAGTGACAAGCCCATACTACCTGAATAACATCATTAATCCAGTCATTGTGCCCCTGCATGAACAACACAGACCTAACTTCAACTTCATGGACAACCATGTTCCAGCTCATCGAGGTCGCATCATTAGGGAACAGCTGCTGGAGACTGGGGTACACCAAATGGAGTAGCCTGCACTTTCCCCAGACCTGAATCCCACAGAAAACCTACGGGAGTCGTTGTGTAGAGGCACGTAACTCTGTACCCCAGAACCTCAATGACCAGAGGGCCGCCCTTCAAGAAGAGTGGGATGCCATACCTCAGCAGACATTAAGTCAACATGTGAACAGCATGGGACGTCGTTGTCAAGCTGTAATTGATGCTCAAGGGCATATGACAAGTTATTGAGATATTGACATTTTTTGTTGTGGTATACCCACCACTGTTGTTGGCTTTTGCTTCAATAAATTGTTTGAGATGAGGAAATCACCATTACATGCTTCTACTGAAATGCCCTACTTCCATGATACAATATCACTGTAGCATGAACTTTTTACACTTTCCATAAATTTCACCCGAAAGCCAAATATCCCTCACTTTTTATGAGTCAGGTATATATCATGTCACTGCACATGTCTTTATTTTTATGTTCTCTTGTGAATCTCAGCCTTTGTTGTTTTTAATGTATCTGCAGCAGAACTAGAGGTATATGATTTCAGGTGTTATCTTCAGGTTTACCTTGTCCAGGTATCCCTCCCACAGCTTGAGCTCAGCAATCGCAGCCTCTTTGTTCCTCTTCAGAGCAGACTCATGTCTCTCTTCCTCTGGGACCCTCGAGTGCTGATAATCCACTGAAAAATGTCAAAACAAGCTTTCAGTGGTGATTCTCAAAGGTATGGGAGCTATGAGAGATAATAAATCTACCTAAACATTGTAAAATCAATTGCTTTCATTTCCTGAGCAGTTGAGGGTGGGGTCAGTCATTGAAGTAATATGGAACATCAGTGAAAACAGTACAAGTGGCTCAAATATCGTTTGAAGTTGCCAACTTGGAAAATACTGTGATCACTCTGAGAAATATATTTCTAATAATGCATGAGTTGATTGGAATTAACTTGCAGTGCCGCTCTCTTCTTATCGCACCCTGAAGGACTGTCTCGTGACTTGCAGGCTACACCTTTTTATCATCACAACCTGTTGGCAGTTTGGTGTGTGATGCTGCCAAGAGTGATGTAGTTCAAAGTCCCAAAAGGCCTTTGTGAGAAAAAGCTTTTGTAGCCTGGTGAGGCTTTAATAACTAAATGCAAGTGGCTCAAATGTGATGATTATTTATTCGGATTATTAATATGCAGGATTTACAGGGCCAACAAACACAGTTGTATTGCAACAACCTCAGCTTTGCATGTCTGGGTTAACATACCCATTTTCTGAATGAGTGTGAAACTCTCAAAAAGGCGCTGGTACATCAGTGATTGCTCAGCAGGGTCGTCAGGGATCAGCTTGTTTCCCTGGGACTTGAACTGGCTCTGTTGTTGGAGACATAAAAAGAGCAACTGTTATCAACAGCTGCATGGAGCTCTGGTTCCCTGTCCTCTGCAGTGTGCCGTGTCTGTTTGGCATCGAGGCATTGTTACACATACAGAGTACAATGAGCCCTACTAATTATTAACTCCCTGGTGAAATATGGCAGAAAGAGGCCGAGTTCAGCAGCTTCGCAAAGTTCCCACCTCCAGGTAAAAGCAGATAGCGAGGGACTCATTCACGATCATGTCTCCATGTTTGAAGGTAGGCAGCTTTAAGAAAGATAGAGTGGAATAAAAACTTAGTATTACAATGAATAAAAATGTGTGCATGTCATGAAAAAGCAGGCTGACACTGTGAATGGACTTGTATTATTTCCAGATTCTCTCACCTGTCCCCTGGGATTCATGTCCATGACTTCCTTCGACTTTTGCTCTTTTTTCTCAAAGGAGAGCATTTTCTGGTTGTAGCCCTTCAGGTTCTTCTCCTCCAGAGCGATCATCACCCTCCAGGAGAAAGGAGAACCGGAGGCCCACAGCAGAGTCATGTCCTTGGCCATGGTTTCAGAGTGAACTACTACACCTGACTGCAGCTGAAGATGGAAGGAGTAAAAGTGAAACTGGAATCTGACAGATGCCTGTTTTTATAACAAGCTCTGACCAACCCTTCACAACCAGATTGGTGGAATGGAAACCTATGCCATCATTATCTTTGTTGGTTTTATCTTAAAGTACTCCTGCAGTGATTTACTGTTGAACAGTCACAGTGACCATGCACTTTTCACTCACCTCTGCACACACAGAGGAGACCAGTTCCAGCACGGTGATTCAAATGAGTACGGTGTACAGAATTTACACACCTAAAGTTTTTCACCGATCTAATCACATCAAATGTAGCACAACTGGGAGGAGAGTGTCCAATCTGGCAACACTGAATGATTAAGATACCATCAGCAGACTTGCAAGTCTAAAAATAACTTAATATTTAGACTTTCTTATCTCACACTGCAGTACTGTATTATCTTAAAGCGACTGATAGCCTTCAACAATGTCGTGTCTCTGACAAAGCAAAGCACAGTTGTATCTCTTGTTATTGTGGCTGTTCTTTTGCACAACAGACAGGACAACACATTGTACCTCAAAACATGCACAACAGCCTGCAAGATGTTGCTACAACCTTTTGCTGCCAGTGTTTGATTATACACTTATTCATTGCAAATGGTTATCATGGTGGATTAAAGTTGTTACATGCTTACGTGGGTCTGCGTGGCAAGGTTTGAGAGAAAAGCCTTGTAAAAATATTGGATTTACAGTAGTGTAACATCAGATTATATAGAACATTATCTTTATGGTTCTATGAATAATAATAAATAACAAGTGAATGAATGAATGAATGAATGAATGAATGAATGAATGAATGAATGAATGAATGAATGAATGAATGAATGAAAATCTAGGTTATCAGAGAGCAAACACAACAGGCAAATACCGAAAGATCTAAGGTAACAAATGACATTTTTTTGGTTCCCTCTTAGAAATTTAACATTTCAGTCAATTAGCATGTCAAGAGAGCTTCAGGCTTGTATGGCTGGTGGCACTGCTGTGTGGATGGCAATGCTGCACTCAAAATAAAATGATGCTGGTTGCATGATAGGAAATATAACATCCAGTGTTTTTGGAGCTTTTACATATACAAGAGCCTTAGCTTCTGCTTCTCCCACTTAAAGTAATAGTATATAATAATATTATAGTAATAGTCAGTCACTGGAATGTCTCATAAGCTTTGTAGCATTCATTCTTCCTCTATTACTTCTCCCAAAATGCTTTGCTTGTTGAGGTTCATCTTAATCGAGGATGTTACCTCTGCCTCAGAGCAGGCTGACAATATAATTCATACTACAATGTAACATGATAAGATAAGACTTAATTGATCGCACACAGGGGAAATTAAGTCATTACAGCCAGCAAGTATTACAAAGCAAAAACAGTGGCTCGAAAGGTCAAGATAAAAACAAAGGAAACAGGATACTGAATAGATAAACGACTATGTACAGTACCAGCCAAAAGATTGGACACACCTTCTCATTTAATGCTTTTTTAAATTGTAAATTAATACTGAAGACATCCACACTATGAAGGAACACATATGAAATGATATAGTAAACAAAAAAGCATTAAACAAACCAGAGCACGTTTTATATTTTAGATTTTTCAAAGTAGCCATTTGCTTTGATGACAGCTTTGCCCACTCTTGGCATGCTTTCAATCAGCTTCATGAGGTAGTCACCAGGAATGGTTTTCAGTTAACAGGTGTGCCATGTCAAGAGTTAATATCTGGAATTTCTTGCCTTCTTAATGTCTTTGAGACCATCAGTTGTGACGTGTAGAGGTAACAGGGACGGACTGACCATTTGGCATAGTGGGCATTTTCCCGGTGGGCCGACATGCTATTTGGGCCGACTGTCAGCTGCTTGTTTTTTATTTTAAATATTGACCTGACTGGCCCATAATACTGAATGAAAAGGAGGTGCAGAGAAACTGTGAGACAAGAAGAGGCTGGCTCTTCAAGCCAACGCTGCCAGATGCGCAAAAATTTCTGATATGTTTGCCACGGCAGGGCCTTCATCAGCTCCCATGGCCGATGACAGTGGTGGTGGTGGTGACATTGAACAGGGACATGCAGTAAAACCTGCGGTAAGCTGGACTGCTTTCAGAACACTTGTAATGAGTGAAGCAACCAAACCCCTTGGGAAATCTGATAATGATAAAACGTCAATAACATATTTTTGGCTAATGTTCTATGGCCGGGTTAGTTTGTATTCTAGTTAGTCTTCATTCTTCTTTGAGACATGAAGACATGGCGATTAACTGAGTTAGTCTCACTATATGTCACTCGTTGCAGTTAGAGTCACAGAAAAATTATTCAGGGTTAATATTTCCTGATATTTACTGAGCACAACTGTGGTCAGTGTTAAAATATGAAAACATGAATGACACAGCACACATCCATCGGCCTTTACAAGCATGACATACCTGACAAGTTTTAACAAGGGAGAAGAATGTGAATACAAAAGAGGATATGTAGTTATGTTGGATCAAGTTGGATCCTTTTTAAAAAAGAATTTAAATGGCATGCAGTATGTCTCTGTGCAGTGTATCTCGATGGCCTCTCTGATCCAGCACTGATGTTTGTTTTCTATGGTGCGGGTCACTCTGGCGTTCTCCTAGTCCATGATGTGATTTTCCTGTTTACAGTGGTCTGTGATGGCTGACATGTAGTTATCCTGCTGTGCCTTTTCTTTTATTGCTCTTGTTAGTCTTGTTGCTGTCTCCTTCTCACATTCCTTCTTATATTCTTCTTTCTTGTAATGAAGCTACCCCCTGTCTCCCTGATGTATGTTTTATTGCATGATAGGCATGGGTTCTCATATATGGTGTTGCACCTCTTGTCTGGATGTATTTTGTCTTTGGGATGAACCAGGATCTGACGGAGTGTTGTGTGTGGTTTGAACCAACAATACATCCAGACAGGTGCAACACCATATATGAGCATGCCTATCGTGCAAACAAACATCAGGGAGACAGGGAGGAGCAAGACAAACAAGAGCAATAAAAGAAAAGGCACAGCAGGATAACTACACGTCAGCCATCACAGACCACTGTAAACAGGAAAATCACATCATGGACTGGGAGAACGCCAAAGCGACCCGCACCATAGAAAACAAACATCAGCGTTGGATCAGGGAGGCCATCGAGATCAGGAAGCAGGGCCAGAAGACCATCAACAGGGACGAGGGAGCATAGTATGCTCTGCCCTACCAGGAGCTGTATCTTGGAGGTAGCGAACTGACCGCGGAAGGCGTGACCGGCCTGTCAATTTGTTAATACTCACATTCCTCGAGGCAGTGGCAGAGGAGGTGGAGTTGTAGCCATTCTTGACTCAAGCCTTTTAATCAACCCTAAACCTAAACTCATTTGAAAGCCTTGTTCTCACTCTTTCTCATGAAAAATGGAAAACAGTGCAGCCAGTTTTATTTGTTATAGTATACCGCTCTCCTGGTCCTTACTCCGAATTTATAGCTGAGTTCTCAGAGTTTCTATCAGGTTTAGTCCTTAAAGCAGATAAAGTAATTATTTTAGGTGACTTTAATGTACATGTGGACGTTGAAAATGACAGCCTTAGCACTGCGTTTATCTCAGCATTAGACTCAGTTGGCTCCCATCAGAATGTACATAAACCGACTCAGTGTTTTAAAAACACCTTGTTCTGACATATGGCATTGAAATTGAAGACCGAATAGTCTCCTCACAGAATCCTCTTTTAATTGACCATCATTTAATAACTTTTGAATTCATATTACCAGACTACCAGCCAGTAGGCAAAAATTCTTATCCCAGACTCCTGTCTGATAGTGCTGTAGCTAAATTTAAAGATATGATCCCATCAGCATTTAATTCAATGCCATGTCTCAATACAACAGAGGATTCCTATACTAACCTTAGTCCCTCCCAGATTGACTACCTGGTTGATAGTGCTACAGGTTCATTGCGTTTGACACCTGACTCTGTTGCTCCCCTAAAAAAGAAGATAATTAAACAGAGGAGGTTAGCTCCATGGTATACCCCTCAAACCTGCAAATTAAAGCAAACTTCACGGAAAATACAAAGGCGTTGGCGTTCTACCAATTTGGAAGAATTTCGGTTTGCCTGGCAAGACAGTCTTAAAATATACAGGAAAGCCCTCCCTCCTGCCGTACTGTTTTGTCTTCAAACACAGAAACCGTAGAAACTGTTACTCAGTCTGTCGCAGTTTTAGACTGTTTTACACCTGTCGACCTTCACCAACTAATTTCAACAATTTCATCATCAAAATCATCAACCTGTATTTTAGACCCCATCCCAACTAAGCTGTTTAAAGAAGTATTACCTTTAATTGACTCTTCAGTATTAGACATGATCAATCTTTAGAGTGCATCATAGCACAGAGACAGCACTGGTTAAAGTTACAAATGACCTTCTAATTGCATCTGATAAAGGATTTGTCTCTGTACTAGTCTTATTCCATCTTAGTGCTGCATTTGACACCATCGTTACTATCAGGCTGCCCAAATTCGTTGCTGAATATTCTCCAGTTGCTCCAGAACGCTGCAGCACGTGTTCTGACAAAAACGAGGAAGAGAGATCATATTTCTCCAATATTAGCCACTCTGCACTGGCACTGGCTAGAATTTAAAATTCTCCTCCTAACTTACAAAGCCATAAATGGTCCGGCACCTTCTTATCTTAAAGAGCTCATAGTACCATATTACCCCATTCGAACACTGCGTTCCCAGAATGCAGGTCTACTTTTGGTTCCTAAAGTCTCCAAAAGCAGAACAGGAGCCAGAGCATTTAGCTATTGAGCTCCTCTCCTGTGGAACCATCTTCCAGTCTTTGTCCGGGAGGCAGACACTGTCTCTACATTTAAGAGTAGGCTTAAAACTTTCCTTTTTGATAAAGCTTATAGTTAGGGCTGGCTTGTCCTGGACCAGCCCCCAGTTATGCTGCTATAGGATTAGACTGTCGGACAGGAGACGTAGCTGTAATCCACAATCCAGATTCAGCCACTGTCCATGGGAACCTGCAAGACGACAACAGACACAGAGACACAGAGACTCCAGGGAAGGAACTAAGTTAGTAACACGCCGTGGTAGTACATGAAAGCATCCACTGTCCCTGTTACTGTGACTGCATTTCTGTCTGTCTGTCTCTCTCTGTCTGTCTTACTCTTTCTCTCTTGCTCTCCCTCTCTCACCCAACCAGTCGAGGCAGATGGCTGCCCACCCAGAGCCTGGTTCTGCCTGAGGTGTCTGCCTGTTAAAAGGAAGTTTTTCCTCGCCACTGTCGCATAGTGCTTGCTCATGAGGGAATTGTTGGGTCTCTGTAGATAAAAGAGCTTGGCCTGTACCAACTCTATATGGAAAGTGTCCTGAGACAACTTTTGCTGTGGCGCTATACAAATAAAATTGAATTGAATTGAATAAATCTCGGGCTGCACGGTGGCGCAGCAGGTAGTGCGCGTGCCTCACAGCAAGGAGGTTGCCGGTTCGATCCCCGGGTCAGGCGGGGCCTTTCTGTGTGAAGTTTGCATGTTCTTCCCGTGCATGCGTGGGTTCTCTCCGGGTACTCCGGCTTCCTCCCACAGACCAAAAACATGCTCATTAGGTTAATTGATGACTCTAAATTGTCCGTAGGTGTGAGTGTGAGTGTGAATGTTTGTCTGTCTTTGCATGTGGCCCTGCAATCGGCTGGCGACCGGTTCAGGGTGTACCCCGCCTCTCGCCCATTGTAGCTGGGATAGGCTCCAGCCCCCCGCAACCCCGAAAGGGATAGGCGGTATAGATAATGGATGGATGGATGGATGGATGAATAAATCTCCAACAGTATCACCAGCAAAGGACACCCAGACCGTCACACCTGCTCTATATGCTTCATGGTGGGAACCACACATATCCGCTCACCTTTTCTGCATCTCACAAAGATATGGCAGGTGGAGCCAAAAATCTCAAAATTGGACTCATCAGACAAAAGCACATATTTCCACTGGTCTAATGTCCATTCCTTGTGGTTCTTGGCCCAAGTAGTTTTCTTCTTCTTGTTGTTCTTCCTCATTGGTGGTTTCTTTGCAGCAATTCGACTATGAAGCCCTGATTCACACAGTCTCCTCTGAACAGTTGATGCTGATATGTGTCTGATACTTGAACTCTGCAAAGCCTTTATGTGGCCTCTAATCTGAGGTGCTGTTAATTTTCGAATTCTGATGCCGGTAAATCTGATGAACTTATCCTCTGCAGCAGAGGTTAATCTTGGTCTTCCTTTCATGTGGCAGTACTCATGAGAGCCAGTTTCATCATAGCATTTGATGTCTTTGCGACTGCACTTGAGGAAACGTTGAAAGTTCTTGAAATTTTCCTGATTGACTGACCTTCATGTCATAAAGTAATGATGAACTGTCATTTCTCTTTACTTAGTTGAGTGGTTCTTGTCATAATATGGATTAGAACAGTAGTCAAATAGGGCTATTCACTGTTTATACAACAGTGAGTTGAGTTCTGACCTAGGAATTTGATTAGACAAGAGACATTCCATGAGTGCTGATATAGAATACAACAGCACTGGGACTTTTTACTGACATTATCACTCCGCTGTACAGGTATTCTAATAACCATTAATTAACGTTACATCAGTTGTTAACTGTCTTAGATTGTGGTAAATTTCAGTTGCACTTTGGAAGCAAGGGCAAAGAGGGAAATTGGGATCTCAAACCTGACTCATTTATCCTTAAATGTGACAACAATGGAGAAAAATATTTCCCCATGACGTTCAACAAAGAAAAAAAACTCATAAAGACCCACTGGAGAGAGACAGAGAAAACCCGAGGGGTGCTATGTATGAGAAGCAATGAAATGTGCTTGAAAAATACCTAAAGAAAATTCCACCTGATGCAACAGCCCTGTATCTGAAACCGAGGAGGGTAACATTGGCAACAGACAGCTTCTGGTATAACCTGGGAGTACACGTCTTACACCAACCACAGCCTGAGAGCCACTGCCACACAGAAACTGTCTGACACCGGACTTGAGGCGAGGGAGATCATGGCAGTGAGTGGGCATAGGTGAGATGCTTTATATAAACAGACGCAAACTACGTTATCAATTTTGATTCATAGATAATGTGTCGCAGAACACAAAAAAATAAAAACTTGTTTCACGGGACTGAAAGCTCGCTAAAAAGTTACTGGAGAGCCTGAAACAATGGAGCAACCTGCTGTCTGATTGAGCTGTTAACTCATCAGAAACACACGTCATGCCACCAAAGCATCTGTCAACAGACTCTCATTTCAGTGGTTGCACAATAAATGGAAACATTCAGATTAATGTAAAATAATACAAAGTAGCAGTAATATGCAGACACAGAGTAGCAAGCTTGTGTGTAGGAAATGTTTATGTGTTGCCTGACCCTGGTTGTCTCCCTTACAGTTGCGGAACTATTTGTGTTGGCGGAGCCAAATAAATGATTAAATAAACAAACAAATCATAATCTCTTGTGCCTGCGACTGAACAACACTAGTGCTGATATTGGTTAAATGGACCCTTGAACCAACCCTACCTCTGCACAACACAACTGATGGTCTCAAACACATTAAGAAGGCAAGAAATTCCAGAAATTAACTCTTGACGAGGCACAACTGTTAATTGAAAACAATTCCAGGTGACTACTTCGTGAAGCTGATTAAGAGCATGCCAAGAGAGTGCAAAGCTGTCATGCAGATGGTGGCTGCTTTGAATAAGCTAAAATATAAAACATTCTGGTTTGTTTAACACTTTTTGTTTACTACATCATTCCATATGTGTTCCTTCATAATTTAGATGTCTAATGAAGAAAAACAATTGAGTGAGAAGGTGTGTCCAAACTTTTGACAGATACTGTATGGCTCCACCAACATTGTTTACAGATTCTAAAAAAATACCTGTTCATTTAATCTCATTCAGTTCATTGTACTGGTTTTATTTGCTCATGTCCGTTGGCCATTATCTCACTTTATCTGCCTTGTCTGGTTTTATTTTTTATTATTTTGTTCTTTTATCAAGCATGTTTGTTACATAAAGTTTAGCATCATTGCTTGATCAACGAGCACTTGACAACAAATGACAACAAAAATGGAGTTGACTAGAACATAATCTAACAAAGCTCTTACCATCAATATGTTTTACTCATCTGCACTGATTATGGTTTCATTTGCTTTGATCCCAGGGTGAGGGACTCAGGTGCTGATAATAAACTTCACCCTTAACTCAGACTCTGATCTAAAGGTGTCTCGTCTTGAAAAGTTTTCACCTTGACAGTTATTAGAAAATAAAAAACTCCAAATTCCACACTTCCAGTGAGAGACCAGTTGTGATGGCTATGGTCACGTATCTTGTTGTAGAAACACACAGCTATATTTTGATATAATTTATTCCTGTCACTTCGATCCATTCCAGTCAATCATGGGCTCAAAGAGGGCTCTGATGTGCTGAAGGCCAGTTTTTATGTCTTTTGTTAACAGCACAAAAAGAGTGATCTGCAGTTCAAGTCGCAAACAAATTCTGCTTGGAAATTAACAACCACAGTCACTTTTATTTTTTATTTATTTATTTTTTTACAGCATAATAAGACTAATCTGCAGTTGATTCTGGTGGGGAATTAACAATCATAGTAAAGTTAAAATGCCACCAGATGGAATAGTGCAATGCAAGGAGTGGTTACAGGAATGATTTCAGCATGTCAGCATCTCAAAGGTCTTTCAGCATGTCTTGTCCTGGGCTGTCCAGCCAGGTGGGAGGCCAGCTGCCTTTGATGCTGGGTCTGTCCTTAAGACTGTTATAGTAAGCAGCCAGTTTGGGGTAACGCTCCTCACATAACCTACAGAATGGAGAAACGTTCATGCGAACTTGGTTTTTGCAATTCATGCATTCATTCTCTCAAGCAGCTGAAAGTCAGTTTCAGTGAATGAGGTCACATACCCATAACGGAAGAGACCTGCGACACTTGGATAAAAAGCCACATCAGCCAGCGTAAAAGTCTTTCCTGCCACGCAACAGGGTGCCTGGAGGACAGAACAATTAAGTTAAAGGCCACATTCATGTGCTGGTGAGCAAATCTGACAACCGAGACTGTCGTGTCAACCGAGACTGTCGTGTCAGCCACTGAACAGAGCTGAATTCATTTGCTGCTTTCTCAAGTTACAATCACATTTTGCACAAATCATAGCTGCGATGGATGGCTATACAGTAGCTGAGCAAACTAAAATACATGATGGGTGCATGTGCCTTTAAAGAAATCATTTAATATCTAGCAGAGAGCCACATTTGATGAAACATTGACATCACGTTGGTATCTGTCCATTAAATAAGAAGTCTCTGTCAACAGCCAGTTAGCTTAACTTAGCACAAAGACTGGAAACAGGTAGCCTGGCTCTGTCCACTGCTAATCAGGAACAGTCAAGTTTCTAAAAAAAAAAAGAAAAGTTGTGTTACTGGTGATTATGTGCTACTGTTATTGCTAGTACTTCTACAACTAGTACTCTTTCCTGGTCAGGCGCAGTGACTTCCTAGTCCAGCAGATTACCTGCCTGCAGTGTTTTTGTTTGTTTGTTTGTTTGTTTGTTCGTTCATGTTAATTTTTTATCAGGATTTGAACAATGAGATATAGTAATATTTTTGACAGAGCCAGGCAAGCCATATCCCTGTGTTGGCAGTGTTTGTACTAAACTAAGCCAACCAGCTGCTTGTGGGAGCTTGGTACTGCTCAGAAAGCAGATAGCAGGTAGAACCAGCACATCTATACACCCTGTCCGTTTCTCCATTCTTTTTCTTGTATTATTATATGTATGATATTTATGATATATAAATATCATGTTTCATTCCACATCTTTATTTTTATTTTCCTTTGTGAATCTCACCCTGTGTTGTTTTTATTGTTACTGCAGCAGAACTGAATGTACAGGTGCTGGTCATAAAATTAGAATATCATGGAAAAGTTGATATTTTTCAGTAATTCCATTCAAAAAATGAAACTTGTATAATGTATACATTCATTTCACACAGACCGACATATTTCAAGTATTTACTTCTTTTAATATTGATGATTATACCTGACAACTAATGAAAACCCCCAATTGAGTATCTCAGAAAATTAGAATATTGTGGAAAAGGTCAATATTGAAGATATCTGGTGCCACACTCTAATCAGCTAATTAACTCAAAACACCTGCAAAGGCCTTTAAATGGTCTCTCAGTCTAGTTCTGTAAGCTACACAATCATGGGGAAGACTGCTGACCTGACAGTTGTCCAAAAGATGATCATTGACACCTTGCACAAGGAGGGCAAGTCCCAAAAGGTCATTGCTAAAGAGGCTGGATGTTCACAGAGCTCTGTGTCCAAGCACATTAGTAGAAAGGCAAAGGGAAGGAAAAGATGTGGTAGAAAAAAGTGTACAAGCAATAGGGATAACGGCACCCTGGAGAGGATAGTGAGACAAAACCCATTCAAAACTGCGGGGGAGATTCACAAAGAGTGGACAGCAGATGGAGTCAGTGCTTCAAGAACCACCACTCACAGACGTATGCAAGACATGGGTTTCAGCTGTCGCATCCCTTGTGTCAAGCCACTCTTGAACAAGAGACAGCGTCAGAAGCGTCTCACCCGGGCTAAAGACAAAAAGGACTGGACTGCTGCTGAGTGGTCTAAAGTCATGTTCTCAGATGAAAGTAAATTTTGCATGTCCTTTGGTAATCAAGGTCCCAGAGTCTGGAGGAAGAGAGGAGAGGCACAGAATCCATGTTGCCTGAGGTCGAGTGTCAAGTTTCCACAGTCAGTGATGGTTTGGGGTGCCATGTCATCTGCTGGTGTTGGTCCACTGTGTTTCCTTAGGTCCAAGGTCAATGCAGCTGTCTATCAGGAAGTTTTGGAGCGCTTCAAGCTTCCTGCTGCTGACCAACTTTATGGAGATGCAGATTTCATTTTTCAACAGGACTCACCTGCTCACAGTGCCAAAGCTACCAGTACCTGGTTTAAGGACCATGGTATCCCTGTTCTTGATTGGCCAGCAAACTCCCCTGACCTTAACCCCATAGAAAATCTATGGGGTATTGTGAAGAGGAAGATGCGAGATGCCAGACTCAACAACGCAGAAGAGCTGAAGGCCACCATCAAAGCAACCTGGGCTCTCATAACACCTGAGCAGTGCCACAGCCTGATCGACTCCATGCCACGCTGCATTGCTGCAGTAATTCAGGCAAAAGGAGCCCCAACTAAGTATTGAGTGCTGTACATGCTCATACTTTTCATGTTTATACTTTTCAGTTCAACATTTTTAGAAATCCTTTTTTTGTATCAGTCTTAAGTGATATTCTAGTTTTCTGAGATACTGAAATTCAGATTTTCATTAGTTGTTAGTTTAAAATCATCAAAATTAAAGAACTAAACATTTGAAATATATCAATCTGTGTGTAATGAATGAATATAATATACAAGTTTCACTTTTTGAATGGAATTACTGAAATAAATCAACTTTTCCATGATATTCTAATTTTATGACCAGCATCTGTATGTGATTTCAGGTGTTACCTTCAGGTTTACCTTGTCCAGGTATCCCTCCCACAGCTTGAGCTCAGCAATCGCAGCCTCTTTGTTCCTCTTCAGAGCAGACTCATGTCTCTCTTCCTCTGGGACCCTCGAGTGCTGATAGAAATAATCCGCTGAAAAATGTCAAAACAGGCGTTCATTGGTGACTCTCGAAGGTATGGGAGCTATGAGAGATAATAAAAATACACAAACATTGTAAAACATTCACTACCACATTAGTGGATCAATTGCTTTCATTTCCTGAGCAGTTGAGGGTGGGGTCAGTCATCAAAGTATGATGGAACATCAGTGAAAACAGTACAAGTGACTCAAATAATGTTTGAAGTCGCCAACTTGGAAAATACTGTGATCAATGTATTTCTAATAATGCATGATTTGATTGGGATTAACTCACGGGGCAGCTTTCTTCTTTTTGCACCCTGAAGGACTGTCTCATGACTTACAAGCTGTGACCTTTTAACATCACAACCTGTTGTAAGGGGTGCACTGGAAGATCCCCTCCCTCACTGAAGACAAGAAGTCTCAGTGGTGTAAAGGTGGCAGTTTGGTGTGTGATGCTGTCAAGAGCGATGTAGTTCAAAATCCCAAAAGGCCTAAATGGCAACAGCATCAGCTCGATCATAAAGCTTTGTGAGAAAAAGCTTTTGTAGCCTGGTGAGGCTTTAATAACTAAATGCAAGTGGCTCAAATGTAATGATTATTTATTGGGATTATTAATATGCAGGATTTACAGGGCCAACAAACACAGTTGTATTGCAAAACAGAAGTGAAACACCTCAGCTTTGCATGTCTGGGTTAACATACTCATTTTCTGGTTGAACGTGAAACCCTCAAAAAGGCGCTGGTACATCAGTGCTTGCTCAGCAGCGCCATCAGGGATCAGCTTGTTTCCCTGGGATTTGAACTGGCTCTGTTATTGGAGACATGAAAAGAGCAACTGTTATCAACAGGATAGGAGCTCCGGTTTCTTATCTTCTGCAGTGTGCTGTGTCTGTTTGGCATTGAGGCATTGTCACACATACAAGGAGCCCTACTAATTATTAACTCCTTGGTGAAATATGGTAGCAAGAGGCAGAGTTCAGCTGCTTCGCAAAGTTCTCACCTCCAGGTAAAAGCAGATAGCGAGGGACTCGTTTAAGACCTTGTCTTCATGTTTGAAGGCAGGCAGCTTTAAGAAAGATAGAGTGGAATAAAAACTTAGTATCACAATGAATAGAAATGTGTGCATGTCATGAAAAAGCAGGCTGACACTGTAAAAGGACTTGTATTATTTCCAGATTCTCTCACCTGTCCCCTGGGATTTATGTCCATGACTTCCTTCGACTTGTGCTCCTTTTTATCAAAGGAGAGCATTTTCTGGTTGTAGCCCTTCAGGTTCTTCTCCTCCAGAGCGATCATCACCCTCCAGCAGGGTGGAGAGCCAGAGCCCCACAGCAGAGTCATGTCCTTGGCCATGGTTTCAGAGTGAACTGCTACACGTGACTGCAGCTGAAGAAAGAAACTTAAATCTGACAGAGCCTATTTTTATCACAAGGTCTGACCAACCCTTCACGACCAGATTGGTGGAATGAAGTCCCCTCCCATTTTTGTGTTCTTACCCAAGATTGTGACTCCACACAGCTGAGATGCTTCATACCATCATCGGAGCACGCCCCCCATCCATCCATACCCATCTGCTTCAATTCACTCAGGGCAGCATGATGTCATGTTCAAAGTCTGCGTCTTTATTATTTCTGCATTATTTCACTTCTGGCTGCTCATATCCACAGGCATTAGACGAAGTTAGATCTGAGGAGGAGTGACTTATTTTGCTTTGCATTAATACTCTCTGATCTAAGACAAACATGATGTGTGGAAGGAAGGAAAACAGGAATCCAGAATCACCCGCTTGCAAAAGAAATAACTGCAATCATCACAGTTAAAGTCACTGCAGGAACACTGCAGCAACTTGTAGTGTCGTAGTTGTTGGGATGTCACATCTGCAGTTATTTATTCTGTGCCCTAACATTACTGTAGCATTCCAACAATCATTACTTACATAATATGTGTGCATGGACACCTATGCCAACATTATCTTAGTTTGCTGGTTTTACTTTAACTGAAATTAAACTGTTGAACAGTCACAATGACCATGCACTTTTCACTCACCTCTGCACACACAGAGGAGACCAGTTCCGGCACAGTTATTCAAATGAGTACAGTGTACAGAAGTTACACACCACCTATTGACCTAAATTTGTTCACCTAACCAATCACATCAAATGTAGCACAACTAGGAGGAAACTGTCCAATCAGGCAACACTGGAAGGTAAAGACACCATCAGCAGACTTGCAAGTCCAAAGAAAAAGAATAATTTAACATTTAGACTTTCTCATCCCACACTGCAGTACTGTACTGAATGTCGTCTCTCTGATAAACCAATGCACATTTGTATCTCTTGTCATTGCGGCTGTTCCTTTGCACAACAGACAGGACAACACATTGTACCTCAAAACATGCACAACAGCCTGCAAGATGTTGCTACAACCTTTTGCTGCCAGTGTTTGATCATACACTTATATCATTCGTTGCTCATGGATATCAAGGTGGATTAAAGTTGTTATATGTCTATGTGGGGCCTGGGTGGCATTGTTTGAGGGAAAAGTCAGAGGTGACACCCATCAGTGGAGTCCGAGCAGTGGGCTGTCCAGAGGGACTGGTCTTGAGGTAGCAGTAGAAGTGCCTGGTGGAGAGAGAGGCGGGTGTGCTGAAGTCTGCAGCTGACAATCAAGAAGGCAGGTAGGCGATGTTCTCAGGCAGCGTTGGTTAGAGGAAGGTTATGCATTTGTTACTGGAAGACTGCAAATATTAATCCTCATGAATAGCACGTCTGAGCGAGCCACTGAACCCCCAACTGATCTAGTGAATCTGCTCAGAGATCAGTGGGAGACGCTTGTGCTTCAGACTTTGAGTAACGTAGTTAGAATTAGCTCCATCTTTACTAGATGCAACACTAAACTGATTCATATGTTATTCTACCAATTCAATTACAATACAAACGATATCATAACTTAAGTAAGTTGTACTTGGAAAAGAGTGTTTCTACACGGTGGTATGACTATTTGTACTGGAATCAAAGGTCTGAGTGTTCCTTCCACCCAATGCTAAGTGATAATGATTATAATTATATATTATAATTATTCTAAAAGTAAATTAGCGAGTGGGCAAAACATCTGGCATTTGATGTGTTCAGTAAAAATACTCCTTTTTGATGGATAAAAATTAAGTGATGGAGTTAATTCACTATCTTAATTTACCTTGTAAAAATGTTGGATTTACAGTAGTGTAATGTTAGATTCTTTATTCCATTATCTTCTGATGAGAATTAGTTGAGGACTGCTTGATAATGACTGATTACCATCCAGTGATGATTCCATACAGCACTTTGATGCTCTGATTAATTTGATGCATGTTGCATTATTCAATGTGACACAGACACTTTGCATGCTCTGTGAGATTCTTAGCCCAAATTAAGATTATACCAAATAGAAACTGTTGTGAATCGAAGTGATCAGGAAATGCTGCAACCCACGTCTTTCCATTTTGTGAAAGCATTCTTAATGAAGTACTTCACCCCTCAGTCAGCTTCTGTTGTTTGTTTCCGACCTGTTGTCTCTGGTCCAGAGTTATTATGTCTTTTCCAGCAAAATCCATATTCACTATAAGCTTCCGTGTACACTCTGAAGAAAAGGAAAAAGAAATACAAACATATTCACCTGTGCTACAATCACATGGTTAAACAGATTTGCAACAAATGGTGTTTGTATTCCCAAGATTCAGGGAGAGACCGCAGAGGCCGAGTAGGCCCACTAAAATGAAATGTGTTGTCATCGTCTCAGTTTTGAAGCCAGAGAGATTCTTCAGTCCCATCAGCAGTCAGTGAGATGCAACTGCAACCGCATGGATTGCCTGAAAGACTATCACAACTCACACTTTTATACTTCTGATTGATTTGCATGACTGATTGTTGACACATTCTATCATTGGCTGGCAGTAATCACTGTACTCCTGATGTATAATAACACAGTAAGACAAACACACAAGCTCTGACCAGCAAGTGTCATTAAATGATCAGGCAGGAGAGCAGAACAAAGATGAAAATTCAGCAAATTTATGTCCATCATTTGCAGAGGAAATACTGATGAAATCAGCCAATCAATAATTAATGATGTCATCTAAAGTAAGAACATTTTCATGTTATCTATGCAAAGTGGCACAGATCTAGATTTTTATTTCCCGAGCTTGAATGCAGTTTGTTCAAATGTATTTGATTTGCTGCTAATGACACATGATCCCCAAAAACATGTTGAGAAGAAGGTTACCAAAGACATCTGGGCCGCCTCTCAAGTGTCCACCAGCCGGTTTTGGTTCAGGTGTTGTGTTGTGCTAGCACACATCATTACAGTCAAACACACTCTGTTTTCATGACAAGTACTCCTTGTAAAAGGAGGCTGACTAATAAATAAAGACAAAGTGTTTAATAAAGCAGACAAAGTCTTTTTTCTTTTTTTTTTTTGCTTTTGTTAACAATGCAAAATGAGTTGTCTGCATCATAAGGGAATACTTCTGTGAGTGTGCGGCAGGGTGTTGTTGGAAAATGCTCTCTGAATAAATAGAGATGGTAAATCTAGGTTATCAGAGAGCAAACACAACTAGCAAATACAGAAAGATCGAAGGTAACAAAGAAGTTAAAGACATTTCTTTTGTAATTTATTATTTCAGTCAATCAGCATGTCAAGAGAGCTTCACTGGAGTGTCCCATTTGCTTTGTAACATTCATTCTTCCTCCATTACTTGTCCCAAAATGCTTTGCTCGTTGAGGCTCATCTCAATTGAGGACATTACCTCTGCCTCATAGCAGGCTGACAATATAACTCATAGTACAATGTAACATGATAAGATAAGACTTTGTTGATCTCACACCGAGGAAATTAAGTCATTACAGGCAGCAAGTATTACAAAGCAAAAATGGTGACACAGAAGGGTCAAGATAAAAACAAAGGAAACAGGATACAGAATAGAAAACAACTACGTACATTGTGTAGAGATTATACAAAATACTTATTCATTTCTTAAAAGAAAAACTACCAATGTCACATGTTGTATTGCACTTGAAAAATGCTGTTGTATAAAAAGGACATTGAATTTCTCGAGTCTATGTACAGTATGCGCACAAACTGTTGCCAACATGGACAATAATTAGTGCTATTGCACAGTTGAGGAAAAAAAATATACAATCTTAGATGTATTGCACCAGATGAAATGGATAATGGGAGCATGTATTAGCACTGATAACAGTAGTGCAAAACAAAAGTAGGTTTATGATGTCGAATTGGAAAAAACAGTGCGACATTACATGATGCTGGAGTTAAACAGTCTGACAGCTGTTTGGGATGAAGGACATGTGGTGGAGTTCTGTCTTCCAGACTGGACGGAGCAGTCTGTTACTGAATCCCCATACTGTCTCATGCAGGGGGTGGGACGGGTTGTCCATGATCGATGTCAGCCTGGCTGAAATCCTCCTCTCACCCACCTCCTCAATGGTGTCCAGAGGGCAGTCCAGGACAGAGCCAGCTCAGTTTGTTTTGTCCTGTCATGAATGAGTGAGTCAGACCCACCTGATCTTCTCTAGTGTCAACACTCCATTGGTCAAAGTCAAGAACTGACAGGTGAGGTCTGGTGGGCAGGCTCTGTGACATTGTTGGCTGAGTTGGTGGTCTGCACCTGGGGAGTCCACGTTCTGGCACTCCTGAGGCAGACAAGGCTCTGTCAGACAGACAGCCTGACGGACAGACAGACAGGTGATTGAAGGATGAGGCTGCTGTTATAATTTTCTTACTGTCACAAAGTCACATGAAAATACCAAAACCAGCAGTGTCAGTCACTTTGATTCTCAATGCTCTCCTAATTTCCTCCCGTGTATGTGGTCCTCAGCCACTAACTCATATTGAACTAATTTGTAAGGTTAAAGTAAGAGTAAGAGTAAGGTTAAAATAACAGAAACACTTTTTCTGAATATGCATGCTTTATCACAGGAAGACCCTGGGTGTCATATGCTGTTGTTTGGTTTTGACTGAATTTGCAGGATGTGCCAGGCTCGGACAAATGAGGCAGGAGGTGAGAAAACAGTTTAAGTATTTTAATGAATAAAAGGGGTTAGGAGAGAGTTCTTTTGTGACAGCAGAGCAGCAGGGCACAAACAAAGCAGGTATGGGCGAGACACCTGAGCACAACAAGAAAAAGACAACCGATATAAAGAAAGTGGACAAGGCAAAAACTGAAAGGAGACTTACCATGAGCTTCAGCTAGGTCATGACCACACAGCAAGGCAGAGGATACAACAAACACTGGTAGTAATCCCAGTGCTTTTATATAGAGTGAGCAGGTGGGTCTTGTTTGCATGCAGGGGAGTTTAGGAGGCCAGTCCCGACCTGTCAGACACGCCCTGCAGCAATACAGATACAGACTAGACAGACAGGAGAGACAAACAGGAAACACTGGAGCACAGAGACTGCGGATGTCCACAGCTGGAGAGTTTGTAAAGACAGATTTTGAGATTTTTTTTTTTAATTGTGTTTTTGGGCTTTTTAGCCTTTATGATAGAGACAGCTGAAGGTACAACAGGAAAGGGGGCAGTGAGATAGGGAATGACATGCAGCAAATGAACTACAGGTGGGAGTTGAACCTGCAGCCACTACAGAGGACTGACAGCCTCAATCCATGGGGCACACACCCTACCAGCTGAACACAGACTTTGAGTTTTTTGGCTTATGTTTGGTTTGTTCAAAAATAACGATTCAATTCATCTATATGTATCAAAGTGTTGTCTTCTGTTTGTGTTAGCTGTGTGACAGACTGCTGATCAGTCCAGGCTGCACCCTGCCTCGACCAATGAGAGCACAGACATGCAATCTAATCCATTGTGATCCATGCAGATAAATTAATCAATAACTCAGTTTCATGACATACTGCTCATTATGACAAATAAAGCAGAGCTAACTGACAACAACCTAAAAGGATTTTATAAACCTGCAATAATTGACTTGTGAAATACTTTTAGCCACTTGGGGGCAGCAGAAAAATCCTTTTACAATATGCTGAATTCATTTTGAGTGGTGTTTCATTCCTCTGGTGACTTTTAGGTCCATTTTTTTGCAGCTTTAAACTTTCATGAATATATCACTTTAAAGCTTATCAACTTCACGAAAGAATAAGATTGTGATAAACAGGATTCATGCTTATTGCCTCAACATTAAATGAACATTGTGGGTGTGATTGTGGGCCCCATATAAAGCAGAAACAAGGCTTTTGGAAACTGTAAATGGCGCTGCCATCCCATCCTGTTGTCTGTTTCTGCCACTGTGCGTGTGTGTGTGTGTGTGTGTGTGTGTGTGTGTGTGTGTGTGTGTGTGTGTGTGTGTGTGTGTGTGTGTGTGTGTGAACATGCTCCTTCAACTTTTAAGCATTTTTAAACATGTTAGATGATACAATAATCTAGCAAAAGATGCAGATGCAGCAGCAGCTGGGTCAGCTCTCTCTTTGGCTCCATGTCCTCTGTTTTGGAGGGGGGTGTTAAGTTTACATGAAGCTTCACCTCTTGGCTTGCTGTTGACAACAAAGTTCACAGTAGACTTAAGGTGGTTTATGAAATCCAAATTTAAGATGTTCTGCACCAGTCCTGGAGAAAGCCCCTGGTCTCCATTGTGATAGGTGAGGGGGTTCTGAAAATGTTAAATACCTATATGACCCTGGGATGCTTCAAACTGCAGGCAATTGATCAATTACTGCAGATAATTATTAACGATATGTAGGATTTTACTGGTTCTTCACTTGACGTCAAAGATATACTTTAATATCATTGCTCTCCTCATACTTTAAAAGTGAGCTCTGTGAATAATGACTTTCAAATTGGCTGCTCATTTGCAGCTTGAATAGCAATCACATGACACTACAACAAACAGACAGGAGGAAGCAGAGAGGAAGAAAGTTAGATGTGGTAGTCCAAGATAAGAGAAGAAAAGAGTTCAGCATGGAGTGAAGGAGGGCAGTGATGACATCTCTCATGAAAAAAAGAAAAAAAAAACACTCCGATGGCTTACTGCTGAGTCTTTTACTGGATTCATGTGCTTGTTTGTTTTTTTCATTTTATTTGAACCTCTGCATGTATGAGCACTCTACACACAGGCGTGGTGCTGGGTAGAAAGCTGCTGGCAGTGCTCAGCATCAGGAGAGTAGACAGATGTTATGTCTACTCCTGGAAAACCCACATTCTCCAAAAGCTCCTGCTGACATTCTGAAGAAACTCTACCACATATACACAAGCAGTGAAATAGAAACTTAGGCAAACACACACTGCCCACATACAGCAAGTGCTGTGATTAGAATAGATTGTTTATTACCTTGACAGAAGGAAAGGCTGCAGATCGCGAGCAGACCCACCCAAATCAAGTGTGTTCCCATAGTCTCAGTTTTGATAAGACTGTCTTGGTGAATGAAGATTCTTGGAGCACAAATGCCGTAAAAGAGGTGGTTCTGCAACTGCAGGCTGGCCAAAGGACAGTTTCCCAATTTGCAGATTTGTATGTCTGATCTATTTGTACAGCGAATTGTTGACACATTCAGCGATTGGCTTACTGCAACCTTTGTACAGCAACTACAACTTCATGCCCTAGAACCAAGTAAAGCAAACTTATGAGCTACGTGGAATATTGTTGTTAAGTGCTAAATTAGCCTGCAGGGGAGCTAAATAAGATAAACCCATAGTGAGTATTGCATCATATGCCTGGATTATTGTAATATCTTCTAACCTATATTTACAGTTGGACCATAGCTGAGCTTCAAGTTGGTGGCTGGGGTGATTAGAAGAAGAAGAAGAAGAAGAAGAAGAAATCCCTTTATTAGTCACATTTTTTACACACAAATGTGAAGTTAGGAGGGGAAACTGCACACGCCATGCATATGTGAAATTTATTCTTCGCCTTTAACCCATCCTTGGACCATATACAGTACATTAATTTCAGAAATCCACCTTAACAGTCCCATGTAAACCATGAACCAATTAAGTCGATGGGTAGTTTCAGAGTCCAGATTATAATCAACATTTACAACTATTACAGCTCTCTGTTATTGGTCCCTACCTTACAACACACTCTCACATTCTCAACACTGACTGCAGCCCTGTGATGCATGTAAGTCATCACACTTTAATTCTGCTATATCTCTTCTCAGTCCAGATGCACGGATTCATTTAAGAATCAGCACCCATCCATCCTCGACCAAATTGCACCATTTGAATACAGGAAACTAAAATCAAATACCCTCCCCTGGATGAACAATCGCCATCAAGCACTTATGAGAAAATCTGAACAACAATGGAATGGTCAGAAAGTCTGAAACAGCACTCAACTCCCTTAAAAGCCAAACATTCATTGATCAGAGAGCAGTTAAGGATGTGAGATCGGATTAGACTTAGACTAAGACTGTTAATTAATGATCCCAATTTGGAAAATTATTCTGTTGCAGCAGCAGTTTAAACATACAAACAAACACATAATATATAGAACAACGAAGAATAAGGATGAAAATGAAAAACTAAGAGAATAAGAATGTTCTCATATTTTCTCAACTGATTTCTAGAAACAACCAAAATTGATTCCGTTATCAGTGATCCCTCCACTTCTTCTCCTGTACCTGGCACTGAGCTGTCCAAAAAATTTCTGGCTCCGTTTGTGAAGAAGGTGGAGGACATCAGGTGTCCAGTCCAGCCGGACCCTCACATTCTTCCATTCCCCACGTCAGTTCTGCTGCTTTTACCTTCAAGCCATCTTTTTTATTTAACCTGCTAAGACTCGAACTCTTGCATGGCATGCATTTTTAATTTCTCTTTGCTATTTGGCAAAGAAACAAAGAATTATCTTTTTACATGATGTAGTTTCTGAGACAAATGATGTCCACGAGGACATTTGTTTCAAATTTGTACAGCAAAATTTAGTATTGTGGTCTAGACAATCCAAAATGTGATGTCCACATATGTGAATGCCAGGTCTTTGGAGGCGACGGTTCTGGAGAAAGTCATTTCATACCAAACTGATATCTTTTAAAAGTATTTTAACAGTCTGGGTTTAGAGCACTTCATTGTTCTGAGACAGCACTTGTTAAGGTTACTAATTACTCTTGTTAATGACCCTCTGCTAACTGCAGACAGAGGCCACAGCTCAACTTAAGTTCTTTAAATTTAAGTGCTGTCCTTCACACAGTCGATCACAGCATCCTGTTATGTTGTTTAGAAACCTGTGAAGGCATCAAGGGCTCGACTTAGCTTATTACACACATACCTCTCAAACAGAGCCTTTTCTGTCACTGGATGGCACTTTTTCCTTGGCTCAGTTGAATTGTGGTTTCCCTCAAGGCTCAGTTCATGGCCCCATTTGTTGTCTGTAAATATGCTATCACTGTAACAGGTTTATTTAGGACCCAATAGCAGTACCACCAGAACACGGGTATGTCACTTGTACCCACTTTAATTGGAGATATGGCAGAAACAGATAAGCAGCAATGATAAATTCAGAACTACAGTCTCTCAATGGAATACAGTTTCTCTTGAGATGTCTGGTGAAGCAAACATGAAATAGTCACTGGCAGGTTATGATCCAGGAAGTGCATAACATCAAATCTCAGAGTCTCTTCAAGTGTTTGCTGCAGCACACACAAAACAGTCACAGGCGCATTAAGATCCAGGCAGTGCAGTGTGAGACAAAAGGCAGAGACAAAAGGCTCAGATATATACCAGGAACCAGTAGAACAGACGTGGTCAAAGGCAGACAGTTTCAGCAACAAGAGACCAGTGCAAATGTAATTGGAGAGTCCTGCATGGAAACAATCTGGCCCTGAGTGAGTGTGGTAGAGCAGCTTAAATACTGGACTGATTGAGAATGAATCTCAGGTGTGTGATCAAGTGATCTTGTTCTTTCACAAGGCACTTTGGAACATGAATAAAGTTTATCATTATTGCTTGATCAACTGGTACTTGACAATAAATCACAACAACAATTAAGTTTAACCTAACATAACCTAACAAAGCTCTTACCATCAATATGTTTTACTCATCTGCACTAATCATGGTTTCATTTGCTTTGATCCCAGGGTGAGGGACTCACTGACTGATAATAAACTTCATCCTGAACCCAGACTCTGAACTAAAGGTGTCTCTTTGCGGAAAAGTTTTCACCTCGATGGTCATTAGAAAATAATAAGTCCTGATTTCAAACTTACAGCGAGAGACCAGTTGTGATGGCGATGATCACATACATTTTTGAAGAAACCCACAGCAATATTCTAATATAAATTATTCCTGTTACATCGACCTATTCCAGTCAACCATGGCTTCAACGAGGGCTCTGTGGATGCTGAACTTTAAATGAACACAATGCTGAAAGTCACTTTTTATTTATTTATTTATTTATGTTTGTTTGTTTGTTTTTTTACAGCACAAAAAGAGTAATCTGCAGTTAATTCTATTTGGAAATTAACAACCATAGAAAAGTTAAAATGCTGCCAGATGGAATAGTGCAATGCAAGGAGTGGTAACAGGAATGATTTCAGCATGTCAGCATCTCAGAAGTCTTTCAGCATGTCTTGTCCTGGGCTGTCCAGCCAGGTGGGAGGCCAGGTGGCTTTGATGCTGGGTCTGTCCTTAAGACCGTTATAGTAAGCAGCCAGTTTGGGGTAACGCTCCTCACATAACCTAGAATGGAGAAAAGTTCATGTGAACTTGGCATTTGTAATCCATGCATTCATTCTCTCATGCTGCTGAAAGTCAGTTTTAGTCAATAAGGTTACAAACCCAAAACGGAAGAGAAAAGCGATGCTTGGATAAACAGCCACATCAGCCAGTGTAAAGGTCTTTCCTGCCATGCAACAGGGTGCCTGGAGGACAGAACAAGAAAGTTAAAGGACACATTCATGTGCTGGTGAGCAAATCTGACAGCCAAGACTGTCATGTCAGCCACTGAACAGAGCTGCTTTCATTTGATGCTTTCTCGTGTAACAATCACATTTTGCACAAATCATAGCTGCGATCGACGGCTAAACATTTACTGAGCTAACTAGGTATATTATGGGTGCATGTGCCTTTTAAGAAATCATTTACTTTCTAGCAGAGAGTTCGATGACAATGTTCACACTCTGGTATCTGTCCATTAAATATGAAGCCTCTGCCAACAGCCAGTTAGCTTAGCTTAGTACAAAGACCGGAAACAGGTAGCCTGGCTCTGTCCACTGCTAACAAAATGTAGCAACCAGTACTTCTAAGGCTCACTAATGTATTTATTTTACATGTTATATCTCTTCTTTTTATATCACAAACAATAAAGGTTTGTATAGATTGCACATATAGAAAGTTGCATTTTGTATTTTGTATTTTACTCCCTTCTGTGTCTCCTTATATATATTCCTGATACTTCCTGGTTTGTCCTACACATTACTTCAGGTAAAATCACAGCTTACAGTTTTGTTTTTCTTTGTTTTTTATATAAGGATTTGAAAAATGAGATAATAACATTTTTTATCTTGGCAAAGAGCCATTCTAGCCTTTTGTGTGTGTGTGTGTGTGTGTGTGTGTGTGTGTGTGTGTGTGTGTGTGTGTGTGTGTGTGTGTGTGTGTGTGTGTGTGTGTGTGTGTGACCCTGTGCTGTTTTTATTATTGTTACTGCAGCAGAACCAGTTTCCTGCGTGTATATGATTTCAGGTGTTATCTTCAGGTTTACCTTGTCCAGGTATCCCTCCCACAGCTTGAGCTCAGCAATCAGAGCCTCTTTGTTCCTCTTCTGAGCAGATTCGTGTTTCTCTTCCTCTGGGACCCTCCAGTTGTAGTACAGAAAATCCGCTGAAAAATATTAAAAGAAGCTTTCAGTGGTGACTCTCAAAGGTATGGGAGCTATGAGAGATAATAAATCTATCCAAACATTGTCAAACATGCACTCTTAAATGCTTTCATTTCCTGAGCAGTTGAGGGTGGGGTCAGTCATTGAAGTATTATGGAAAACAATCAGTAAAAACAGTACAAGTGGCTCAAATAATGCTTGAAAATGTTGGAAAATACTGTGATCATGGAATTGTATATTAGAAATGTATTTCTAATAATGCATGACTTGATTGGAATTAACTTGTGGTGCAGCTCCCTTCTTGGAAGTCTCATGACTTGCAAGCTATGAACTTTTAACATCACAAGCTGCTGTACGGGATGAACTGCATAGACTTCATGCATGGTGCCATGGTTTCATTGTGTGACTGCAAAGCTCATTAGTGCATTGGCTGTGTTTTGAACAGCTTGGGTCTCTTAGGGAGGAGGGATGTGGAGCTCCCCTCCCTCACTGAAGACAAGAAGTCTCAGTGGTGTAATGGTGGTAGTTTGGTGTGTGATGCTCTCAAGAGCGATGCAGTTCAAAATCCTAAAAGACAGACCTTGAAATGGCAACAGCATCAGCTCAATCATAAAACTTTGTGAGAAAAAGCTTTTGTAGCCTGGTGAGGCTTTAATAACTAAATGCAAGTGGCTCAAATGTAATGATTATTTATTGGGATTATTAATATGCAGGATTTACAGGGCCAACAAACACAGTTGTTATGCAAAACAGAGGTGAAACACCTCAGCTTTGCATGTCTGGGTTAACATACCCATTTTCTGGCCGAGTGTGAAACCCTCAAAAAGGCGCTGGTACATCAGTGCTTGCTCAGCAGCGCTGTCAGGGATCAGCTTGTTTCCCTGGGACTTGAACTGGCTCTGTTAATGGAGACATGAAAAGAGCAACTATTATCAACAGCTGCATGGAGCTCTGGTTCCCTGTCCTCTGCAGTGTGCTGTGTCTGTTTGGCATCGAGCCCTATTAATTATTATCTCCTTGGTGAAATATGGCACCACGAGGCCAAAATCAGTAGCTTAGCAAAGTTCTCACCTCCAGGTAAAAGCAGGCAGCGAGGGACTCATTCAGGACCTTGTCTCCATGTTTGAAGGCAGGCAGCTTGAAGAAAGATAGAGTGGAATAAAAACTTAGTATCACAATGAATAGAAATGTGTGCAGGTCATGAAAAAGCAGGCTGACACTGTAAAAAGGACCAGATTCTCTCACCTGTCCCCTGGGATTCATGTCCATGACTTCCTTCGACTTGTGCTCCTTTTTATCAAAGGAGAGCAGTTTCTGGTTGTAGCCCTTCAGGTTCTTCTCCTCCAGAGCGATCATGATCCTCCAGCAGGGTGGAGAGCCAGAGCCCCACAGCAGAGTCATGTCTTTGGCCATGGTTTCAGAGTGAACTGCTACACCTGACTGCAGCTGAAGAGAAAAACTGGAATTTGTCAGACGCCTGTTTTTATAACAAGCTCTGACCAACCCTTCACAACCAGATTGGTGGAAAGGAGTCCCCTCCCATTTTTGTGTTCTTACCCAAGATTGTGACTCCACACAGTTGAGATGCTTCACACCCTATCGGAGCATGCCCCCCATCCATCCATACATCCTCTTCAATTCACTCAGGGCAGCATGATGTCATGTCCAAAGTCTGCGTCTTTATTATTTCTGCATGATTCCACCTCTAGCTGCTTACAGTATGTTGACAGGCATTTGACCAAGTGAGACCGGAGGAGGAGTGACTTCTCTTGCTTTGCATTACTACTCTCTGATGCATGAAATGTGAGCAGAAGAAAAACAGGAATCCAGAATCACCACCGTACGATAGAAATAACTGTAATCTTCACAGTTAAAGTGACTTGGAGGGGGTGGAGTAGTTGTAGGCATGTCACATGTGTAGATATTTATTATGTGCTCTAACGTGACTGCAGCATTTCAACAAACATTACTTACAAAATAAGTGCCTATGGAAATCTATGCACATGATCTTAGTTTGTTGGCTTTATCTTAAAGTACTCCTGCAGTGATTTTCTGTTTTCCTGTTTAGAGGCAATTCGACTTAAATTAGACTGCTGGACAGTCACGGTGACTCAGCACTTTTCAATCACCCTTGCACACAAGAGGAGACCGATTCTGGCACAGTTATACAAAATGAAACAATCAGATTGAATATACACACCACCTATCGACCTACATTTGGGAATGGTGTAACAAGTGGCACTGAGCAGAAACCTTCAGCACCGTCTGTTCACATACAATTTACGGTTTCTTTGTGCCTCGTTCTGCCAGTCAGTCGTTGCACTCCAGACATTGTGCATGACGTGTCCCAGCAGCTCCAGCTCCAGTCACCTCCACCAATGCCCACTTTAAAGGTCCCCCCCTCCCCCTCCCCACCCACCTCAGTGATGACTCTTTCCATCCATGAGAGGGACGTCAACAAAGTCTTCAGGAGACAGAACCCCCGGAAAGCAGCTGGACCGGATTGTGTCTCCCCATCCACCTGGAAGCACTGCGCTGATCAGCTGTCTCCAGAGTTCACAGACATTTTTAACACCTCACTGGAGACATGTCACATGCCAGCCAGCTTCAAGTCTTCAACCATCATCCCAGTTCACAAGAAGCCAAGGACCACAGTGCTGAACGATTTCAGACCGTTGCCCTGATCTCTGTGGTCATGAAGTCCTTTGAGCGCCTTGTGCTCTCACACCTGAAGGACATCACCGACCCTCTCCTGGACCCGCTGCAGTTTGCTTACAGAGCCAACAGGTCTGTAGACAATGCAGCTTGGCCCTTCACTTCATCCTCCAGCACCTGGACTCTGCAGGAACCTACGCTAGGATCCTGTTTGTGGATTTCAGCTCTGCCTTTAACACCATCATCCCAACTCTGCTTCAGGAGAAGCTCTCCCAGCTGAGCGTGCCTGAAGATGCAGATGGATTACAGACTTCCTGTCTGACAAGAAACAGTGCGTGAAGCTGGGGAAACATGTCTCCGACGCAAAGACCATCAGCATCGGATCCCCTCAGGGCTGCGTTCTTTTTCCTCTGCTCTTCTCCCTGTACACGAACACCTATACCTCCAGTCACCAGTCCATCAAGCTCCTGAAGATTGCGGACGACACCACCCTCATCAGACTCATCTCTGATGGCGACGAGTCCGCCTACAGGTGGGAGGTTGACCATCTGGTGACCTGGTGCAACAAGAACAACCTAGAGCTCAACGCTCTAAAGACAGTGCAGATGGTTGTGGACTACAGGAAGAACTCAGCCTCTCCTGCCCCCGTCACCCTCTGTGACGAACATCAGCTCCCTCATCAAGAAAGCACAGCAGAGGATGTACTTCCTACGGCAGCTGAAGAAATTCAATCTGCCAAAGACAATGATGGTGCACTGCTACACAGCCATCATTAAGACCATCCTCATCTCCTCCATCACCATCTGGTACGCTGCTGCCACCGCCAAGGACAAGAGCAGACTGCAGCGTGTTATTTGGTCTGCAGAGAAGGTGATCGACTGCAATCTCCCATCTCTTCAGGACCTGTACACCCCCAGGACCCTGAGGCGTGCAGGAAAGATTGTGGCTGATCCCTCCCACCCTGGACACAAACTCTTTGAGACACTCCCCTCTGGCAGAAGGCTACAGTCCATCAGGACCAAAACCTCATGCCACAAGAACAGTTTTTTCCCGTCTGCTGTCAGCCTTATCAACAAGGCCCAGAACCCCCCTGACACTCTTCACACTTCACCTCTGCCTCATCTTGTCATACTGACATTGTCATAACTCTATGCGTTACATTAATGCTCAGCCTGGACTTTTTTCTGAAAAAACAGACTGTGTTTCTGGAAAAAAAAATCGTACTTGGCAATAAAGCTTTTTCTTGTTTCTGATTTCTGATTGTGAACAAGTGCCAGTATGAGCACTGCAGTGGAGTTTACTGTGTGTGGAAATGAACCAGATCCTGACGTGTATTTGATCCAGTTTGTAGTCACTGTTTCTGCTGTTTTTGTCTGCAGCTGCATTCAAAAGACAAGTCTTAAATGCTTTCATCTGTTCTCAGCTTGATTATTGCTGATTATTCCTCCACCATCTCCACAAAATGCTCGTTTGATGGGGCTTTTGCTTCTAGAGCCCCGACATTATGGAAATCTCTGCCTACTGAACTCAGACACACTGAGTCTCTGGCTTCTTTTCATTCTCTTCTTAAGGTGTTTCTTTTTGTGAAAGCGTCTGGAAATGTTTAATATATGTTTTATTTGCAATGTTTTTATTTGTAGTTATTTTATCTCATTCAGTTCATTGTATTGGTTTTACTTGCTCTTTGCTCAGGTCATGTGGCCGTTGTGTCATTTTATCTGTCTTATCTGGGTTTTTTATTGTTTTATTATTTTATAAATAGCGCTCTGTTACAAAAATAGAATTTATCATTAATGCTTGATCAACAAGCACTTAACAACAAATGACAACAAAAATCAAGTTGAATCGAACATGATCTAACAAAGCTCTTATCATTAATATGTTTTATTCATCTGCACTGATTATGGTTTCATTTGCTTTGATCCCAGGGTGAGGGACTCACTGACTGATAATAAACTTCACCCTGAACCAAGACTCTGATCTAAAGGTGTCTCTTTGCAGAAATGGTTTCACCTCAACGGTTATTAGGAAATAATAAGTCCTGATTTCAAACTTGCAGTGAGAGAGTTGTGATGGCTATGGTCACATACATTTTAAAGAAACCCACAGCAATATTCTAACATAATTTATTCCTGTTACATCGACCTATTCCAGTCAACCATGGCTTCAACGAGGGCTCTGTGGATGCTGAACTTTAAATGAACACAATGCTGAAAGTCACTTTTTATTTATTTTGTTAACAGCACAAAAAGAGTAATCTGCAGTTATTTCTATTTGGAAATTAACAAACACAGTAAAGTTAAAATGCTGCCAGATGGAGAAGTGCAATGCAAGGAGTGGTAACAGGAATGATTTCAGCATGTCAGCATCTCAGAAGTCTTTCAGCATGTCTTGTCCTGGGCTGTCCAGCCAGGTGGGAGGCCAGGTGGCTTTGATGCTGGGTCTGTCCTTAAGACCGTTATAGTAAGCAGCCAGTTTGGGGTAACGCTCCTCACATAACCTACAGAATGGAGAAAAGTTCATGTGAACTTGGCATTTGTAATTCATACATGCATTCTCTCATGCTGCTGAAAGTCAGTTTCAGTCAATGAGGTCACATACCCAAAATAGAAGAGATAAGCAATGCTCGGAAAAACAGCCACATCAGCCAGTGTAAAGGTCTTTCCTGCCATGCAACAGGGTGCCTGGAGGACAGAACAAGAAAGTTAAAGGCCACATTCATGTGCTGGTGAGCAGATCTGACAGCCAAGACTTCTAAGGCTCACTAATGTATTTATTTTACATATCTCTTCTTTTTAGATCACAAACAATAGAGTTTAATATAGAATGTACATATAGAAAGTTGATTTTTCATTTAATATTTTGTATTTTACTCCCTTCTGTGTCTCCTTTTATATATTCCTGATACTTCTGCTGCTGCCTGTAACTAATGCGCAGTAACTTCCTGGTTTGTCCTACACATTACTTCAGGTAAAACCACAACTTACAGTTTTGTTTTGTTTTTTCTATGAGAATTTGAAAAATGAGACAATATCTTTTACCTTGGCAAAGTGCCATTGTAGCCTTTTTTTTTTTTTTTTTTTCTTGTGAGTGTGACCCTGTGCTGTTTTTATTGTTACTGCAGCAGAACCAGTTTCCTGAGGGTGTGTGCTTTCAGGCGTTATCTTCAGGTTTACCTTGTCCAGGTATCCCTCCCACAGCTTGAGCTCAGCAATCAGAGCCTCTTTGTTCCTCTTCTGAGCAGATTCGTGTCTCTCTTCCTCTGGGACCCTCCAGTTGTAGTACAGAAAATCCGCTGAAAAATATTAAAACGAGCTTTCAGTGGTGACTCTCAAAGGTATGGGAGCTATGAGAGATAATAAATCTATCCAAACATTGTCAAACATGCACTCTTAAATGCTTTCATTTCCTGAGCAGTTGAGGGTGGGGTCAGTCATTGAAGTATTATGGAAAACAATCAGTAAAAACAGTACAAGTGGCTCAAATAATGCTTGAAAATGTTGGAAAATACTGTGATCATGGAATTGTATATTAGAAATGTATTTCTAATAATGCATGACTTGATTGGAATTAATTTGTGGTGCAGCTCCCTTCTTGGAAGTCTCATGACTTGCAAGCTATGAACTTTTAACATCACAAGCTGCTGTACGGGATGAACTGCATAGACTTCATGCATGGTGCCATGGTTTCATTGTGTGACTGCAAAGCTCATTAGTGCATTGGCTGTGTTTTGAACAGCTCAGGTCTCTTGGGGAGGAGGGATGTGGAGCTCCCCTCCCTCACTGAAGACCAGAAGTCTCAGTGGTGTAAAGGTGGCAGTTTGGTGTGTGATGCTCTCAAGAGCGATGTAAAAATCCCAAAAGGCCTAAATGGCAACAGCATCAGCTCGATCATGAAGTTTTGTGAGAAAAAGCTTTTGTAGCCTGGTGAGGCTTTTAACTAAATGCAAGTGGCTCAAATGTAATGATTATTTATTTGGATTATTAATATGCAGGATTTACAGGGCCAAAAAACACAGTTGTTATGCAAAACAGAAGTGAAACACCTCAGCTTTGCATGTCTGGGTTAACATACACATTTTCTGGCCGAGTGTGAAACCCTCAAAAAGGCGCTGGTACATCAGTGCTTGCTCAGCAGCGCTGTCAGGGATCAGCTTGTTTCCCTGGGACTTGAACTGGCTCTGTTAATGGAGACATGAAAAGAGCAACTGTTATCAACAGCTGCATGGAGCTCCGGTTCCCTGTCCTCTGCAGTGTGCCGTGTCTGTTTGGCATTGAGGCATTGTTACACATACAAGGAGCCCTACTAATTATTAACTCCTTGGTGAAATATGGCACCACGAGGCCAAAATCAGTAGCTTAGCAAAGTTCTCACCTCTAGGTAAAAGCAGGCAGCGAGGGACTCATTCAGGACCTTGTCTCCATGTTTGAAGGCAGGCAGCTTTAAGAAAGATAGAGTGGAATAAAAACTTATTATTACAATGATCAGAAATGTGTGCATGTCATGAAAAAGCAGGCTGACACTGTAAAAAGGACCAGATTCTCTCACCTGTCCCCTGGGATTCATGTCCATGACTTCCTTCGACTTGTGCTCCATTTTCTCAAAGGAGAGCATTTTCTGGTTGTAGCCCTTCAGGTTCTTCTCCTCCAGAGCGATCATGATCCTCCAGCAGGGTGGAGAGCCAGAGCCCCACAGCAGAGTCATGTCTTTGGCCATGGTTTCAGAGTGAACTGCTACACCTGACTGCAGCTGAAGAGAAAAACTTAAAGCTGTCAGACGCCTGTTTTTATCACAAGCTCTGACCAACCCTTCACAACCAGATTGGTGGAAAGGAGTCCCTCCCATTTTTGTGTTCTCACCCAAGATTGTGACTCCACACAGTTGAGATGCTTCACACCCTATCCAAGCATGCCCCCCATCCATCCACACCCATCTGCTTCAATTCACTCAGGGCAGCATGATGTCATGTCCAAAGTCTGCGTCTTTATTATTTCTGCATTATTCCACCTCTAGCTGCTTATGTTCACAGGCATTAGACCAAGTGAGATCTGAGGAGGAGTGACTTCTCTTGCTTTGCATTAATACTCTCTGATCTAAGACGCGACATTATGCATGAAATATGAGCAGAAGGAAAACAGGAATCCAGAATCACCACCGTACGATAAAAATAACTGTAATCTTCACAGTTGAAGTGACTTTCAGGGGTGGAGTAGTTACAGGAATGTCACGTGTAGATATTTATTATGTGCTCTAACGTGACTGCAGCATTCCAACAGACATGTATAATATGTGCCTATGCACACAATTTTAGTTTGTTGGCTTTATCTTAAAGTACTCCTGCAGTGATTTTCTGTTTTCCTGTTTGGAGGCAATTCCACTTAGTTAGACTGTTGAACAGTCACGGTGACTCAGCACTTTTCAATCACCCTTGCACACACAGAGGAAACCGATTCTGGCACGGTTATTCAAATGAAACAATCAGACTGAATTTACACACCATCTATCGACCTACATTTGGGAATGGCATTTCAAATGGCACTGAGCAGAAATCTTGAGCACCCTCTGTTTACGTACAATTTACGGTTTCTATGTGCTCGTTCTGCAAGTTAGTCGTTGCACTCCAGACATTGTGCACTTGCGAACAGTTGCCAGTATGAGCACTGCAGTGGTCCTGTCGTGTATTTGATCCAGTTTATAGTCACTGTCTCTGCCGTTTTTGTCTGCAGCTGCATTCAAATGACAACTTATTATAAAGAGAGAGAGCAGAAATCACATGAAAAATGCTGCTTTGCATTAATACTCTCTAAGACAAAAATATTGCGTGAAAGGAAGGAAAAGAGGAATCCAGAATCACCCACTTGCGAAAGAAATAACTGTAACCTTCACAGTTAAAGTCACTGCAGGAACACTGCAGCAACTTCAAGGGGTGGAGGAGTAGTTGGGATGTCCCATTTGCAGTTATTTATTCTGTGCCCTAACATTACTGTAGCATTCCAACAAACATTACTTACATAATATGTCCCTGTGGAAAGCTATGCCATCATTATCTTAGATTGCTGGTTTTATCTTAAAGTACTCCTGCAATCATTTACTGTTGCATGTTTTCAGTGAAATTAGACTGTTGAACAGTGAGCATGCACTGTTGACTCACCCCTGCACACACAGAGGAGACCAGTTCCAGCACCGTTATTCAAATAAGTGTACAGAATTTACACACCACCAATTGACCTAAATTTGTTCACCTATCCAATCACATCACATGTAGCACAACTGGGAGGAAACTGTCCAATCTGGCAAAACTGGATGGTTAAGATACCATCAGCAGACTTACAAGTACAAAGAATAACTTAATTTTTAGATTTTCTCATCCCACACTGCCATACTGTATTATCTTAAAGCAAGTGATAGCCTTCAGCAATGTCGTCTCTCTGATAAAGCAAAGCACAGTTGTATCTCTTTTCATTGCAGCTGTTCCTTTGCACTACAGACAGGACAACACATTGTACCTCAAAACATGCACAACAGCCTGCAAGATGTTGTTACAACCTTTTGCTGCCAGTGTTTGATTATACACTTACACACCCAGCTGTGAAGTCCGAATAATGGGCTGTCCAGAGGGACTGGTCTTGAGGTAGCAGAGGAAGTGCTTGTTTGAGAAAGAGGCGGGTGACATCAACAAGGCAGGCAGTCGACACGGCAGCAGCACGCAAGTAACGATAATTATTATAATTAGTGCTGTCAAAAATATCGCGTTATTAACGCGTTAACGCAAATCAATTTTAACGGCGTCATTTTTTTTTTATCGCGCGATTACCGTTCTGACCTAGTGAACTTGTAGTTTTTTTATAAGCTGTGGCCACTGCTAGTAACGTTACAAAAACTACAGGATCCGATTGTAAACCGGAAACAAAACAATAAGCACGCCCTACGCATGTTTTAGTCTCGCCTGCTCGCTAGCTGTGAAAGTGTGGGCGGATGTCAAGCGTGAAACGCCGAAATGGATACGAACAAGATTCTGAATTAAAAAGTTTAGTTTCAGAAAGTTGCCAGATGGGTCGACTGAGAAGACCAAAGTTTGGACAGAGGCATATGGACACCGCAACTAAGAAGAAGCTTACTGCAGCCATAGCCAAGCAATGTTCATTGTTTCTGGAGAGAAATAAGAGGCTGCGTTGATAAGCCTCTGGTGAATAAACAGAAGAGCATCATAGTCTGACTGCTTGTATGTTCAGAGGAAACTGAAGAAAGGAAAGTTTAAGCCATGGTTTAACTGCACTATAGGCTGACTCCTAGTTTACAATGATGTGCACTTTGTAACTTTATCTTGTATCACCCTGTTTTGATTCCTTAGAGAGGGTTGTTGAAGGGGCTTTTTTGTAACCAAGTATTTATTTTTTTGTCATCTGTTTATTGACAGTGTTAAACTGTGTGAGATTTGATTCATTCAAATGTGAATGACTGCTCAAAGTGAGAATGTTTGTGTGAAATATAACACTACACATTGTTTTCAATAAAAAACATTTGCACAAAGCAAGCCTATCCACTTTTCCATGTTGATAACAGTATTAAAATGATATTTAAAGGGACATTTAGAATAGATAAAAATGTGCGATTAATTTGCGATTAATCGCGAGTCAACTACGACATTTGTGCGATTAATCGCGATTAAATATTTTAATCGATTGACAGCACTAATTATAATATATTAGAATCATTCTCAATGTAAATTAGCAATTGAGCAAAATATCTGACATTTGATGTCCATCCATTCTCTTCCGCTTATCCGGGGCCGGGTTGCGGGGGGAGCAGTCTGAGCAGGGACACCCAGACTTCCCTCTCCCTGGACACTTCCTCCAGCTCTTCCGGGGGCGAGGCGTTCCCAGGCCAGCCAAGCGACATAGTCACCCCAGCGTGTCCTGGGTCTTCCCCGGGGTCTCCTCCCGGTGGGACATGCCTGGAACACCTCCCTAGGGAGGCGTCCAGGGGGCATCCGATAGAAATGCCCGAGCCACCTCAGCTGACTCCTCTCGATGCGGAGGAGCAGCGACTCTACTCTGAGATCCTCCCGGGTGACAGAGCTCCCCACCCTATCTCTAAGGGAGCGCCCCGTCACCCTGCGGAGGAAACTCATTTCAGCCGCTTGTATCCGGGACCTTGTTCTTTCGGTCATGACCCAAAGTTCATGACCATAGGTGAGGGTAGGAACATAGATTGACCGGTAAATCGAGAGCTTCGCCTTTCGGCTCAGCTCCTTCTTCACCACGACAGACCGGTACAGCGACCGCATTACTGCAGCCGCTGCACCAATCCACCTGTCAATCTCACGCTCCATCCTTCCCTCACTCTTGAACAGGATCCCAAGATACTTAAACTCCTCCACTTGAGGCAGGAACTCTCCCCCAACCTGAAGGGAGCAAGCCACCTTTTTCCGGTCGAGAACCATGGCCTTGGACTTGGAGGTGCTGACTCTCATCCCAGCTGCCTCACACTCGGCTGCGAACCGCCCCAGCGCATGCTGAAGGTCCTGGCTCGAGGTAGCCAACAAGACAACATCATCTGCGAAAAGCAGAGACGAAATCTGCCGGCCCCCGAACCTAACCCCCTCCGGCCCCTGGCTGCGCCTAGAAATTCTGTCCATAAAAATGATGAACAGAACCGATGACAAAGGGCAGCCCTGCCGGAGTCCAACATGCACCGGGAACAGGTCCGACTTACTGCCGGCAATGCGGACCAAGCTCCTGCTCCGGTTGTACAGGGACTGTACAGCCCTCAACAGAGTGCCTCCAACCCCATACTCCTGGAGCACCTCCCACAGAATGACGCGAGGGACAAGGTCGAATGCCTTCTCCAAGTCCACGAAGTACATGTGGACTGGTTGGGCAAACTCCCATGAACCCTCAAGCACCCTGTGGAGGGTATAGAGCTGGTCCAGTGTTCCACGGCCAGTGATGTGTTCAGTGAAAAAAATTCTTTTTTTATGGATAAAAATCAAGTGATGGAGTTCATTCACAACCTTTTAAAAATGTTGGATTTATAGACGTGCAATGTCAGACTGTATATTCCATTATTTTTGTGGCCATATGAATAATAAAAAATGATAAATAAATGAATGAATGAATAAATAACGATGGAAAATCTAGGTTATCAGAGACCAAACACAACCAGCAAATACAGAAAGATCTAAGGTAACACAGATGACAGTCACGGTTCAAGACAAATTTTACTCGGGGGAACAAGGAGGGGCCAGTGTTTAACCAGAGGGGCACATTAAAAATGGCAACAAATGATATTAAAAGATTATAAACTTCATTTCACTTTAAAATCATCTAAACATTTATTTTGTTCGAGAGTGAGTGCAAGAGAGGTAGGGCCGTAAAAAATGAAAAATACAATACAGGGTACAAACACAGGGTGTCAATTCAATGTGAACAAAACCCCAGGGTACAACAATGTGCTATTTCCTATTTATGGAAGCCCCACTACTCTGGACAGTTGAGTTCACACGAGAATATTTGAACTGGCACAATGCTGGATCAATTTAATTTGAATTTGAATTACAAAAAAAAAAAAAAAAAGGAAGGGCATGCATTACATTTCGTTGCCTAACCATCCCTCCCTACTTAACACAGGCAGACAGCCTACTGTTGATTACTGTACTCAAATGTATTTGTTCTTGCACAGCAACAGTTTGACAGTTTGATAGCACTCTCTTGGCACGCTCTCAATCAGCTTCATGAGGTAGTCACCAGAAACGGTTTTCAGTTAACAGGTGTGCCATGTTAAGAGTAAATTTCTGAAATTTTTTTCCCATTTTGATGTGTTGAGACCCTCAGTTGTGTTGTGCAGAGGTAGGGTTGGTTCAAAGTTCTATACAGTGAATGGCCCTATTTGACTACTGTTCAAATCCATTTCATGACAAGAACCACTCAACTAAGTAAAGAGAAACGACAGTCCATCATAGGTTAGGTGATTGTGGAGGCCAGGTCATCTGACGCAGCACTCCATCGTTTGGGGTCATTGCTCTGTTGAAAAACAAATGATGGTCCCACTAAGCGCAAACCAGATGGGATGGCATATCACTGCAGAATGCAGTGGTTGCCATGCTGGTTAAGTGTGCCTTGAATTGTGAATTAATAACCAACAGTGTCACCAGCAAAGCACCCCCACACCATCACACCTGCTCTTCCATGCTTCACGGTGGGAACCACACATTCAGACACCATCCACTCACCTTTTCTGTATCTCACAAAGACATGCCAGATGGAGCCAAAAATCTTTAATTTGGACTCATCAGATCAAAGGACAGATTTCCACTGGTCTAATGTCCATTCCTTGTGTTTCTTGGCCCAAGCCATTTTCTTGTTGTTCTTCCTCAGAAGTAGTTTCATTGCAGCCTCCTGTCTCCAGTCTCCTCTGAACAGTTGATGTTGATGTGTATCTGCTACTTGAACTCTTTGCAGCCTTTATTGTGGCCTCTTATCTGAGGTGCTGTTAATTTGCAGTAACTCTGATGAACTTGTCCTCTGCAGCAGAGGCAACTCTTCATCATGAGACCTCTGCGCAACACAACATCCATCCATCCATTATCTATACCGCCTATCCCTTTCGGGGTTGCGGGGGGCTGGAGCCTATCCCAGCTACAATGGGCGAGAGGCGGGGTACACCCTGAACCGGTCGCCAGCCGATTGCAGGGCCACATACAAGGACAAACAAACATTCACACTCGCACTCACACCTACAGACAATTTAGAGTCATCAATTAACCTAATGAGCATGTTTTTGGTCTGTGGGAGGAAGCCGGAGTGCCCGGAGAGAACCCACGCATGCACGGGAAGAACATGCAAACTTCACACAGAAAGGCCCTGTCTGACCCGGGGATCAAACCGGCAACCTTCTTGCTGTGAGGCACGCGCACTACCTGCTGCGCCACCGTGCAGCCCCGCAACACAACAGATGGTCTGAAATAAATTAAGAAGGCAAGACATTCCAGAAATTAACTCCTGACAAGGGACACCTGTTACCATTCCAGGTGACTATCTCAGCTGACTGAGAGCATGCCAAGAGAGTGCAACGCTGACACCAAAGCAAATGGTGGATACTTTGAGTAACGCTAAAATATAAAACATATTCTGGTTTGCTTAACGCTTTTTGCTTGCTACATAATTCCATATGCGTTCCTTCATAGTTTGGATGTTTCCAGTATTAATCTACAATTTAGAAAATTAAAAAAATACAGAAAAACCATTGAATGAGAAGGTGTGTCCAAACTTTTGACTGATACTGTATATGTACATTATGTACAGATTCTAAAAAATACTTGTGCATTGTGAACAATTCAGGACAATCTGGCAACAGGTAACAAGGGACACCTGTGATCTTAAGGTGTCTCTTTGTGGTTTTCACCTCGAAGTTTTCACCTCGATGGTTATAAGAAACTAAAAAAGTCCAGATTCCAAACTTGCAGTGAGAGACCTATCGTGATGGCTATGGTCATGTATCTTGTTGTAAAAACGCACAACTACATTTTGTGCTGAAGTGCTGAAGGTCAGTATTTATGTCCTTTGTTTACTGCACAAAAAGAGTGATCTGCAATTTAAGTCACAAACAAATTCTGTTTGGAAATTAACAACCACAGTAAATGCAAATACATTTTTGTTAAAATGCTGCCAGGTGGGGAAGTGCAATGCAAGGAGTGGTTGCAGGAATGATTCCAGCATGTCAGCATCTCAAAAGTCTTTCAGCATGTCTTCTGTTGTGAGGCCCTGCCAGATGAGAGGCCAGGTGGCTTTGATGCTGGGTCTGTCCCTAAGACAGTTATAGTAAGCAGCCAGTTTGGGGTAACGCTCCTCACCTAACCTACAGAATGGAGAAAAGTTCAAGTGATCTTGGTTTTTGCGATCCATGCATCCATGCTTCCATGCAGCTGAAAGTAAATTTCAGTCAATGAGGTCACATACCCATACTGGAAGAGAATTGCGACGCTTGGAAAAACAGTTGCATCAGCCAGTGTAAAGGTCTTTCCTGCCATGCAACAGTGTGCCTGAAGGACAGAACAAGAAAGTTAAAGGCCACATTCATGTGCTGGTGAGCAGATCTGACAGCCAAGACTGTCATGTCAGCCACTGAACAGAGCTGCTTCCATTTGCCGCTTTCTGACATTACAATCACAATTTGCACAAATCATCGCTACAATGGAGGGCTATACAGTAGCTGAGCTACCTAAAATACATTATGGGTGCATGTGCCTTCAAAGAAATCATTTACTTTCTAGCAGAGAGTTCAATGAGAAGATTCACACTCTGGTATCTGTCCATTAAATATGAAGCCTCTGTAAACAGCCAGTTAGCTTAGCTTAGCACAAAGATTGGAAACAGGTAGCCTGGCTCTGTCCACTGCTAACAAAATATCCCAACCAGTACTTCTAAGGCTCATGAATGTATTTAATTAACATGTTATATTTCTTCTTTTTGTATGACAAAGAATAAAGTTTTGTATAGAATGTACATATGTAAAGTTGATTTTGCATTTTATATTTTGGATTTTACTCCCTTCTGTGTCTCCTTTTATATATTCCTGATACTGTACTTCTGCTGCTGCCTGTGACTAATGTGCAGTTACTTGCTGGTTTGTCCTACATATTACCTCAGGTAAAACCACAACTTACAGTTTTGTTTTGTTTGGTTTTTACATAAGGATTTGAACAATGGGATAATATTTTTTACCTTAACACGAGCCATTGTAGCCTTTTTTTTTGTGAGTGTGACCCTGTGTTGTTTTTATTATTGTTACTGCAGCAGAACCAGTTTCCTGAGCGTATATGATTTCAGGTGTTATCTTCAGGTTTACCTTGTCCAGGTATCCCTCCCACAGCTTGAGCTCAGCAATCAGAGCCTCTTGATTCCTCTTCTGAGCAGACTCATGCCTCTCTTCCTCTGGGATCAACCATTGGTAATACATATAATCCACTGAAAAATATCAAAACAAGCTTTCAGTGGTGACTCGAAGGTATGGGAGCTATAAGAGATAATAAATTTTAACTAAACATTAATTCACTCCCACATTAGTCGGCCAGTTGCTTTCATTTCCTGAGCAGTTGAGGGTGGGCTCAGTCGTTGAAGTATTATGTAACATCAGTGAAAACAGTACAAGTGGCTCAAATAATGTTTGAAAATGTTAGCAAGCATTGTGATCACTTTGGGAAATGTATTTCTAATAATGCATGATTTGATTTGAATTAACTCAGGGTGCAGGTCTCTTCTTTTCGCACCCTGAAGGACTCTTTTAACATCACAACCTGTTGTAAGGGGTGCACTGCATAGACTTAATGCATGGCGCCATGGCTTCATTATGTGACTGCAGAGCTCATCAGTGCATGGGTTGTGCTTTGAAAAGCTCGGGTGTGTGATGCTCCCAAGAGTAATGTATTTCAAAATCCCAAAAGGCCTAAATGGCAACAGCATCAGCTCGATCATAAAGCTTTGTGAGAAAAACTTCTGTAGCCTGGTGAGGCTTTTATAACTAAATCCAAATGGCTCAAATGTAATGATTATTTATTATGATTTATCAGGATTTATAGGGCCAACAAACACAGTTGTATTGCAAAACAGAGGTGAAACACCTCAGCTTTGCATGTCTTGGTTAACATACACATTTTCTGGGTGAGCGCAAAACCCTCAAAAAGGCGCTGGTACATCAGTGCTTGCTCAACAGCGCCGTCAGGGATCAGCTTGTTTCCCTGGGACTTGAACTGGCTCTGTTAATGGAGACATGAAAAGAGCAACTGTTATCAACAGCTGCATGGAGCTCTGGTTCCCTGTCCTCTGCAGTGTGCTGTGTCTGTTTGGCATTGAGGCATTGTTCCACATTCAAGGAGCCCTACTAATTATTAACTCCTTGGTGAAATATGGCAGCACGAGGCCGAGTTCAGCAGCTTTGCAAAGTTCTCACCTCCAGGTAAAAGCAGATAGCGAGGGACTCATTCACGATCATGTCTCCATGTTTGAAGGTAGGCAGCTTTAAGAAAGATAGAGTGGAATAAAAACTTAGTATCACAATGAATAGAAATGTGTGCATGTCATGAAAAAGCAGGCTGACACTGTAAAAGGACTTGAATTATTTCCAGATTCTCTCACCTGTCCCCTGGGATTTATGTCCATGACTTCCTTCGACTTGTGCTCATTTTTCTCAAAGGAGAGCAGTTTCTGGTTGTAGCCCTTCAGGTTCTTCTCCTCCAGAGCGATCATCACCCTCCAGCAGAAAGGAGAGCCGGCGCACCACAGCAGAGTCATGTTTTTGGCCATGGTTTCAGAGTGAACTGCTGCACCTGACTGCAGCTGAAGATGGAAGGAGTAAAAGTGAAACTGGAAGCTGTCAGATGCCTGTTTTTTCTAACAAGCTCTGACCAACTCTGACCACAACCTGATTGGTGGAAAGAAGTCCCTCCCATTTTTATCTTCTCACCCAAGATTGTGACTCCACACAGTTGAGATGCTTCACACCCTATCCGAGCATGCCCCCATCCATCCACACCCATCTGCTTCAATTCACTCAGGACAGCATGATGTCATGTTCAAAGTCTGCGTCTTTATTATTTCTGCATGATTCCACCTCTAGCTGCTTATGTTCACAGGCATTAGACCAAGAGAGATGTGAAGAGGAGTGACTTCTCTTGCTTTGCCTTCATACTCTCTGATCTAACATGATATGGATGGAGGGTAACAGGAACTTACGATAGAAATAACTGAAATCTTCACAGTGAAAGTGACTTTAATGAGTGTAATAGTTGTTGGGATGTTTGCAGTTATTTATGATGTGCCCTAACATTACTGTAGCATTCCAACAAACATTACTTACATAATATGTTCCTGTGGAAAGCTATGCCATCATTATCTTAGTTTGCTGGTTTTATCTTAAAGTACTCCTGCAAGGATTTGCTGTTGTATGTTTTCATTGAAACCCCTGCACACACAGAGGAGACTGATTCTGGCACACTTATTCAAATGAGTACAGTGTACAGAATTTACACACTACCTATTGACCTAAATTTGTTCACCTATTCAATCACATCAAATGTAGCACATTTGGGAGGAAACTGTCCAATCTCGCAACACTGAATGATTAAGATACCATCATCAGACCTCCAAGTCCAGAGAATAACTTAATTTTTAAACTGTCTCATCCCACACTGCCGTACTGTATTATCTTAAAGCAACTGATAGCCTTCAGCAATGTCGTCTCTCTGATAAAGCAAAGCACAGTTGTATCTCTTGTCATTGCGACTGTTCCTTTGCACAACAGACAGGACAACACATTGTACCTCAAAACATGCACAACAGCCTGCAAGATGTTGCTACAACCTTTTGCTGCCAGTGTTTGATAATACACTTACACACCCAGCTGTGAAGTCCGAATAATGGGCTGTCCAGAGGGACTGGTCTTGAGGTAGCAGTAGAATTGCTTGGTGGAGAGAGAGGTGGGTGACATCAACAAGGCAGGTAGGCGATGGTTTTCATGCAGTGGCATGCTAAGTAATGATGATTATTATTATATATTAGAATCATTCTCATTGTAAATTAGCCATTGAGCAAAATATCTGACATTTGATGTGTACAGTGACAAAATTATTTTTTTGTGGATTAAAATCAAGTGATGAAGTTTAGTCACAACCTTATAAAAGTGTTGGATTTATAGATGTGCAATGTCAGACTGTATATATTACTGTATATGATGTACATTATCTTTATGGTCATATGAATGATGACAAATGAATGAATGAATGAATGAATGAATGAATGAATGAATGAATGAATGAATGAATGAATGAATGAATGAAAATCTAGGTTATCAGAGAGCAAAAGGTAAAGGTAAAGAATACATGACATTTCTTTTGTTACCTCTTAGAAAATTAGCATTTCAGTCAATTAGCATGTCAAGAGAGCTTCAGGCTTGTATGGCTGGTGGCACTGCTGTGTGGATGGCAATGCTGCATTCAAAACAAAATGATGCTGGTTGCATGACAGGAAATATAACATCCAGTGTTTTTGGGGCTTTTAAATAAGCGAGACCTTTAACTTCTGCTTCTTTCACTTTCACGGTAATAGTATATAATAATATTATCATAGCAATTGTCAGTCACTGGAGTGTCCCACAAGTTTTGTAACATTCATTCTCCCTCCATTACTTTTCCCAAAATGCTTTGCTCGTTGAGGTTGATCTCAATCGAGGACATTACCTCTGCCTCAGAGCAGGCTGACAACTTAATTCATACTACAATGTAACATGATAAGACTTTGTTGATCTCACAGAGGGGAAATTAAGTCGTTACAACCAGCAAGTATTACAAAGCAACAACAGTGGCCAGAAGGGTCAAGATAAAAACAAAGGAGACAGGATAGAGAATAGAAAAACAACTATGTACAGTACCAGCCAAAAGTTTGGACACACCTTCTCATTCAATGTTTTTTTTTAATTTTTTTATTTTTTTTTTTCTAAAGTGGAGATTAATACTGAAGACATCCAAACTATGAAGGAACGCATGTTGTTGTTGTTGATGATGATGATGATGATGATGATGATGATGATGTAGTAAACAAAAGAGTTAAACAAACCAGAATATGTTTTATATTTTAGCTTATTCAAAGTAGCCACCAATTGCTTTTATGACAGTTTTGCCCACTCTCGGCACGCTCTCAAGTAGCTTCATGAGATAGCCGCCAGAAATGGTTTTCAGTTAACAGGTATGCCATGTTAAGAGTAAATTTCTGGAATTTTTTGCCATCTTAATGTGTTTGAGACCATCAGTGTGTTGTGCAGAGGTAGGGTTGGTTCAAAGGTCTGTACAGTGAATGAATCAACTAAGTAAAGAGAAACAACAGTCCATCATAGGTTAGGTGATGGTGGAGGCCAGGTCATCTGACGCAGCACTCCATCGTTCTCTTTCTTGTTCAAATCGCCCTTACATAGCTTGGAGGTGTGTTTGGGGTCATTGCTCTGTTGAAAATCAAATGATGGTCCCACTAAGCACAAACCAGATGGGATGGCATATCACTGCAGAATGCAGTGGTTGCCATGCTGGTTAAGTGTGCCTTGAATTGTGAATCAATAACCAACAGTGTCACCAGCAAAGCACCCCCACACCATCACACCTGCTCTTCCATGCTTCACGGTGGGAACCACACATTCAGACACCATCCACTCACTTTTTCTGCATCTCACAAAGACATGCCAGATGGAGCCAAAAATCTTTAATTTGGACTCATCAGATCAAAAGACATATTTCCACTGGTCTAATGTCCATTCCTTGTGTTTCTTTCCTTTTCCCAAGGCATTTTCTTGTTGTTCTTCCTCAGGAGTTGTTTCTTTCCAGCAATTCGACCATGAAGGCCTGATTCACACAGTCTTCTCTGAACATGATTGATGTTGATGTGTATCTGCTACTTGAACTCTGCGAAACCTTTATGTGAGCTCTAATCTGAGGTGCTGTTAATTTGCAGTTTCTGAGGCCGGTAACTTTGATGAACTTATCCTCTGCAGCAGAGGTTAATCTTGGTCTTCCTTCCTATGGCGGTCCTCATGAGAGCCAGTTTCATTACAGCATTTGATGGTCTTTGCGACCGAACTTGAGGAAACATTTAAAGTTCTTGAAATTTTCCGTATTGACTGACCTTCATGTCATAATGATGGACTGTCGTTTCCTTTTACTTAGTTGAGTGGTTCTTGTCATAATATGGATTAGAACAGTCGTCAAATAGGGCCATTCGCTGTACAGACCTTTGAACCAACCCTACCTCTGCACAACACAACTGAGGCTCTCAAAGACATTAAGAAGGCAAGAAATTCCAGAAATTAACTCTTGACAAGGCACACCTGTTAATTGAAAACAATTCCAGGTGACTACCTCATGAAGCTGATTGAGAGAATGCCAAGAGTGTACAAAGCTGTCACCAGCTTGGTTTTACTTGCTCGTGTCTTTTGGCCTTTGCTTCATTTTGTCTGCCTTATCTGTTTTTTTTTTTAAATTATGATTATTATTTTGTTCGTTTCTAAAGTACTCTGTAACATAAATAAAGTTTATCATCATTGCTTGATCAACTAGTACTTGACCACAAATGACAACAAAAATTAAGTTGAATCACACATAATCTATCAAAGCTATTATCATCAATATGTTTTACTCATCTGCACTGATTGTGGTTTCATTTGCTTTGATACCATGGTGAGGGTCTCAAGTGCTGATAATAAAGTTCACTCAGACTCTGATCTTAAGGTGTCTCTTTGTCAAAAAGTTTTCACCTCTAAGGTTATTAGAAAATAAAAAAGTCCAGATTCCAAACTTGCAGTGAGAGACCAGTTGTCATGGCTATGGTCACGTATCTTGTTGTAGAAACGCACAACTATATTTTAATATAATTTATCCCCGCTACATCAACCTATACCAGTCAATCATGTGCTCAAAGAGGGCTCTGAGTGCTGAAGGTCAGTTTTTATGTCATTTGTTTACTGCACAAAAGGAGTGATCTGCAGTTTAAGTCACAAACAAATCTTGTTTGGAAATTAACAACCACAGTAAAAGCAAATATGTTTTTCTTAAAATGCTGCCAGATGGAGAAGTGCAATTCAAGGAGTGGTAACAGGAATGATTCTAGCATGTGAGCATCTCAAACGTCTTTCAGCACGTCTTCTGTTGGGACATCCAGCCAGATGAGAGGCCAGGTGGCTTTGATGCTGGGTCTGTCCTTAAGACTCTTATAGTAAGCAGCCAGTTTGGGGTAATGCTCCTCACATAACCTACAGAATGGAGAAAAGTTCATGTGAACTTGGTTTTTGCAATCAATTCATTCATTCTCTCAAGCAGCTGAAAGTCAGTTTCAGTGAATCAGGTCACATACCCATACTGGAAGAGAATTGCAACGCTTGGAAAAACAGCCACATCAGCCAGTGTAAAGGTCTTTCCTGCCATGCAACAGTGTGCCTGGAGAAAAACGGAACAGAACTGAAAGTTAAAGGCCACATTCATGTGCTGGTGAGCAAATCTGACAGCCAAGACTGTCATGTCAGCCACTGAACAGAGCTCCTTTCTTTTTTTTCAGGTGTTATCTTCAGGTTTACCTTGTCCAGGTATCCCTCCCACAGCTTGAGCTCAGCAATCAGAGCCTCTTTGTTCCTCTTCTGAGCAGATTCATGCCTCTCTTCCTCTGGGACTACCCACTTGTAGTACGTAAAATCCACTGAAAAATATCAAAACAAGCTTTCAGTGGTGATTCTGGAAGGTATGGGAGCTGTGAGAGATATTAAATCTGTACAAACATTGTAAAACATTCACTCCCACATTAGTGGGCCAATTGTTTTCATCTCCTGAGCAGTTGAGGATGTATGGAAATTATGGAAAACAATCAGTGAAAACAGTACAATGTTTAAAAATGTTGGCAAATATTGTGATCACATTGGGAAATGGATTTCTAATTAACTCAGGGTGCAGTTCTCTTCTTTTTGCTTGTATTGGAATTTCCCCTTGAGGGACAAATAAAGGTATATTGAATTTTTGCACCCTGAAGGACAAGCTACGACTTTTTAAGATCACAACCTTTTGTAAGGGGTGCACTGCATATACTTCATGCATGGTGCCATGGCTTCATTATGTGACTGCAGAGCTCATGAGTGCATGGGTTGTGTTTTGAACAGCTTGGGTGTGTGATGCTGCCAAGAGTAATGTAGTTCAAAATCCCAAAAGGCCTCAATGGCAACAGCATCAGCTCGATCATAAAGCTTTGTGAGAAAAAGCTTTTGTAGCCTGGTGAGGCTTTAAAAACTAAATCCAAGTGGCTCAAATGTAATGATTATTTATTAGGATTATTAACATGAAAGATTTACAGGGCCAACAAACACAGTTGTATTGCAAAACAGAAGTGAAACACCTCAGCTTTGCATGTCTGGGTTAACATACACATTTTTTGGCTGAGTGTGAAACCCTCAAAAAGGCGCTGGTACATCAGTGATTGCTCAGCAGCGCCGTCAGGGATCAGCTTGTTTCCCTGGGACTTGAACTGGCTCTGTTGTTGGAGACAGGAAAAGAGCAACTGTTATCAACAGCTGCATGGAGCTCTGGTTCCCTGTCCTCTGCAGTGTGCTGTGTCTGTTTGGCATTAAGGCATTGTTACACATACAAGGAGCCCTACTAATTATTAACTCCTTGGTGAAATATGGCAGCAAGAGGCCGAGTTCAGCAGCTTTGCAAAGTTCTCACCTCCAGGTAAAAGCAGATAGCGAGGGACTCATTCACGATCATGTCTCCATGTTTGAAGGTAGGCAGCTTTAAGAAAGATAGAGTGGAATAAAAACTTAGTATTACAATGAATAGAAATGTGTGCATATCATGAAAAAGCAGGCTGACACTATAAAAGGACTTGTATTATTTCCAGATTCACTCACCTGTCCCCTGGGATTTATGTCCATGACTTCCTTCGACTTGTGCTCCTTTTTCTCAAAGTAGAGCCGTTTCTGGTTGTAGCCCTTCAGGTTCTTCTCCTCCAGAGCGATCATCACCCTCCAGCAGAAAGGAGAGCCGGAGCCCCACAGGAGAGTCATGTCCTTGGCCATGGTTTCAGGGTGAACTGCTGCACCTGACTGCAGCTGAAGAGAAAAACTGGAATCTGTCAGATGCCTGTTTTTATAACAAGCTCTGACCAACAGTTCACAACCTGATTGGTGGAAAGAAGTCCCCTCCCATTTTTGTGTTCTCACCCAAGATTGTGACTCCACACAGTTGAGATGCTTCACACCCTATCAGAGCATGCCTCCCATCCATCCACACCCATCTGCTTCAATTCACTCAGGGCAGCATGATGTCATGTTCAAAGTCTGCGTCTTTATTATTTCTGCATTATTCCATCTCTAGCTGCTTTTGTGCAGAAGCGTCAAGGCTTTCATAATATTAGAAGAGTTCTTAATATAATTCAGGAAAAATTTTATGCCAGAGATACAGCAATATTATCATTGGATGCCCGACAGGCATTCGATAGAATAGAATGGCCGTATCAATTTAATGTCTTAAGAAGATTTGGATTTGGGAGAAGTTTTCTTAAATGGATTCAGATTTTATGTACAAACCCAACAGTTAGTGTTTTAACGAACAATATAGTCTCAAAACCATTTCCTTTAGGACGATCTATCTGCCAGGGATGTCCGTTATCACCAATGTTATTCATATTAGCCATAGAGCCCCTGGCCATGACAGTAAGAACACAGACAAACCTGTCGGGCATCCAACTTGGAGAAAAGGAGCACCGAATATCTCTATATGCCGATGATGTGATTCTTTTTTTAACAAACTTGGCTGTCAGTATCCCAAACTTAATCCAGCAGATTGAACTTTTTGGTCAATTCTCCAGCTACAATCTTAACAACTCAAAATCATCAATACTGTTCCATAATAAAGAAGAAAGATTGAGACCAGTTATAGACAGCCTATTTATCAATGCAAAGGAGGGATTTACCTGCCTTGGTGTTAAAATTACAGACCGGTGGATGACAATGCCTATATCAATGATTGGCCGAATAAATATAATCAAAAAGAATGTATTACCAAAATTTTTATATATATTTTTCAATCGCTCCCACTGCCACTACCAAAATCATTTTTTAATAAACTTAACAGTACATTCAGGAAATTTATTTGGAACAATAAGAAACCTAGACTGAGATTTAGGCTGCTACCTGCCCTACGAAAGGGGAGGTTTACAACTTCCAAATGTGAAATGCTTTTAATGTTTTATTTCTTAACTGAGTCTTTTCCTGTTTGGGTGAACACTGAGCAAATGTCAATACCAAACCTTCCAATAAAACTATATTTATACTCTGCAGACCCAAAATCTGTAGAAAAACAGTAGAAAATCCTTTTATCAAAAATGCTATTGATATTTGGTATAAAGCACATTGGCATGTTGGAGATACTCCTCCCACTTCTCGCTTCTCCCCTATATGGGGTAATGCCTTTTTTAAGGCAGGAAGGGCAGATGGCAGTTTTAGAACCTGGACAAGAAAAGGTGTGCAAAAAATATGGAAAAATATTACCATCCACATAAGATATATGTGGATGGTAATCTTCTTACATTCGATCAGCTGTGTCAGAGATACAATATTCCTAAAAAAAACAAAAAAAAACAAAACATTTTATTTAAATATCTACAATTGAAACATTTCATGGGCTGCACGGTGGCGCAGCAGGTAGTGCGCGTGCCTCACAGCAAGAAGGTTGCCGGTTCGATTCCCGGGTCAAGCAGGGCCTTTCTGTGTGAAGTTTGCATGTTCTTCCCGTGCATGCGTGGGCTCTCTCCGGGTACTCCGGCTTCCTCCCACAGACCAAAAGCATGCTCTTTAGGTTAATTGATGACTCTAAATTGTCCGTAGGTGTGAGTGTGAATGTTTGCTTGTCCTTGCATGTGGCCCTGCACTCGGCTGGCGACTGGCTCAGGGTGTACCCCGCCTCCCACCCATCGTAGCTGGGATAGGCTCCAGCCCCCTGCAACCCTGAAAGGGATAGGCGGTATAGATAATGGATGGATGGATGAAACATTTCATATTATCGAAATATAAGCAGATAACATCTGAACCACCACTATCACATCTTGAAAATCTCATAGTTCTCAATCAGAATGGGAGGGGACAGATCCCTTTATTTTATAAAGCCCTATTATCATGTGATAATGAGTCTACCACTGACAGATTAGAGGCATGGAGACAAGATATTCAAGAGAGCATAGAAAAGACTGAAGGGGAAAAGGAATGCTTAAGAGCTCAAAAATGATCAATTAATACGAGAATGAAGCTATTACAATACAAGTTGTTATGGCCAGACCAAGGACACCAGGACCCAGATGCAGAGAGTGGCACAAAAGATTTATTGACAAAGTAGCAACAGAAATTCAGTTCTTAGGAACGACAGTACGAACAAAGTATCAACAGAAATACTCACTGGTGGAAAGTATCAACTAAAACTCCGAACAGAAAATCACCTTTAGTCAGGGAGAAAAGTCAGGAACAAAGTACAACACAAAATGGTGGTAAAGCACCAAAAGCTTACTACTCGAGATACAATCACTGGAGGAATTGACTCGTGGCAAGGGGCAGAAGATCTCAGGCAGTGCAATAACATGCAGGAAGCAGTGAGAATAATCCAGCACTGGAGACAAAGAGAGGGTGGCTTATGAAGCCGGCTGATTAGGCAGAACAAGCTGCAGGTGTGCCAGGAGACCAGCGCTCCAGGAGATCACCCTGCCCCTCGGCACTCACACTGCAGGAAGGGGGAGAGAGAAGTCAGTACAAGCAAACACAACAAAAAGCAGGACCACAACACAAGTGGCTGATGAGGACTTCCCAAGTTAAAACAATATTGGAAAACAGTTCTTCAAACCATATCTGACATTGTTAATGTGGAAGTCCCTTACCAACCAAAAATGTGTTTTTTAGGTACATATCCCCAAAATTTTATCATTAACTCAAAACAGGCAACTTTAATTGATTTTGGACACCTGCAGGCCAGGAGGATGATTGCTTTACACTGGAGAAAACTGGATGTACCTTCGATACATATGTGGGTGAAAGAGATGGCATCTTGTATTGTAATGGAGAAACTGACTTACATAACAAGGGGAAAGGTGAGAGAATTTGAAACAGTGTGGAAACCTCTGATGGAATTTCTTAGCCGTCAAGGTGCACAGTGACTTTGAAATTAGTCTGTTGCTGAGTGCGTTTATATTTCATTATGTCTAATAGTCTGTTTTTAATATGTTTGTTTTACTTTTTGTCAAACATGTTTAGTATATTATGTTTATACATTATTTTATTTTATGTCTAATTCAAGTATTGTTATTGTTTTGTTCAGTGTCTGTTTGTTAGTTAAATATGTAAAATCAATAAAAATATTGTTAAAAAAAAAAGGTACAGTACTCCTGCAGTGATTTTCTGACTGAAATTAGACTGTTGAACAGTTACGGTGACTCAGCACTTTGCACTCACCCTTACACACACAGAGGAGACCAGTTCTGGCACGATTATTCAAATGAAACAATCAGGCTGAATTTACACACCCCCCTATTTACCTACATTTGGGAATGGCGTTACAAGTGGCACTGAGCAGAAACCTTGAGCACCCTCTGTTCACATACAGTTTACGTTTTTTTTTGTGCCTCAGTTCCCAGTATCAACACTGCAGTGAAGTTAACTGTGTTTGGAAATGAACCAGATCCTGTCGTGTATTTGATCCAGTTTGTAGTCACTGTTTCTGTCTGCAGCTGCATCCAAAAGACAACTTATTATAAAGAGAGAGAGCAGAAATCACATGAAAAATGTGTTTTTGCTGAAGACTGTTCCGTCCAGCAAAACATTCACCTGCTGACCAGTTTCATTTTAGCTGTCTGAGACGTTTGACAAAAAGACTGCAATCATTTATCCACATTTCATTCTAGCCATTCCGAGCATTCGGTCCAAGTATAAGTGTAGTGTGTTTTTGAGTGAGTTTCACCAGTGATGTTCCTCCTCTTCATATCATTTCATCTTCATTGTGAAAGAAATCTTTTTGTCTTCATCAGTAAGGCCGTGCCTTTGTTGAGTGTGAGCACTGTATGTGTGCGGAAGTCAGGTTTTTTTATCAGTTTAATCTTGCTTGGCCAGCATGACATTTTCTGTTGGTGACGCGACAGTGTTTGTAATACAACTGGTTTTCCTGAAAACAATGATGCTGGCCGATATGCCAGGTTCTGCTCTGCATGCATGAAGTCAAGCATTCTATGTGTTGGTTTGAGGACTGTGCATGCCCTGTCAAGACAGGGAGGCCATGCAAAACAGGACTGCTCCCACTGGAACATGAAAGAATGCAGCATGCAAAATTCAGGCTATAGTTTTCCCTTTTAAAAGAGGATGCAAGTGGTGCAAGGATGAAGTACATACGTCGTACGTTCGTCACAAGCCCTAGATAGTTTCATGAGGTCTTTTATGTTCAAGTCTGGCATATCCAAAGTATGGTCAAATTTTGAAACATTTTCCCACATTTTGGCTTTTATTTTGAAATATCACGTGATCTTGTAGGCTAATTGACAGCAAGTGATCATCAGCATTATAATTAATTCAGTGTCACTGTCTTGAAGAGCAGGACCTGTGGCTGCTCTCTGTTCCAGCAGACTGGTTCTCTGATGCAGGCAGTGAAGTCTGTCAGGGAGTGTGAGACCCTCTGCTGGTCCTGCCAGGAACTGTGTGGTATCCAGACACTGATCTATTAGCTAATTACAAGACACTATTTAACCAGATGTGTTTTCACTCATTTTACTGGAAGCACTGCTATCAATCAACAACGTTTATGTGCAAAAGACTGGATTCTGTTTTTAGTGACCTTGACACAGCGTCACAATGTTTTCGTGCTTGTGTCTGACCTTCCAACCGCATAAACTCGACAACAGCAACTACAGGAAGTCCAAGCTTGAGTAGATCTCAGACTTTATTTCCGCTTTCAGCAGTGGCATCTTGGTTTTATTTGGTTTATGCTCCAGTATGACGGGTTACAATGTTGTCGGTTATTTAGCACAAGAAATCGGTTGAAACCTGTTAATGTGAAATAAAGGACTTGATAGGAAGACAACATGCAGTCAAACCCGCTGCATTAGTCAAGAGATTAATATAAATCCAAGCCATGTACCTGGGCAACAATATCACAATGTGACATTTAACCTGTTTGCCTTAACATCGCACACTGCAGTGTAACAGCCATGTTTACTGACTGATTTGTCAAATCTTTGACAGGAACCTCTAAAGAAAGCACAACCAACAAAAAGAACCACATCTGTCGTTCTAACAGGAGAAAACGTGGAGCATGCTGATCATCTCAGCACTTTCCTTTTCAGGGTCAGAAGAACACAGCAGCTGTGTCATATTTGACAAACTGAGCTGAAACTACAAGCAAAAGCATTTCTGTAGAACCCAAACCAGATCATCACAGGCAGGCGTGACTGGAAAGCATGGTGAGAATCTCAGATGTCTTTGAGTGTGTCTTGCCCCTGAAGGTTTTCCAGCCAGTGAGGAGGCCAGCTGGCTTTGATGCTGGGTCGATCCTTCAGCAGATTGTAGTACCCCCCCAGATTAGGGTAACGCTCAGGAGACAACCTGCAGAACAAACAGTAGGAGACATCTGAAGTGTCACGTCAAGCCACACACCTACAGATCACCAATGTTTGTTTGTGCCACTTGCAGGAAAATGCATTGCAGAAAAATCCCACTTACCCAAATCTGAAAAGGGTAGCAACAGTTGGAAAAACGGTCACATCTGCCAGCGAGAAGGACGCACCTGCCAGGTGGGAGTTCGGGCCCAGCTTGAAAGACAGAGGTGAAAAATACACGTTTGAGCACATCGATGCATGTTGAATCGTTTGTGTTTTTGTGTGTCCACAGTGAGTGCGCTACCTTCTGCAGGTAACCCTCCCAGAGCTTGAGCTCAACGGTCAGAGCTTCCTTGTTCCTCTTCAGAGCCGAGTCGTGCCTCTCTGCTTCAGGGACGAACCACTCGTAGTAGATAACTGCATCTAAAAAAAGAAAAACACCACACACACATATTCAGTGCATAGTGGCTTATAGTGTGTATAAACTTATTTCTTTGGTATAAACAGCACATTTGTTGGGGACTATTTTTAGCTGTGGATTAATATGGATTTGTTGCAGTGAGTATTTTCAGCATCATGATTGTGGTAAAGAAACATGCCGCCCAGTATTACTGGTTTTGGTCTTACTGTTAGCTCTGAACTGCTGCTGTTAAATAATAATGGATTTACTGATGACAGAGTGAAACAGTCCAAAACAATATTCCTGCTGCTATTCTGACCAGTGGAAGCTGTCTATTCTTTACCTGTAATAAAATATTTAAAAATGTGCAAATATTTGGTGTTTTGTTGCAGCTTGGAGGTCTCTGCTGAAGGGATTTCATTGCATTTGTACGGTGGCCAACAAGGGCAAATGCGCCGCAAACTGCAAAATGCTGCAAACACAGGAATGATGCAAAGCCAAAAACACACAAACACATAAAACAAATGCAACAGAAAAAACGCTGCAAGAGAAAAATGCTGCAATCATAGAAACGAAGCAGAAGCAAAAACTTACATCCATTTTGTGGAGTGAATTTGCAGTATTTGTCTCTTGCAGCTGTTTTGGGGTTGTGTGTGTTTTGATTTTTGCAGCATTTTTCTTTTGCATTTGTTTTGTGTGTTTGTAAGTTTTTGCTTCTGCTTCATTTCTGTGATTGCAGCATTTTTCTCTTGCAGCGTTTTTCTGTTGCATTTGTTTTATGTGTTTGTGCGTTTTTGGCTTTGCATCATTCCTGTGTTTGCAGCTTTTTGCCGTTTGCGGCACGTTTGCCCTTGTCAGCCACCATACATTTGTCTTACTGAGTTTTTCGTAGAAGGGGAAACCCTCAAACATGCGCTGGTACATCAGTGCTTGCTCGGCCTGGCTGTCTGGGATCAGTTTGTTTCCCTGGGACTTGAACTGACTCTGCAGGGAGAAAAGTTCATAATGTCAAATTTAGTGTTAGCCTGTTAAATGACTTGTTGAGGGGTTGTTTTTTATGCCATGGACAGGCTCACTCACCTCCAGATAAAAACAGGCTGCGTAAGATTCATTCACGACGATGTCTCCGTGTTTGAAGGAGGGAAGCTTCAAAAAACAAAATGTGAACAACAGAGAGCTGAAGGGTTAAGTGCTGTCAGGGCTGCCATCATGTCACCATGCTAACGCTACCGGGAGCTAATGAAGACACCCTGCTGAGCTGAGCCAGCAGGGACTCATAGGGAATAAACTGGCTCACTTCTAGCGTGTTTTAACACAATATGGCACTTAGCTAGCTTAACTCTGTTAGGAATTATTGTTTTCCAAGCCAATGTGACACATATTTACAGCAAATTTAGGATAGTTAAGTTCACTCGAGCTCTTTCAGCATATCACTTGTATGTACCTGTTTCACAGAACGGAAGTTAGTATACTCATATGCGCCAAACTGCCTTCAAAATTCAGTCAATTTACCATTATCTTCTTTAGTGTTATAACACAACGCCGCATTAATATCGAACTAAAACATTATGGCACAAAAAAGGCTTGTGAAAACTTCGGCATGCTAATAACCCGCCTACTGTAGAAACCCTCGTCCTTGTCATTGCCGCCCTCTGTGGTGCGTTTCACTGAAGTAACGCGAGTGATTTTCTTCCAAGGAAGCGCTGCTTGGTGAACTTGATATAAGCCGAATTAAATTGCACGATTCGTCTACAGCCTTCAGTCGTTTTTCAGAAAGCATGCACTCTTGTCGGGAAGCTGGAAAACTCCATGGATCCAACTTTTGAATCGTCTGACGTTGCCTCACAAAGCAGCGCGTCGACACCTTATATCAAAGATGGTGGGAGTGTCGGCTGCGTCTGCGATTAATACAAACTGTTGCAGCTATTGTGCGTATATCGCAATGATATTTAGGAGAAGGGAAATATGATGGGTAGTAATTTAACATTACGTGACTATTTTACAGGTTACGGTGCATTAAAGTTACCTGTCCTCTGGGGTTTATAGCTAACACTTCTTGGGACTTGTGCTCCATTTTCTCAAAGGAGAGCAGTTTCTGGTTGTAGTCCTTCAGGTTCTTCTCCTCCAGAGCGATCATGACCCTCCAGCAGGGAGGAGAGCCGGAGCCCCAGAGCAGAGTCATGTCCTTGGCCATGGTTTTAGATTCAACAGCTTGATCCTGACGCCTGAGTCTTCAAATGGACACCGCCGCCGAAATGATAAGATAACTGTGCTCTTGCGTTTGTTGTTACTCTCTGCATTGTTCATGGAGATCGCAAGCTATAACAAAGGCGCATATTGCCACCTACTGGCGAGAAGGAGGTAATACAATCGGTGGTGTTTTCCCTTTATACCTCAAACTCCACATTTTATGTTAAAAATGTGTCAAAGATTTGGTCGTTTAAAAATCAAATACACAGTTTGCTTCTAAATATTATATATATATATATATATATATATATATATATATTTTTTTTTTTATATCAATGTTCCCATTGAACAAGCTCACAGACACACAATAACATGGTGAAGGCAATGTTTGTTTCAGAGATCCTTCAGGATCTCATCGCCCTGTGGGCTGGCCAGCCAGTGTGGGGGCCAGCTGGCTTTAATGCTGGGTCTGTTCTTCAACAGGCTGTAATATTTGGCCAGTTTGGGGTAACGTCCAACAGACAGCCTAAAGAGAAGAAACCAGACTATGATGTGAGTGGAAAAACAACAGCAGTCTGAGCTCATTCTTCCAGCAAGTGCGGAACTTTGTCACATACCCAAAACGAAAAGCATAAGCAATGTTTGGAAAGACGATCACATCAGCCAAGGAGAAGGCCCCCGCCAGGTATGAGCCTGCAGCCACCTTGATGCAGAAATCAAGTGAAAGATACAGTGCTGTCAGCATTTTATGCATACATGTCCATCTATGTGTGTGTGTGTGTGTGTGTGTGTGTGTGTGTGTGTGTGTGTGTGTGTGTGTGTGTGCTGTGTGCTACACTACCTCCTGCAGGTAACCCTCCCAGAGTTTGAGCTCAGTGGTCAGACCTTCCCTGTTTCTCTTCACAGCAGAATCATGTCTCTCCTCTTCAGGGACAAACCACTCATGGTAGATGATTGAATCTGAAACAGATCATCCATCATGAGTATCACTACAGTGTGTGACTGTGTTCAATGCTTCTCACCATTTTTCTCTCTTCACTCTGCGTTTGTATTCCTGCGAGGGTGCCTTCATCTTACTGAGTTTTTCGTAGAAGGTGAGACCCTCCATCATGCGCTGGTACATCAGTGCTTGTTCCGTGGGGCTGTCAGGAATCAGCCTGGTGCCCTGGGACTTGAACTGATTCTGTCACAGAGTAATAGAACATTTTATTTAGTTCTGTGTGGTGAAGAGGAGAAGCAGTGTGTAGTTTCAGCTTGTGCACTTTACCTCCAGGTACAAACATACTGCACAGGACTCATTCAGTATGTTGTCTCCATGTTTGAAGGCAGGGAGCTGGAGGAATTAAAGCACATAGTTATATTATATAAGTGTCTAGTGCATTTTGTCTTGTGCTGCAAAGACAGTAAACCTTTATAATACCATGGCTATAGGAAGTTCATCCTCCATGCAGAGCCACCCCAGTTGAAAGTGTATTACTATAACAGCTAACAAGATTGGACTTAAATATTTACAATATGAATACGCTCGTTTTTCCTGTACAGCACACTGCACCCACCTGTCCTCTTGGATTGATTTCCAAGACTTCCTGGGATTTGTGCTCCTCTTTCTCAAAAGACAGCAGCTTGCGCTTGTAGCCCTGCAGCTTCTTTTCCTCCAGGGTGATCATGACCCGCCAGCAGGGAGGGGATCCAGCCCCCCACAGCAAACTCATTGACTTAGCCATGGACACAGATGGTCAACAAAATAAAATGAAAAGAGGGAAACAATGAACTGCACGAGTAAAGTGAGCAGCAACTGTAAAGTTTATGGCACTACATTAAACCAAAGGTTGCTCAGTAGAGGCCCGCCCTCGTGTTCTCAGGTCTCACAAGTGAAAGCAGTAAAGAAGAATGCCTTGCAGATCTGTTTTATTCACTCAAGGTTTTTATTGCAGAATGTGTATACACAGCATTTCAAGTGAAAGTGTAACCACTGTTTAATGTTCAGCCCACAACAAGGTGTCTATGCAGTGATATTTCCCTTGTTTTGTTGCACTGTGAGACGAGCAAACAGTTCAGCTGGGACATTATCCACAACCTATTCAAGGTCATACAGCACAAAGCAAATGTCCAAATCCTGCTCCCCTCTGTCAGCACAGAGCAACGCTTATTACAAACATATTTCAGCTATGAGCACATCTTCCATTTCTAGCATCTTTTATTACAATTCACAGAATAGCCTCTTTGTATCCTTTCTCTCAGACTATAATACAGGTTTCTACAGAAATTACAAAAATAATACATCACATGAACCGCACTAAACATGCATACTGTAGTACTACAGTATTTAGTACCTGGCAGTTGAAAAGGGCATTTACACATTTTATGCAGTATTCTCCGCATGTCCTTCAAAATAGATTATTAAAATTAAAAAAAGTCTTTATCCTTTTGTCTTTTTACACTTTACAAACAGTTCCTCTGAGATTAAAAACCCCTTTTTTTCTTTGTTTACTGTGTCGCTCATTCATGAGAAACTATTAATGTCGAGTAAGGTGCAAGATGTCCGAGCTTTGCAAATAAATACTGAGAACAATTCTGCCAAAATGAAAAAAAAAAAAAAAATTCATTGTAATTAACACTCGATATACCTACGCCTTTGAATGTGACATTTGTGAGTCGCTGGAGAAGTAGGAGGTGCATGAAACCGGAGGGAGAGACGGCATGAAGGTACAGTGGTGTCCTTCTTAAATGAAAGGCACACATCAGATTGAAAACCTTTCACATTCCTACTCAACACGACTACACTCGTCACTTGTCAAACGTGCAGCTGCTGATCTCTTGGGATTCTTTGAAACAGGATAAGAGAACAAATTCAACTTCCTCTTCAGCCTGTTCATCTTTACTGAAATTCACAGCTTAAATAAATGAAGAAAAAAAAAAAAGGTGAAGTCACAGCTGCAGAAACTCTCAAGCAAAAATTATCCCTTTGGACTAATGCAGCATTTCAAATATACGTTTAGATAAATTAAAAAAAATGTTTCAATTCAGTGTGGAGGCAGCGTCCTTATTTGACGCGTTCTCTTCCTTAACTCCCACTTTTTCGTCGGGCCGCATTAAAAACACTAGCGGCTGCGGCTTCATCACTCAGAAACATCAGGCAAAATTTAGCAGCTGGCAAAAACCTAAAGGGGTTTGTGACGGGTGGAATACAGCTCTGTGAAGCGTGGCAAAGGCAGGCGGTGGACAGAGATGTCGCTTCGATGACGGTAGCCGTGTTTCCTCTGCGATGAGGGAGGATGGACGATTACGTTTATGTATCCGGAGAATCGGTTAGTCCTAAAGCGAGCGCTTCCTCTGGGGTCAGGCCGTTCTTCAGAGTCCGCCTCACTGCGACAGGAGAAGAGCGTCAGTGAACTGTTCCTGCTGTTAGTATGCAAGAAATCAACACAAACGTCTGCATGCTACCAGCTTTCAATATGCTTTACAACATAAGCACAACCAGCTCAGAATTAGGGCGTGATATGGATTGAAGCATTCAAGCCGTACAGGACTTGCGGTTGGCCCTGGACCTCCTCCTCTCTCGGGGCTGGGCTCTGGTTCCTGGACCTTGAGTGGCCGACCTCACTATACGCTCCATGATCTCGTCTGCAGCGTCGTCTCCACAGATCTGAGTGTCCTCCACGGGTGGCGTCCATGCCTGCATACTGCGACCTGAACAAATGAATGACAGAGGCTTATGTGTGAACACAGAAAGCCTTTAAAATGCTGCGACTCTTGTTTTACTGTTGGCTTCTCTGTGTGCCCCTGTAAGAAACTCCCTGTCCCCCTCACCTCCCCGTCCAGGCCGGGATCTTGTCCGCGTCCGAAGCCCCGGTACTCCGCTGGCCTCCTTGTCCCCACCACTGAGGCTGGTTCTCAACACGGCCTTCATGTGCTCATGCTCTGCAGCGTCCTCAGAGTGGCCCAGACCCTGAGGCTGCTCGCTCTCCTGGCTACCACTGGGGGCGCTGGTGTTGCTGCTGGAGCCATACCGACCACACTGAAGGACAGAACAGAATGATGGACACTAAGACTGTCAGCTTGTACTTTAAGTAAACCGAGCTTTGAATCAAACATGCTGATGCATCAAGGTGAACATCCAACCTGCAAATATCAGAATGCCTAATCTACTTCATCGACTGATCCACGCAGGTGTTAAAACCAGTAAATTCAGAAAAAGGAAAACTCTGAGGTTAAGAGGCCCAGTCAGGGTTAGCAGCTTCATGCACACACACGCACACACACACAGACAGGCAGGCAGCACACACGTCGATACCTCACTCTCCTCTTCATCATCAGACTACAGAGGAAAGACAGAGTGAAAGTCAAAGACTAACTCAAAGAAAATACAGCTGACAGTCTGAGCGTGTTTGTGTCAGAGATGCTGAGTGTGAGATGCTCACAGGAGCGTTCACGTCCATGATCATCTTCCCACGGGTTTTGTTGCGTTCGCGGTGGTCGGCTCGTTTCTGTTTCTGCTGCAGCACGCGGTCTCGTGTGGTCCGGTACTCCAGCGCAAACTCGCTGAGGATTTTACTGAACCTGTGGACGCTGATCTCTCTCACGCTGTAGGCTGGATGGCCGAGGAACAGCAGGAACGAGTGGAACCTGCGAGAAGAATGACAACATCCAATTTTCCTGAAATCTCTAATTGTCACAGTTAAAATACAGAGACAGTTTTCTGCTATGAGAATGTTGTGAGGTGGAGCTACCTGTTGATGATCCTGCGGTGAACAATCTTGAGGATGATAATCCTCTCAGCACAGTCTTTGAGGAAGTCAGACATCTTCTGCTTCAGCTGGGGCTTCATCTCATGCTTGGCAATCACCTTTAGGTGGTCCCATGAGGCTTTGCAGCGCCGCTCCATCTGACACAGATTCTCCTGCAGCTGGTCGAAATCCACCTGGCAGAAGAGATGTTGGAGGGAAGGTACTTTACAAATCCAGTGTCCAAAACAAAATGAAGGAAGTCAACTGTATTGCATCCCGCTTTTAAAAGTGTTCAGTATCATTCAGCTACAACGTAAAACATCATAGAGGAATTCATCTCAGAACTGCTAATCGAGGTTAAAGTCAAAGTCAGTTTAACTTTACAAGAACTCCTGAGCCAACTCTGAATAAATTATACAAGTTGAGGTCAGTTACTGTAACTCACATTTAACTCACATTAAAGCAGCAGGGGAGCTTATGTTTTTAAGTTAAACCAGACTCAAAACACCAGGGACGTTAGACAGTATGTACACGAGCCTCTGATGAGTGAGTGCAGAGCATACCTTTGCAGATCGCGTGATGGCTCCGATCTCGGAGTAGAGGTCAGTGCTCTGAGGGAAGTTCTCCACCACCACGGAGCAGGCGTGATGCAGCAGAGACTGCTTGTGAACCGTGTCCTTCACCTCTGGAACCTTCTCCAAATACGTCATCTCGAAGCCTTTAGCCTGGACACGTGGACACGCAGGTTACTTACAGCGAAATAATTTTTGTTCCTTCTCTGTTTCCCTTTCATCAAAAATCCACTTAAGGCTCTTTATGAAATGAACATAAAAAAAACAAAGAAATGATGACTGAGCAAAGAGTATGGAGTAGTATTACAAACTACATCTGTTCTCATCAAATTATAGTAGCTAATATGTGCTAAAATTTTTAATCTACAAATTACAGGCTTAGAAGATCCACACTGCATTAAAATCACTGACTTCTCTATAATTGCTTTCAACAAAGGAAGCTTGTCATTATGTCCCAGCATGATGACGTGAACCTGTAGGGGTCATGACTCACGTTGGTGCCGTTGAGGAAGTTTCCGATAGAGAGCAGCGTGGAGAGGATGTAGCGTAGCGTTTTGTTCTTCTCCAGCTGTTCCATACCCTCCTTCAGATCTTGCAGCGGCTCTGCTACTTCCTGGGAGGAGGAAAACGCGCACATGCACGTTAGATGAGTCAATTAAGACTCTCAAAAACATGTGTTTTATTAGTCTACAGTTATATAAGTGGTGAACAGGTGCACTCCGTCTCCCACCACAAATCATCTGTGCTTGAGGTCATGAGAGGTTGTTTAAAGGTCGCTGCCTCGGTCAGCCTCCGCTATCAAACGTGCTTCTGATTACACCCAGTTCTTGTTTTTGTGCGGCGGGCTTCTCTCGCATGCATGTGTTTGTGTGCCCGCGCAGTATGCTGCCCTCCATTAAGGTTCCCACTTCCAAACCGCCCCACAGAGTCGAGTCGGAAACGGCGCTCTGCCGAACGTGTGGTCAGGAATTGTGCCTTTCATGGAGAGATTAAAGATCCTGCGGAAGAGCTGTAAAATTTACAGGACAGAGAGGGAGGGGCAGCGCGTCTTTCATTCTCGGGGCTTCGCCTTTGAACTTCTCCTCCTGGATGCATTCTTCGCTGGAGTAAAATATGGTGTGCCAGAGGAAGACAAGGTGCTGCTAATAAGCGTGCATATTTTGTTATGATGTTATGATGTAACTATGTTGATGTTTTGCGGATGTTGTTTGTACTAAAAGGGATGTTGATACTTACTGACACGGGCATAAGACACACAAAATGCACACATGCTGTGCACACTTACTCAAACCTTTATGGTGTGGAGTTCATTTGGCTTAGTATGCGTATGTCTGTTTCTGCTTTAATAAAGCCACATTCACTGCCTCAGTATGATTTTAAATGTGCATTTGATAATGATTTTGGTTTGGCCTTCCCTCCTCCACATTCTCAGGAAAAGTTTCTTTTTTTGAACTGTTACAGTTTTATGTAATCTCAAGTTCATGCAGACCTTCTCTGTTGCCTCGTAGTCCATCTTGAAGGCCCAGAGCTGGAGCCTGGCGGAGAGCTCGCTGATGGAGGACAGTGTGAGGAGGAACTGCTCTGCTGAGCCCAGCGGGATGTCAGGGTTGGCCAGCTGGGCCTCCTGGATCTTCTGCTTCTCCTCCTCTGTGGGGATCATGGTCAGGATTTTCTGAAGCGGGATCAGAGAGGACAGCAGCGTATGGGTGACAGGCGTCGGCTTCACTCATCACTTTTTTCCTTATTCTCCACCGTCTGTGTCTCTCACCTCTATGCCCTCCTTGTTGAGCGCGTACTCGTCAAAGTTAAGGATGGCCGTCTTGATAGTGCGAGGAGGGGGCAGCACTGTCAGACCGATGTTGATGGCATTACTCCTCTTGGAATCCAAAACGATGATCTCCTGACGCTTGCCATCTGCTGCTGTTTTCTGGGACACAAAAATAGGGAGAAGGTCAACGCTGCGTCTCCCTCTTTCTCTCGCTCTCTGTCTCTTTTCCCTGTGTGGTCTGCTTTATGGGCTTGTAAGGATTAGAGGGATCATCACTCAGGTTACAGTGACTGCAGCTGTGGGAGCTATATGGTTGGCAGCAGCAGGAAATACCATTTCAGGTTAAGTCTGCACAGTGTGTTTATATGGATGTTTGCATGTCTGCAGACATGCTGTCACTGCATGTGAACACATGACCTCACCAGCACTTGAGGCCATTATGAGCTATTAATGGAAGGAAGATGTAATATGTATCCACATAAAATTGTAACAGAGTAAGTGCTAAGACTGGTTACTGCCATTAAGAAGTTATACACTCATCAAATGGAGCCTGAAAGACTACAGGACACCTCTGCTGCATGATTTGTACTGTTAGAAATACAGCAAAGTGTAGATGAAAACCTGTGTGACACTGGTTTGAACCTAAAGAAGGGACCAAAGCAGAGTCTGCCAAAGCAACAACAAAGCAATATCAGGAAAGTCTGCTCTGACCTCTGGTGGTTTCAGTATTCTGGTGGTCCTCTTTATCTTGGATTCTCTCATTAACTGGCAGCTTTGCTTGAGCTGTTTCAATACTATAGCTGCAGACCACCGCCCCACTGACCAATAAGGTGTAGAGCAGAAGCCGGGCCGAGGTGAATGACGAACTGGTTCGGCTCTAACAGAAGTTGTGCTTTTGAAGCGCTGGCTCAGGAGCTCAAGGTGTGAGAGGCCCCATCTTAGCAGACTGCGCTTTTCTTATTTAGAGGCTTTGTGAGAATTACGAAGGACTCAGAACTGCCCCGTTTGATCAGGATCGCTTAACCCTTAAAACATCGACTTTCAAGTGCTGGAGATAATGGAGGTCAAACCCATGGGCTGCGTGGCTGGCAAAGGCAAGGTTAAGCACAGAAAATGTCACAAGGATAAAATAGAACGTACACGACTCCTGTCAAAACAACATAAAACAATATAACAGCACTCTGATGCTATTGGGACAGTTGGGTTAATCAAGGCACTCAGTTATCATATAGCGCCACTATAAACGCAAACATGCCAAACCGATCTGAACCTTGTCCAGGCGTGAGCTGTTTACCTTTGTTACTGGTATTTCCTTTGATTTTGACTCAAACAGGTGTTCCAGTTTGGCTGTGTCCAACTTCACTGGTTCCAGTTTGGACCACAGTGAGTCTCCACTCCGCTTGTAGTGCATGTACTGAGAGTCTGTGGGATGCACCTGATCACAAACAAAACAAACATGGACTGCATTAAGTAGAGACATGTGTTAGACTCCCATTTCCTACAATAAAAGAGGTAAATGAAAGACTCTGAACACAAAGAACAGGGTAATAGCAGCAACAGGAACATTGTGGCCACAGTGGGTCAGTCTGTTTCTGATGACTCCTTAATAGTAACTGACTAATGAAAATAGTCACATGACCCCTCTTTGTTTTGATCTGCAGGACCTCCTGCCCAACCAATAATGTAGGACAAATATATTTGACAAACCAAAAATAGGCTTAATTTCTCTACACACTGACAGGAAGTGATAGCCTGTCTGCTTGGACAGCCACGGCCTCATGGTTGATATAGTAAAGTTAGTTACTGTAAGTAAGAAAAATGTAAATTATGGCAAATCCAAGTTGTGTGACACTCTATCTACTGAATAAAAACATTTAGATTCAGAGATTTATTCAGAGATTTGACTGTTTCTTTAGTCCTTAGCTCTACCCGACTGATAGTACTGTAGTTACCTCGCTCCAGAAGAGCCGGATTGTCTTCTTCTTCTTGTTGAAGAGAGGCGGCTCGGGGGGAGGAGGCACTGGAACTGAGGCATTAAGAAAAGGGGGAGGAGGAGGCCTCATAATCCCAATCAAGGGAGGGGGTGGGGGGCAGCTGCCTAGCATGGGAGGGGGTGGAGGCAAGCGGGGGATGAAGGGTGGAGGAGGCGGTGGAGGCGGGAGGTCCCCGCATCCTCCCATCAAAACAGCATCCAGAATGTCCTTGTCATCGTCGTCCGTCAGGTCGGTGAAGTTGATGTCCCCGATGCGCAGCTCTCGAGGGCTGGCCAGGAGCTGGTCCCAGATCGTGTCCGATTCCTTTTTGGGTTGGGGAGGAGGAGGCTCGTTGGCTGGGCATTCCAGGTGAGGGTGGGGCGAAACAAGGTCCTTGATCAAGTCTCCGAACCGCTCCGCGAATGGTCGGATGGTCCCGCGGTGGTCTGAATTGTCAGCCTTGTTGTGGCTCTTCTGTTCTTCTCCCAGTTGCGTGTCTGCGTCCTCCCGGGTTTCTTTGTCCTCTCCCTCTCCCTCTTCTTTTTCTTGCTCTTTCTCTTTCTCCTTCTCTGCATCCTCTTCTTCCTCCTCCTCATCACTGGGCTTCTTGTTCTGGGAGTACAGCATGTCCAGCATGAAGAGCTTGCTGTTGAGGAGTTTGCTGCACTGTTCGTTCACCTCCTCCTCCTCCTTAAAGCCTGAGAGGAGGTTGGAGAGAGGAGAGATGCTTATAAGAAAGAGTGCACTCCATTTTGATAAAACTTCTTTTATGATTCAACATACATCACCAAAAGCATAATATTGCATCCATGTCTGTTACTCAGTCACTCCAGTAGTGCTCAAATATTCCACAGCAGAATACAGCTGATGATTGTCACAAAATCAACTTAATGACTTTAAACTAGACTCCAAAATGTCACTTGAATGTTTGTTCACAATACAAACCGACCCACCATTCTCATTGCTCCCCTTCTCCTCCCTCTCCAGAGTGCTGCTGGCAGAGGAGATGCTGGACGCCGAGCAGTTGTCCTTCTCATTCACTTCCTCATTCTGTCGTTCTTTGTCGCTCAGGATGCCGCTGTCTTCCTCTGCCTCCTCTTTCTCCTTCTCTGGTTCCTGCCCACACTCCTCGCCTTCCTCCTCCTTTTCTGCCACTGCTTCCTCCTGTACTTCCTCCTCTCTCTGTTCTTCCTCCTCTTCAGCAGCGGCCTCTTTGTCCTCTGTTTCTACACTGGCACTGGAGTCATCGGCCTCTCCTGTCACAAAAAAATCGGTGTTACTTTGTGTAAAATGCAGATTTACGATCTCATGCTTTGATCGTTCACACACACGCGTACTGTAAGGTGTGTGACTTATCTGCACTGAAATACTGTTTGAAATATGAGACACGGCTGTCTTTGGTTTTAAAGGCGTCTCTGTTTAGGTCGCCCATGGGACACCCATGTATCAACACACACTCACACACACACTAACAAGAAAAACAAAAACACACACCCATACACTAATGTAAACAATATGGCAGGTACAGAAAGCCGGGTTGTTGCAGGACCAGGATATGAACAGGAAATGAAGAATTAAGTTCCTGTTTGCGTCACAAACACACTCATGTACACGGGGCAAACACGTAACCCAACAGTACAGTCCATGCAGTGAGGTGGGCGAGGTTAGAATAACACGATGCTGTGAGGCCTCATACACTCGCCTGTTTGAGCTGCGGCAGCTCAGCTCATGGCTGCACATTCACTCAGCTCCAAAACAAGGCTGTTTTCTTACACAAGATCACACTTTCAAAAAGGTCTTTCAAAAACCGGTTTGACCCTTTCACCCATACACTCTCTCTGTGTTTTTTTCTGTCTACCCCCTGACGGTGTCCCCCTCCTCTCCCCCAGTATTTTCCACAATCTGTCCCGTCTCTCCTTCTTTTGCTCACACTTGCCTGCTAATTTAAACGGCAGGCTGCAAACTGGAACAATTTAAGGTTAAGAATGATTGCTTTGGGGCGCACTGTTGGGACTTGAACTGGTGATCTTCTGGTTTTAATTATGAGCCCCTAGAGTGTTAACCAGCAGAATTCAAAGTCACACAAGTGCTCTGAACTAAAAGAACTTTAACAAATACAGTCACGACATTACAATCCTCCACATTCTGCTTGTTTTTCATGATTTTTATGTTGGCATTTTTCAGGAATAGCTGTTCAAATTAAATTAGTAAATTATTTTTGACTTCTTTGTCAAAAAAACAATAGTTTGTTTGGCTGCACTGTAAACAAACGCATCAGTTGTTCTTGGCTATTGCTATAGTATTAAAGTGCAATTTTAAGTGTTTCTGCCACCATTATCCATTATAAGACCAATTTTTAACAGCATTATATAGCAGAAGCTAACCCCATTAAATTCTTATACTTAGGAGTAGCACTAGCAGTAATAGTGCCAGCAGTACCAGCAGAAGAACAGTAATGTAAATCCCCCAAACAAACAGGGGAGAAAAACTCTATGTTTACTTGACTATAGCGTTAAAAGTCAGTCTTATATATCTAAGCATTTGAGACACCACGGTATGAGTCAGCGCTGTGTGGAGTGTCTCAATATGTGACAGTCACTCCATCAAACAGTATTCTCAGTTGTCCTACCAGTCTCAGAGGGCGTGTAGGGGGTGGCGGGGGTCCTGGCTTCAAGGTCAGCCTCTGCGTCCTCCTGGGAGGCGAAGGAGGATGGGGTGCTGCTGCGTGATGACGAGGGCCAGGCCTCCGAGGGTTCAAAGGTGAGGTTGAGGTCAGGGCGAGTCCTCGACACCCGGACACGGTCCCTCTCGTACTCCTCTGCTGCCAGACGCTCCACGTTCTTATACCTGAAGGAGATAGAGAGAGAGAGAGGGTCAGAGGAGAAAAGAGGCAACAAAAAGAGCCAGAGGCAATGCAGCTTCTGTCTAGCTATTCTCCCCAGTGTTGCTATCACTCAGTGTTTTCTCTACAGCTGCCATGCCACCTCGCCACACTGTAAGCCCACCTCACTCCTCTACCTCTCCCCATTAATGGTCCACAAAGCAGTCAATGCATTCATCACTGAAATCCTGCTGTCAAGAGTTTCACCATCCTGCTGTCCTCTCCTGTCTAGCCAAGTGCTCAGCTATCTCCAGCAGTCCAGATATGCAACCAGAGGGAGTTTAGAGAAGAGACAGCATTAGGGAGGAGGGAGCAGAGGAAAGGAGAATGACAGGAGAGAAGAATGGGAGAGATGGGGAGAAGTTAATGTTAGTTTGGCTGCTGAAAGGCCAAACATCAGAAGTGAATCAGAGTAAACCTGTTCAAGATGTGCCTCGATCGGCTCTCCTCCCTTGTCCTTATCCTTCCTCTCGTCCTCCCTTTCTCCCCCAACCAAACTTAACCACTCAACCTGCCGGCCAGAACAGAGATTTAGGGCACTGAATCAACCCTCTCTCTCTCTTTCTTTATTTCTTTCTCTCTTTCTTTCTCTAACCCCTCCTCTTTCCCACCGTACCATGAATGTGTGGAGCTTCTGTTCAGAGTTCATTAGCATCAGGCCACTTCAGAGGTCTGAAGAAACTGGATACCAATATATGTGTGTGTTTGTGTGTTCGTGCATGTGATTAAGAGTGAAATGGAGCGGGTGAGCCAAAACCTTCAATATACTGTGTGTCCTTACACACTTAGAAATAAAAGGTGTTGAGTGATAGTTTGTAAAACACTCAAACATACCAGACCACCACCGTAAACACTGTTTATGTCCATAAATCACTGTTTGTGTCTGCTAAGCTGTATTCAACCAATATGCCTATGTACTATAATATTGAGCTGATATTGCCTTTGTTTTAAAAATGATGGCTTATCATGATGCATTTAATATTCAAGAACAAGAGCCAACATCCATGCAAACAGATCTGTGAGGCCGTACTTCTGCTATATGCTAAATTCTACTCGCTAAAATGTTTGACATGACATGTTTTATGTTTGCCCTGTTCACTATCTTAGTTTGCTGTGCTAATTAGCCCTGTGCAACTAGCAACAATGCAATTAGCGACACGTAGTACAAATGAGGACTGGAGCTAAAATTTAGATTGGAAAAAAACCCAAAAAATATTTGCTACAACAGTCCCTTTTTTAGTCCAGCTCTAGTATGGACACCATTAACAGTCATTCTTGGACTTAGTTGTCTGTCATTTAGACCATCATATTTCATGCAAGTCCTTTCTGTCCAGGTGCTACAGAGCTGTACCTTGCCAGACAGATGCATCCCTCAGGGAGGTGAGCCGGGGTAAAAACTAATGTTTTCCTGATAACCATGACATCCAGATAGACCATAAATACATCAGCCTCTACTGTGGATACATCTCCCACCTGCTCACTCAGCAGCTCATCTCCGTCTCTGGCTTACTGTCCACCTTTGTCTCTTGTCTTTCGTTTCCTCTGCCTCCCGCTGTTTCTTTTCACTCTCTGACACTCAGTGCTATTGTATCGACGGCATCTTAAACTGAGGATGAGAAAAATCTGAGCCCAAAGGAAAAGCACTTGGCACAGTACACAGACTGTCAATAGAAGGGAAAGGAGCAAAAGAGAGGAAAAAGAAGAGGAAGGGGCTTTGGGATGATCAGCACATTGGACCTGGCTTTTATACAGTTGTCATCAGTCCCTAACTAACATATGGTAGCATCAAGTACGATCAGTGCTAAATCTGATCGTGACCTCACATACCCTCTTGAGTAAACAGCTTGCTTCCTGTGATTCCCATTTGCATACATTTATGAGCCACGTGTGTGTGTTTAGACATACCTGTGCTTGAGTAAAAAGCGTGTCTGTGTGTGTGCACATGCAGTGAGTGTGAAAAGCTTGACGAATCCTGCAAACTGATTTTCTCACAGCATGCAGCCAAAACAATCCAGGCCTTGGCAGAGCGGAGCAGTTAAAGTACAACTGCTTAAGAAAGGAGAAAACAGGCCGGCAGAGCAAAGAAAATCGGTTCAGTATCCCCCCAGCCTCTGGCAGCAAAGGGCACCTTTTTAACCTGAAAACAATTACGCTATTACCGAGCTTCCCAAACCACAGGCTCAAACATATTCCCCATGGGCTCAGCTGTTCTGTGAGCGTGTGTTGTTTTAATTTAGTGCACACACTTACCTTTCCTCCCGCGCAAGTCTGGCCTCTTCCATTTTATCCACATAGTCGCGACTGTGAGAGACACACAAACAGAGAATTTTAAAACATAATAATCAAACCCGACATGGTCCTCTGTGGACCTACCAGTGTGAATGTGACACGTTTACACATCATGCACACAAGCAGCTGAAGTATTGGTGGAACCTATAATTTCCTGTTCTTCTCATGTGTTTTCAATGATATCATCACTCTTAGTGTACACTTAGTCTTTTCAAAATATATTAAATCCAGATTTCTTTAACAATACTTTTGTACTTACATTATTTTGCACACTCATTATGCTGTAAATCATTTTTTATACTTCTATTAGTCATATTTATTCTTTCATTGATATCTATTAATATCACATCTATAATAGTATCTGTATTCTTCTGTATGTCTTCCACAATGTATGGTCATCACTTTAGATTTTGAGGCTGCAAACCCCAAAATTCTTTAAGAAATTGTTTAGAATCTAGTTTAGACATTTTGGGAAATACACTTTTCACATTCTTGGCGAGAGTTAGATGAGAAGATCGATACCACTATCATACTGGGTACAGCCAGCAGCCGATTATCTTAGCTTAGCATAAACAGTGGAAACGGGGAAACAGCTGGTCTGGCTCGGTACAAAGGTAACGCTAAATCTGCCTACTGGCAACTCTAAAGCTCACGGCTTACCACATCTTGTTTGTTTACTCTGTACAAAAACAAAGTGTAAAAATAACATGTTAGAGTTTATTTGAAGGGAGCAGTGACTTCGTGGGGTCTCCGCTGGTTGACCTGCAACCTCATGGTGACAATAAGGTTTGAGAACCATCTAACAGCCTGAACTGAGGCAGAGGGGTCTCATGAAAGACTTTTGAGCTGCATTATGGAAACTGTTCCAGCGTTTTTGGAGCTTGGCTCAGACCAGAGACAAAACATCAGGACATTTCTGCCTCTGCTGTTTCAATTTGGATCATCTTTTTTTTTATCTGTCTCCCCTATCTCAATGGAGGTGCAATACCAAACTGCTGTACCCCTTTAAATTAACGTTATTTTTATGTAATCTACTCTCTCATCTCAAATCGCTTTCAAAAACAAAAACTAGATAAATGCCTCACCTGTGCTTGTTCCTCTCCTCTCTCTCTATCCTCTGCAGTCTCTCCTCTCTCTCCACGCGGCGGCGCTCTCGCTCAGCTGCCAGAGATTCCTGGTGTTGTCTGTAGGAGGAGGACAGAAGACCTCCCAAAGCAGGCCTGCGGGAAATGGAGAGACAGAGGGAGAGATGATGATTTAATTGCAACACTGCACAGTTCATGTGATGCTGTGATCCGCAAGCACCGTCTGTGTTCATAAAACACTTTGACACAGTGTAAAAATACACATTTCTTCCAAGACGTTTTTTCCTGCTGTACCACTGTGATGCAATATGACAATATAAACAGCTGAATCTGTTCATGAACAAGAAACCATATGGTCCTTGCATATACAGAGCTTCCACATGTGTCAGTATGTATAGCATGTAATGCGCTCTAAATTATGTTTCAGTGACTGTATTCTCCAAAGACGAAATAGGAGCAGCTCAGTAATGAGGGAACCACAGAGCTGAATGACTCTCACTTCAGTACGTTGTCACCATGAACGCACCACGGGGCTGCACACAGTCCGTACTTGTTGCGCATGTGAGCGTGCGCATGTTTGTTCATGCAAACACACATGAACATGTACTTGTAAGGTGTTTACAGTACATGAGTATTTCAAGGATGTTTTCATGTACGTGGGCAGGCACATGTTGGTGCACACTCCTCTCACCTGGAGCTAGTGGGCGTACTGGGGGTGCTGAGAGAGGAATAGGACATGACACCTCCATTCCTGGGTGAGAGAGGGGGTGAGAAAATGGGTGACAGTGAGTGACCTCCACAGTCACCCAGTTACACGACACCCTACTGACTGCGAAACTGGCGACAAGAAACGAATGTGACACCTTGTTACATAGCAGGAATGCTGTTGGTGCAACACTAGAGTAACCCTAATTAGTGACTGCTCTAGTGTTTATTCCCTTATGTTTCTGGAAAATTCCCGGGAAGGTGTCCCTCGTCACTTACAGCCCACTGTGAATTTGAGAAGATTCAAAAACAAATTGACAAGTCAGCCACTGTTAGCAGGCAACAATTTGCTGAAATATTAATATATTGTAAAGGTGTAGTCTAAGCATATCAGCATATTTTAAGCATATTCATCTTAATTATAGGGGAACACGTAGAACTCAACGTCTGCACAATTATTCGTGAACAAGGCTTTAAATCGTAGCTTTCTGGATATAGCACAATCATAACAAGTTATGTATGTGTGAGGTGTTGGTCATATGGAAAGGCAGTCCTATCTAGTGAGAGAAAAATCAGGCTCAACAATATAATATCAAGATGGACAGAGAAAGGAGAAAGTAAGGATGAGAAAGCTCTACTAAAATGACGAAGAGCTGAAAAAAAACCATCTGTGAAAACACTACTGTGCTTGAAAGGAAGGGAAAAGCCGTGACACTGGGAAACAAAGTGAAGACTGCCGACAAGTGTGGAGCATCCATGCATTGAGAGAGCTAAGACAAAGATGTGAAGGAAACCACAGGTGAGACTAAGAGCACTGACAGACTGAAGGTGTGAAGCCGTGCAGTCAAAGAAGTGTGAAGAACAGGTGAAAGGGGGAGGCGATGGAAAACAAAAGTGATGCGAAGAGATCCAAGCTGGTGCCAGGATAAAAGCCAGAAACAGAAGTGGGAACTGAAAACGCTGAAGAGATGCGAGGGAAGCTCTCTTGAACTTCTGCTGTCCGTCTGACCTGGGAGACGTTGTTTTGGGTGGCTCCTCACTGGGTCTGGCTGGAGGTGGGGGCGAGGGCTCCTCATCGAGGTCGTAGGAAAAGAGGTGGAAAGGTGAGTGGGGCAGGTAGGGCAGGCGGTCCGGTGAGGGACGGGAGCTGCCGCGCAATGGCGGGCTGATCTCCTTTGTGGCCGGGACGGTGACGATGGACCTCTTCCTGGCCAGCAGGGAGGCCAGGAGGGAGGGTTGGGCTGGGGGGCTGAGAGGGGAGGAGATGGGAAGAGAGGAGGTGGGGGTAGATGGGGAGCAGAGGGTGGGTGCTGAAGGTGGTTCAGTCCGACTACTGCGCTCCTCCTCTTTTATATTCTCCTTTCTGGAAGTGATGGTGATGGACTGGAGGGTTGATCGGTGAGCTATGGACGGAAGATGTGTAGCCGGGCTAGAAACAGAGGAATGGATTGAGAGGAATAAATGGATGAAAGCATAAAAATAGACAAAGAGAAGTGGTACCATGTGTACAGAGGCTACAGAGCATTGCTTTGATACTAATGATTGCTTAATATATAGACCACAAGGAGCTCAAACCACCCAGATATACAACAAAACAGTGACAAAGAAGACATTTAATAGCTTTGTGGCTTTAAACATGGATGTTCTATGCACATAAGAAGACCACTGGATATTATTCCATTTCCATGTTACCACCAAGTCCCAAAATACCTGGGGGTGGTCTGTTCAGAGACTGTATCAGCCCCCTCCTGCTCATCGGAATCAGACTCAGTCACTGGAGTCTCCTCTTGCTCCTCCTCCTCTATTCCATCCTCACATTCCTCCTCTCTGAGGGGTGGATGAATGGACGTACGGGTGGAACATTTAAGGGAAGGATTGAGGGCGAGATGATGCGATACATAAGAATAGCATGCAAATGAAAATCACCACAATGAAGAAACAAAGAGATGGAACAGAGGAAGGGCAGAGATGGAGGCTTAGATGAGACTGATGTGTGGAAATGTTCGACCAAACCGCACAAACATTTGCGACATTGAGAGAAAACAAACAAGGATGTGACATTTATCATATGGAGATAAAGTGATAGAAGAACAAAAGAGGACAACACAGATATGAGAGAGGAGGGGGGGGGGGTGAATGTTTCTCATTACACACTTTACATGCACACAAAGAAACATATGATGACAAGGGAGAGGGAAAGGAATGCTAAGAGAAACATGGCTGAACAACTGTCTTGAGATCAGTGTCACCAAACTGTCTTGTCTAGTGAAACCAGATGAGCCCTGTTGCGGTCGAGTCAGCGTGCGCTGCCAGGTGTTGTTCCACGAGACCAGAGCCATGTGTGTGTGACGAATGGGACGGCCAATAAAAGTTGCGTTTTGTTTTTCTGTGTTCGCATGCATAATATGAAGCAGGATGCAGTCTCTGGCATGAGCAACTTACACCCATCACTTTGTTCAGTAAACCATGTGCTAATGGATTTCCCACACGGTTATTCACGTTTTCACTTCTGTTTCGGGATACAAATGTGCGCTGGCATCTTACATGAGCACCATTTTAACACCAGCCGAAGCATGGGAGGCACGCGAGGAGGCAGGCAAGGGGAGTCGGAATGGATGTGAGGACACAGAGAGGAAATATTTACCTGAGGTAAACAGCTACAACCAGCTCCAAATTCCCCTTTTTCGTGCATACACACACGGCACTGAAATAAGCCTGTGCTGGTTTAATAACTCATATGCTTGTATTAGAATTACAAGCCAACCCCGAAGGCTCGTGCGGCTGCTGAGAACTTTTATATTTCTTTTAGTGGAGCACAGGTCTGCACCAGTGTTTCACTGCAGAATAAAAAACACTTGGAGTGCTTTATGTGACAGGGGACACACTAGTAGCTGTTACAGCATGTGGGTGAGGAGCAGCAGTTTGAAGGCCACAGAGGTCAGCAGATGACTCAACTCTGAGAGACCTTTGAACTTACATGGATGGAAGGAAACTTGACAGTGCTCTGGAGCAGAAGGCGTTGGTACGAGACAGTCAGGACTTCACTCTTGAGCTCAGTTAACACAAGTGCATCTCAAGAGTGATCATTAAATATTTGGCAGCACAATAATTGTTGACACCTGCTGATAACAACCCCCTTTTCCCCTCTGCTCTGTTATGACGCTCGTCCCCTCCTCTCACCTCTCGCTCATGTCCTCAGCTCTCTGTCCACTGAAAGGCTGGAAGCCGGCTCTCTGTGGAGACGCGGGGCTGCAGGGGGAGGCGTGACCGGAGCGGCCAAGAGAGGCCCTGCGGCTCCGCCTTCTCTCCAGGCCACGCTTTTTGTCCCCCCCTCCAAGGCTGACTCGCCGACGGTCCCGGCGACCCATTGGTGGAGGCTGGCTGTCATCGTCGCCGTCTTCATGCCGTAGGGTCATCTGGAGAAAAAGTTGATTGGGTGTGAAGTGGGAGCAGTGATGGGTGCTTCACACTGAGAATTTTTGTATTAAGTACATGTACTATAAATATCATGTGGGCTCATATTTATTGGATGTGAGCAGCCATGACTGGCAGAAATCTGATCTTTTTTAAGAGGCAATTATCAGCTTGCAGTATTTTCCTTGTGATCTTAAGACTTTGAGCGTCTCAAACCTCATAGATGTTGAGCTGCTCGACCAAGTCTAGATCGGTGCCCTTCCGCCCCAGGTGTCTTTGAGACACTGTCTCCATGCCCTGTTCCTCCAGGCCGTCCACCATATCATAGAATGAATCCTGGTCAGGCAGTGCTGCAAGCGTCTGCAAAGTGAAGGACACAGAGAAGTCATCAAGGCGTAACTGAGGTTTAAAATCCTTTAATCTGAAAATATTGCAAATCATATTCAGTAATTGAATTTTGGTTGGGTTAAAACACTTCATTAAAAATGAAATGAATAACGAAGCAGGAAAGAAAATGCATGGGTTAAACCAAACATGGGTGCTTAAAGATAAACTCTATATTAACATTGGGGACACAGACAGTGAAGACATGGACACCTTGTTGATGAGGGTCATGGCGTAGACCAGCAGCTCTGTGTCCACTCCATCCTTCTCATGTAAGATCTCCATCGTATTGGACCATGGCTTGCAGCCTAGAAGTCAGCCCATTACAAACACAAACATGGATTACTTTGTCACTCTCTGCCAACCACCCCTCTCTAAATATGAGCAGGGAACCGGTCAATTCCAGTCAGGAGCACAGGCTAACAGAATAATGAATGAGAACGTGTTCCTCAGCAGCTGGCAGCATATGAAGATCTTCATACCTCTCTTGTTGTCCACAAAGGTGATGGCTTCTATCAGCAGTGGGGTGTTGGACTCGGCGTACTCAACAAACACCAGCAACAGCTTCAGAGCTGTTTTCACCACCAGACGGAACTGCAGGAGAAGAAGAAGAAGGCACAAACGAGGTGAGAAACAACACAAACCATGGATATCTTATAGTGCTCTGAGCATCGTTTTGTAAACGTGTAATGCTTATTTCGTTTTCCTGTGCTCACATAATGATATAACTTGAAATCCTCAGCTTAGTTCATGAAATGCTTCGAGACCAGGCTAAACATGTAACAGATTTAGAGGTCTTGGAAAGGAAATACATGTAGACCATATTTATTTCTTGGTGTGTATGTCTGTGAATGAATTACACTGCAGTCTGTGTTATGCATGCCTTTGTTTCGCTTAGGGACAGGTACAGAGACGGAGTGTGTTTGTAGCATCTGCATCATCTCTATGATATGTCCACACTGGAAAAAACATCAAAATACAGATATTTTTAAAATTAAGAAAAGAAGTCCAAACATTACAGTGTTGGGCTTTAGGCACTGGAATTAAGACTAATACTTTCAGTGCAAAGCCGAAGTGCACCTTTAAAAAATAATGAAGATACCACAAAACCATCAAAAGACACCACCCTCGGGTCAGGACACACAACACAATCAGTAGCAGATGTGATTTGTGTGTGTGTGTGTGTGTGTGTGTGTGTGTGTGTGTGTGTGTGTGTGTGTGTGTGTGTGTGTGTGTGTGTGTGTGTTTGTGTGTGTGTGTTTCTGGGTATAAAAGCTAAAAATAATGCACACCAAACAATGATTGCTTGCAGTGTGTTTATGGTGTGTGTGTGTGTGTGTGTGTGTGTGTGCTGAGTTTTTTTTTCTTGTATGTATGCTCAGCTATACCTTTGAGCCAACCAGAGTGTACAGCCACTGGATTGTCTCGGCGTGCCCGATCACACCATTCATCCCATCGACATACAGCATGATCTGCCCCAGAGCTGGGGGGGGGGGACAGAAAGTTAGAGAGACAGACCAGATATAGAAAGATGATTCAACACGTGCTGTAAACAAACCTAGCACACCAAATGGCAACTGTGTGCAGCACACGAAGAGCAGAATAGGAAATGGAAATGATTTGGAAATATTCTTTTATTCAAGACTTAGTGGCAGGACTTAAATAATCGCTGCATTCAGTATTATATTATATATATTAGAATAATGCAATATAAATACTTTAAATACCTGAGAGCTTTTTGTTGACAACACCTCTGTAAAAAATGTACTTTTAAAACGTACTTTTACATTGTGGTATTGCCACTTTTACTCATGAAGTTTTTGATGACAGGCTAACCACAGAGCTAATCACTTGCACTTTCCTTTACATGCTACATTTACATGTTTAAACCAAAGCCAGTAAAGCGACCCAGCGCTCCCTGTCGTAGCTGTCATCTGCTGCTGTACGTCAAAGCACCGTGCAGATTGCATTACACCCAAACCAGGAGTCAAGGTGAATTCTCATATCTTATTTCACCACATGTTAAATCGAAGTTTCTGTGACAGATGAGCACAACTCATGTACAAAGAGAGCTGGGAGAGGAGAGCACCTTTGCACCTCTCCCCCTCAATTTTGGAAGAAAGGGAGGAGTATGCCAACACCTTCAAAGTGGAGTCAATGGGGAAGGGTTACAAATTCATCCTGCAATATTTTATGAATGCTAAAGGCATCAGCAGTAGGAAATGCTACAGCGTCATTCACGAGGAGATAAAACAGATGGTGGAGAGTGAATATTTAAACCAAAACAATTTGAAGTGAGTTGTCATTAGAAGTCTACAGATGGGACGTCATGTGAAGTCCTTGGTTAGTTTTTTCAACCACTGCAAAACTGCTGAAAGTTCAGGACTGTGCGGAAAAAGAGACTCTGGAAGGAAGCCACTGAGGCCTCACACCAATGAAACCGAGAGAAGAAACGTCATTTAAATGAAACAACTTGGGGAGTTGGTGAAGTTTTCCACTGTCGCTTATTAACTCAGCTCCCATGCTTTTTCTACACATATTTAGCTAGCAGCATTGACAGGCAGATTTCTGAATTTTGGAGGAAAACAAGACAACGATGGAGAATGGAGCCTAAGCCGTACCAGCACAGATACATGTCGCATATGCCCTTTTAGAGGACACTATCATGCTAAGCATTGGTCTCAGTCATATCAAGTCATTCTCTTCTCTCTCTTTACCCCTCGATTCCCTTTCATTTTGCATTTATACTCACACCTTCCATGCCTTCTCTTTGGAAACCATTACTGCATTTCTTAACTTCTTCATAAGTCATGATTTAAGATGATTAAATTGAAAATGTAAGCTTGTTCTCACTTCTTGGACAAGTAAGAAAAAAATGCAGAACAGAAGATATTTTGTCCGTTGATGAATTTTGTCATGTTTTAGTTTGACTGTTGTAATATTCCCACTGATACTGGTGACTCTGTTTAAAGCCACCTGAAGGCAGCAGTTTTCTCTTCCATCTGCAGTCTGAATTTGGAGTGATGCTCACAGCCAAGCCTCCATCATTACTGCTAAAGCTGGAAAGAACGACACAATGGTCTGTGCTCATGTGCACAGCTGGCTGTTATGATTCATTTTCTTCTTATGGTTTCTCGTGGAGTGCAAATCAACAAGGGTGCTGGAGACCAACAAATAAAATAACAGGTCATATAGTTGAAAAGTGCGTCATTAAAATGAGCCCCACCAGCTGCAACACTGAAGGGATGAAGACATTAATGGATCAGTCAATGTGGAAGTATAATCCAGTAATACAATGCACAGCATGTTATCCTAAAATGGGCCAATCTGCACTTCAGCTGAGTGTTTTGGTGCTACTTCTGTTATTCCACTTAAGTAAAATTTTAAATGCATGACTTTTACTTATTTATTTTATTTGTTTTTAACATTGTGGTATTGTCACTTTTATAAATAAAAGATCTGAACACTTCCTCCAGCAATGAGAATAACACACACAACAACACCCAACTTACTTTTAATGCCTTTAAGCATGTGTTTAATTACAAAGAGTACAACAAAGAGTATTATTCGACACTGGTGGAAGAAGAATCTATTGAAAAGTCATTGCTTTCACCTCCACCAAGTGAAATCCTGCGGGCTTTGACTTCGGGCATTTTCAGCAGTGTCACCGAGAAACTAGGCGTGCTAGGCGTTGTCGTCATATTAATAAGTGTTACGATTTTGATGTTTTTTGCGACTTAAGCCATCTCAGCCGTCTTACCTTTCTAGTATGGGACTCTCTAAAAACTTGGTACGCTCTGCGGGTGCGGGGCCTTTTACGCGCCGTGTCAGACGCACTGTTGCGCGCCTGATGTTCTGGCTCTGGGTCGTCTTGTCACTTATCGAGATAAACGAGCAAAACTGGAAGGTAAAAGTTGTTTGTTAACCTTCTCTCTGCCTTAACCACAAGACCGGTTCTACAGGAGACTTCACATCTACTTATAACTTCAAACAGAGTTGATTTTGTTATTTATTTTGGACTATCGCTTACAAAGATTTTTGCTCCTTCACTGCTGGCACGCCTGCGCTTCCCTAGAGATATTATTACTTTTACCTGACTGTTAATGGGTTCTAAATTTGACCATCATAAGTTGTTAGGTCTGTATCGATGTAGTCTTGCATCAGGGCTCTCAGCCTGACGGACTTTTCAAGACCAGATCAACTTCCCTGAACATAAGTGTGAAGTATATAAATAACAGGAAAACATGAATAATATATTGTGTATGCCTTCACACTTGACGTGCATCAAATAAACTGATCTCACATTGTTTTAGTGTCTTGTTCAGTGTAGTCTGCATCATTTTCCAGCCTTCAGAAATAAAAAAAAAAGCCCAAACTAAATAAATAAAACTAAATGCAATTCATTTGCATCACCTAACATGTTCCACACCACTTACACTCTATCCTCCTTCACAGGCTGAGACGCTCACGGAGTCTGCAAAGCCTCGCCCATCCGGCTGAAATAAAGTTTTTGGGGGGGATTCCGTTTCCCTTTCTGCGCATGCGTTCCTCCTTGCCTGTCTGTGGAGCAGCACTCTTCAGTGTTAGGCTATCGATCTTGATCGTGTAAAGAGGGAAGAATATAAAACAAGTTTCTTTCACAGTTTAGCGTTTTATGGCTGTACATCAAAGCAGCAGCGCCGATCGTTTCATCAAGATCATAAGCTGAAGTGAAAGTGAAAGTGAAAGAGCAGACTCGCAGGCAAGCCAAACAGCTCGAGTGACAGAAGGAAACAACAACTTTGCTCTCTCCTCAAGCATGTATTTGGACTCAGATTTGAAAATTGAAATCATATCTTCACTTCTTGGACAAACCATTAAACCCTATGACAGGAAAAGACGCGGGAGAACAGAAGATATTTTGTCTGTGGATGACTTCCACCTGCACAACCTCATCGGGAAACGAAAGGCTGTGAAGGAGCCGTTCATCAAGGAGGAAGATTTCTTTGACCCAGAGTATGACTGCGACTTCACCAACCTCTCAGACACAGCTGAGTGTTCCAGAGGCGATGAGCTTTATGAGCGCCCAAAAGGTTGGTACCGCATGGCCTTAAAGGTCAATGGTAAATATGCAGATGGAGACACCTGGTTGGGCTCCAAAAGATGGAGGAATCACTCCGTACCTGGAGAATGGCCTGTTTCCTACCATGGAACAAGCCTGAACGGAGTCAAAGGCATCATTAGGAGTCACTACAGCGCAGGAGATCGAGCGATGTATGGGAGGGGGATCTACTCTACACCTGACATACATGTGGCTGAGAGGGAGGAGTACGCCAAGACCTTCACATCAAAGACGACGGGGAAAAGTTACAAAGTCATCCTGCAAAATCGAATCAATCCGAAAAAGAGAGAGATTTGCAAACAGTTTGACTACTGGCTCATTCGCGTGAATGACGGAACGTCTGCCAGCGAGGAGAGGAAGATAGTGGAGAGCTCTATTCGACCTTACGGCATTCTGATTAAGGAAGTAAATGACGAGGGAGATGGAGATGTCCGTGGCAATTACCATGGCCACGAGGACGATGGTGGTCATGATGGAGACGACAGTGACAGCGATGACGATGGAAAATATGATGATGGAAGTGTGACATGTGACAGTTACCACGATGGTGATGATGGTGATGACAACAGCATTGACGATCATGATGATGATGATGGTGGCATATATGATGATGCCAGTGTTGATGACATTAGCGACAATGATGATGGCGGTGACAATGGCGATGATGATGAAAGTGATGTTGATGGAACTGTTGATGAAGATTACAATGACAATGACGAAGATGACGACAATGAAGAATACAATGATGACGACAATGTTGCTGACATTAGCGACGATGATGATGGCAGTGAAAATGGCTATGGCGATGATGATGGCAATGTCGATGATGATGACGTCAATTATGACGGTAACAATGTTGATGACATTTGCGACGACGACGACGATGAACAGGATGATGATGGCGATGGAGATTACAATGATAATGGCGAAGATGATGACAATGAAGAATACGACGATGACAACAATGACAACGATGGCGAATATGATGATGATGATGATGATGCCAATGTTGATGACATTTGTGATGATGATGGTGCTGATGGTTATGACTATGATGATGACTACAAAGATGACTACAATGATGACTATGATGATGACTACAAAGATGACAATGAAGAATACAATGATGACGACAATGTTGCTGACATTAGCGACGATGATGATGGCGGTGAAAATGGCTATGGCGATGGCGATGATGATGGCAATGTCAATGATGATGACGGCACAGATGGTTATAATGATGACGTCGATTATGATGGTAACAATGTTGATGACATTTGCGACGACGATGAACAGGATGATGATGGCGATGGAGATTACAATGATAATGGCGAAAATGATGACAATGAAGAATACGACGATGACAACAATGACAACAATGACAACGATGGCAAAGATGATGACAATGAAGAATACGACGATGACAACAATGACAACGATGGCGAATATGATGATGATGATGCCAATGTTGATGACGTTTGCGATGATGATGGTGCTGATGGTTACGACTATGATGATGACTACAAAGATGACTACAATGATTACTATGATGATGACTACAAATATGACTACAATGATGACTACGATGATGACTATGATGACTGGAGTTGACAACTGATAACGTCAGTGATGTACTGTAAAGGAGTTAGAGCAGGTATCTATCACTCTGTTGTTCCAGGGGCTTTTCTATGGTTACACCTAGTTTGTGCATATAATTTGTTGTTGTCTCGTTTAAGTATTGTATAAACTAAAGTTAAAACAGTTCTTTGATTGGATGATTGATGACACATTAATACTATTTTGTTGTAGTTGTACGCGGAGAGCTCAGTTCAACCTTACAGCATTCTGATTAAGGAATTATAGAATAATTCTGAAAGAGTGACTGATGTAATCAGTCTTTTTTGCCCAGGCCTGTTGCTAATGAGAGAGTCAAATTCTCAGTTCCTCTGGGGGCTTTCAAAAGCATTTTCCATGTTTACACTTTCATTTTGGTTTAAAATGAATGTTTACAATGAGGACTATCTGATGACTTATTGTATCAAAGCATCTGCATTTTGTTTCTTTCATCTAACATCTGTACTTCAGCTTCTTCCCTGCACATTTAGGAAATACCAGCTGCTGCATGCACACGCACACATTTCGACAAATGAATGCATATTTGAAAGACTGTGTCATGTTCACATGCAGCCACTGCAGACGTGCTTGTGACTCATTCAGATATATTCTTGTTTATCACTCATTGTTGTCGTTTTCTGATGTGTGGTCGTCAATGTACCGATTCTACATTAGCTCTCAGATTTCTTTTACTTTCTTTACCTTCATTTTTCAGTTTATTCATATTTTGTTATGTAAATTATGTTTGTTTTCCTTAAGTCCTGTTATCAACAAATGTTTGTTATTAATTCTATTATCATCATTTGTATTATAAATTGTGCTTCTTGGTAACTCAGTAACACAAACACAAAGCTAAAGTCTGTGACATTTATTATTTTTTTTATTGCAAACTTTTGCTAATATTTGATAAAAATAATAAAAAACTCTTAATAGAGACATTACATCTGCTGGTGTATATACTGTTGTATTGTCTATTTTATTCTTTTCTTTTTTCCATTAACAACATTCTAAACATACTGTATGTTAATGTCAGTATTCCTACTTGTAATACTGTATCTGATTATGGTCATTAGAGAGTGAGAGAGACTGTACCTCTCAATATGTAGTTCTGGTAGTTCTGGTCAGCTTCTGCCCCCACCTTGATGAGACACGTCAGACCTTCAGCTATCACAAACTCATGGACCAGATCTTTGTCATCCTGCAGTTAAACAGAGAAAACACAAGTTAATACAATATACACCTGCTGCAATCATTCAGAACCAAGCAAAATCCCTCCTGCAACGCTATTGTTTTATTGGAATTGGTGCATGCAAATGGGTTCGCTTTTGTTACCACATGGTGTCAGTAATGTGCAGGGAGAGGATTAAAGTTGACAGTGTGTCAACTTTCAAACCCCCCTCCACCAGTTTAGGCCAGCTGACACACACGTCAGCAACCATGTGTTTTACTTCTGCTCATTCAAGGGCTTTGGGTGATAAATAAGCTTGGAACCTGGGAGGAAATCATGTCACTGGCAGGAGCTGCACAAAGCTTTATGCAAAGGTCGTGGAATGACGAGTAGATATAATAGATGTTTTCATTCAACTGTTCAAAACGCCAACAGGTACTGACACAACTTAAGGTTTTTGGGCCATTAAAGTGTTGTAACCATGAAACTTGCAATAGCACTTCAATGCTGCAGTCATTTAAAGTTCTTGCATTGTTTGCTGAACTATCTGTTATCATGTTTGCGTATTTGTGTGTGTGTGTGTGTGTGTGTGTGTGTGTGTGTGTGTGTGTGTGTGTGCTCCAGAAAAAGCCTTTGGTATTTTAGGTGGCTGACTCCTCTCATCTTAAAATAAAGATTCACACAAACACAAACACCCACCCACACACCCACACAGAGCTACACATGCCCACAGATACACACACAGGGAGAGAAATGCCACGTTGATGGAGATCCCCGTCATCATGGAAGCGCACAGTGGCCACAATAACCGACTGCATTCTGCAACAACACACTGACAGTAATTGCATGTGAAATATGTGTGTGTGTGTTACCTGAAAAATTTGCTTTAGAGAGAACAGTGCCCTTCTCAAGTCACGCCCGTTGGAGTTATATAGCCTTTCTGGAGAGAAAGAGAGAGAGAGAGAGACAAAGAAATGGTTATTTTTCTTTATAGCTGAACAGTAACAAAGCTTATTAGAGTGACCCACTCGCACAAAATGTTTCCACCTGACTTGAAGCGAGCTGGTCTGTTTGCATCGTTTATTCCCCCGTGCACCTTCTTTTCATCTCACCCCCCTGGTCTTCATGTGTTTCATGACTAGATCAATAAAACTTGTGAGTGAAATGAGTCTCAGCTGTGCAAAAGCTGCAGAATAGTTTGATAGGCGAGAGGAATGCTGGGAGTCAATGGAACCAATCAGACAGTTCGGTTCTGATCACCTGGGGTGGGCACTTCATCACACACTCTCACTGTGTCCTCACGTGCGGGGTTTTTCTCGCTCTCCCACTCTCACGCTCACACACGCGCGCACACACACACACACACACACACACACACACACACACACACACACACACACACACACACACACACACACACACACACACACACACACACAAACACAGACACACACACACGTTGCGATGCTGATTAGAGCTGTGTTGGAATGTTAATGAGCCGCTGGCCGGGCTTCAACGGTGAGGTATTCAGGTCACGACACGGAAAGCACTCAGAACCGAAGACTACAAGCTCTTACCACCACAATCACATTTAGCCTTATTATTTCTGTCCTTGAACACAAAGAGATCATGAATGTACTTCTATGATATGAGAGGGCCTTAAAGTGTTCATTGTGACCCTGTGACCTATACTAGGCATTTCTTATCTCCTACAGCAACATCACAAAAATCTTTTTAATCTTTTTTCCTCAGTGTTGTGCTTACATGCATACTGTATGTTTCATGTATACTGTATATACACATATTAATATGACTACAACAATCATATTTTTTCCTGTATTCACATATAGTAATATTTCTGTGTTCATATTTGACCACAGGTTCTGATTTCCTCCTTTTTGTAAGGTACTGTAAACCACAGTGTGCTGTGTTTTACGAATCTATATGTGACAACAAATACAGTAGTAGTATACAACAAATACTACTCCCATTAAGCCTGTGAAGTTATTCATTTTTCATGTTATTATATTAACATCATGTCTCTTATTTTGCGTTCCTAAGTGCTCTGTATTAAGCTCAAAGTCTGTTTAGTTGAGTGTCCATACTGTCCATTTGTGAGCCTGAACAGTTGTGCTTTCATCTGTGTGCCAGCAGGGGGTTTGGGAACGTGTGTGTGTAAATCCCGAATTTGCGTGTTGCTGACAAATCCTTCAGTCTATCAGGCAAGGGGGGGTTGGTTAAAAGTGTGTGAAGGTAAGGGCCTGCCGTCTGGAGCTCTGTGGTAGCTGTCGCTGAGCTAGACGAGGCTAACCCAAGGCCAGGGTCAAAATCATTATCATTCCACACACAGACGCAGAATTACAGGTCTGTCTGTCTCTCCATATGCAGGACCATTCCTGTGAGATCAGCAGCAGCATTCATGAAATACATCTGCGATAGTCTACAAGCAGAGACAATCAAATCATCCAAATCATAACTGCCAAGAGGCAACTGGCAGCAATGTGTAAATATGTGGGGAAAATAACTCCAAACTCACCAAATAAGCAAAGAATATGGTAGGGGGGGGAAGACAGGGAAGAACATTTACTATATACATAAGCATGAAAGAGGTGGACTAGAGGAAAGGAAAGGAAAGGAAAGGAAAGGAAAGGAAAGGAAAGGAAAGGAAAGGAAAGGAAAGGAAAGGAAAGGAAAGGAAAGGAAAGGAGTGACCACTGGGAACAGGCCAGTGTGTGATTTGAGGGAAGAAGGCCAATTGCTTCTGGGTAATCAAAGCAGGGGAGACAAATGAGAGAGCGGAAGACGTGGATTTCCCCTTCCAAAAATACACAAACTACACATATGTGTCCGCCATGTCATCTAAGTAAAATGTAGTGTTAACCTTTTCTGAGCTCGTCCAGCCGACTGAAAAGATGTTCAGCTGGCACTTGTCGGGCACAAACAACCCCGGTGTTGTAGTGTTTGTGTCAAAGCCAGCTGACTTCAGCTGTTTCTCTTTGTATCGATTTGACCAAGATCCTTTTGACTGAGGCACAGAGAAGAGCCTCTTCAACTCACACTCTGCGTCTGAGACCAACATGGCACTGACACTGCCTTCATATGGTTTGATGTTATTTTTCACACAGGCAGGTGGCAGGTGCAATGACCTGCATCTCATTCGATAAATCACAACAGACTCCAGTCCGTGGCTCAGATGTAACTCTTTTCAAATAGCCAGTTTGGTCCGATTTCCTTGTTCTCATTTCTCTAGGTTTCCCTGGAAATCAAGTGGCCACTTCATGATGCAGGGAGCACTCAGGCTGGCCCTTGAGAGTCACTGGTTCATTCAGTCGGTCACGTGTTGTGTTCATGTACTTCATCAGGCCTTGAGTGGGGCTGTCAGGGTAACCTTTACCAAAATGTCTGCTGTCCATCAGGAGCAAATCAGCAGCAGTGATAAGCCTTCAACTTGGCTTGATTCATTCTGGTGGACCGCTGGCGATGCAGCCAGGTGTGAAACGGTGGGTAGACTGTGTTATAATTAGCTAAAGCTTACAAGGAGGAAAAAAAAAAAAAGCAACGTAAACAAACACACTGAATTAAATGTGCAGAAAAGACATTCTTAGAGTTCTTCTTACGTCTCTGCAACAGACCCATCATGACGATGATAACCTCTCCAAACCATGAAATATTTTAAAAATGATTTTAGGTGAGTTCGGTAGCTTCAGGGCAAATACATACAAGCCAAAAAAAATGGACCAGAATGATAAACTTCATAGTTAAAAGGCTTTATTTCTGTTTCTAAACACACATGACTGATTGATCATTTTATTTAGTTTTATGTAGAATTAACCATTTTCATATATCATTTAGTGTAAGTGATAATCTTACTTGTTTCCAAAGAAAAGAGTAGTAAATTTGGCAATACCCTGTAATCACCTGTTAGTTGATAACAAAATCCTGTCAACATAATTAACCTTCTGCTGCGGAGTAAACAGAGTCTGACATGCTAAATAATCAATGGGCCGTTTTGCCACAGTGGGCTCCAGCTGTCGTAACACACCGTGTCTAGAGTGATGGTGCATTCAAGCTCAAACAAATCACTCTCACCTTCAACCTCTGGATCAAACAGCTTGACCTAACAGCACCAACTCAGTGCCTGCATCTCTCTGGAGGGAGACTGAAATAACAGCAAAATACAAAGTAGGAAGCAAAAGCATCTTAATTAGATGCCCTGCACTGGTCTGAGAGATCGAGCGTTAGACGATGGATGAAGAGGAACCCAGCAAAAGGATGTTTTTTGATCGCAGGATTCGCCTGTCCACGTGTCTTTCGCAAGTCATTCTCCTTTTTTCCTGGCCCTCAGTTTTATTATTGTCACACAAAAAGCTGAAACACTCACTAGGATGTGTCATTGTGGCTTGTGTGTGTGCTGTGTGTGTATGTGTGCACGCATGCGTTTGTGTGATCGTGCACACGCGCCCCATGTGTAAGCCAGTGCCTGCGTCTGCTGAGTGAAGACAGACAGATGAAGGACAGACAGAAAGGCACATTTCATTTATAGGTTTGCTCGGAGTTTTACGGTTTTGTTTTGGAGCACTCGCAGTTCTCGTCCACACTGTTTCGCCATGACCTCACATGCACTGCAACATGTCAGCCTTAACGAGTCATTTAGCCATATATTCCGTGTTAAAGTCAAAATTTTCTTTGAGTGAGGGGAAAGATCTGACTTTCTGATTTAATCCAATATGATTAAAACAAAACTCTTTGTTCCATAACCCTTTAATGGTGTTAAACAACACACAAAGCCTATAAACTGTACAACAAGTATCTATTCTCCATACCTTATGAACCCACCCCAGTATGTAGGCTAGCTTTATAATTAGAGCCTTATCAAAGGAGTGGCATGGTCACTGGAGTCCTGTTACTGTTGGAGCTTGCTTTACACTCTCATAGGGTTTATCGCATCCTAAACACCAACAAGTGAGGTCCCAACAGATATGATATCATGTCTACTGTACAAAAAAATATATATATAGTAATTCTGAGTCTCAATCATGGGTTCAGATGCCTGCTACAATGGCTTTATAGAAAAGTGTAAAGAATAAATTGACTACTATACACATTTGTTCAACGATATAGCAGAAAAATACCCCTGAAGCACCTGTAGGTTTATTACGTGTGTGTGGGAGAGTCTTCTGCAGTGAAACAGGGATTCCCCCGGCGCTGAGGATGCCTGCGAAGTCGTTCAGGAGTGGTCAAATCCCTCCTTCCCCTCCTGCCATAATGAGATTAGTGCTGTGACCCTTCAGCTTTGACTAATCCCTCAACATTTACTGCACCATCTACACATCTCCAAACAGAGAAACACACAGGCCAGCTCAGACTACACTGGGCTTAATCCATAACAATTATAATCAAAACCGCACCGTGTTTTGTTGTACCGCTGCAACGCGTCAAATGCAAAACCTGAGAGTCCCCAGCTGACTGAAGCCTAATTCGGCTTTGCTGGCCTTAGCAAAGGGCAGCAACAATCTACTACTACTATGCTTAATCCCCAGGTTTAACAATAAGCAGCCAGCTCAGCAGATGTTTCTTTAAGGCCACCTGGTTACAGAAGATGAGAGAAACATACCAAGAGATTCAGAAGAAATTGTTTGTCATTCAAAATATGAGCATCTCGAATCGGCATTCATTCATTTTTAAGCATCATCAGTCTCTTTTGGTGACTCTTCAGTCTCTTAACTCACAGTTGTGGTTTTACAGCCCACAATTGAACTGATTCGATTCACCCTCATTTCATTTTCTTTCTTTCTTTTTCAGCAAAAACACTGTACATTATCTGCCCAGCGCCAAACGGTCAATGGGCTAAAATAGCGACGAGTTAGTGGATTCTGTGGAGCACTTTGTAGCTAAGGTGTTCACATTTATCAGGTGAACAAAAAACTACTCACATGAATGCTAACGCTCCATGTCTGCTGAGTCATGTCTGCTGAATGTGCAACAAGGCAACTGGGAAATTCTCCATTTTTTAAAGGTGATGAAAGCAAAAATTAGTTAATGAAAGGAATAATATAGTAGACTGTTGAAGCCATTGTGACTAAGATGCAGTTCCTCTCATGACCACTAAATGCTGGCCCACAGTACAAAGTGACAGGTCTCAGCAGCTAAATTCACTTCTTCTAAAGTGAAAAATGATTTTTCCCTGTTCAATAAATTGGGATTTTGTGGCACCAAAAACACTGACATGTTGCTGATGGTAAATCCCAAATCATTTCCAAAACTTGATGTCACAGATGCTGCATCCATGTTGTCCTACGATCTTTAGAAATAAGCATGAGAGACCCACTAAAACAGTCTATTTTTTCATCATCTCTTCTAATCCTTTCTCCAGCCATAGCTTAAATATTGAGCATACTTAAGATTGAACTGAATAAAATGAAGTGCATGCATGGATAAAACAAATACAGCCTTCAAAATAAAAAAGCTGGAGAGTGACAAAGGACATAAAAGCAGGTAAACCCCAACAATCACCACACACATGAGATCACAGGATATTTATAGATAAGCACACACTGAGGTCAAACAAGGGTAATATTCTTCAGCATGGTAGAACTGTCTGTGGGTTAGGCGAGAGAGGGTCACAGCTGGTGGTCCTGTATTTAAGCCCGGTTAGAACCGCTGACTCGTGTTTCTGGAGGATTTCATTGCACCCATCTAAAAAAGCCTCCATGCGGCTGTCTGGGCCAATCAGTCCGTTGGCTTTCAAACTAGGTCTTCAGCGGGATCTAAAATAAAGGAGTGAGAGGGCCATGAGGTGCAATGGCACGCTGGAGAGCTTGATTTAATCCCGGGGAGTCTTTCCCTCTCTGTACTGGTATCACGCTAAATATAAGTGGGTTGGGTATCACACACACTGTAACCAGCCTAAATACTGGGTTCAATCTTTGTTCAGGTCATGCAGTGCACTGTGTGTGCTGTAGCCCTGTGCTCAGTCAAGGAAAAATTAAGTCAACTACATGAGACAACAAGTTATTTCCAATGCACTTTCACATGTGTCAGGAATTTCTTTTGTTTCCAGCTGATCATTGAAGACAAGGACTTTGACACCACAGGCAGACTTGTTTTCACTTATTTGAAGACAACTCAATTAAAAATCACATGAAGACTTAATAATGGTCTTTAAATGTTCCTCAGTCAGTGTTTGCATTACACATCAATGCCCACGTGCAAAGGTACAGTTGGGCGGTGTTTCCGTCTTGTGTGCACATGTGTGTGGAGTGGCATGTCCAGTTATCTGTGGTTAGAATAACAAATCCTCCATCAATCTGTCATAATGGAGTATAGTTTGGACAATAATGCATGATTTCAGTCTCATGTCAAGGGAAGTGAAAAGGAGAAGTTGGCAGGCAGTTAAGCCCAGACTGTGGAGGACAACTCGGTTATTTTGCGACTGTCTATTTTCTGTCTGTTGGTCTTGGCCTCCATTATGCGTACTGGAGGCTGCTGATGGTACAGATGACGATAGAGGCCCCATGAGCTCAGCGTGTGTGTGTGTGTGTGTGTGTGTGTGTGTGTGTGTGTGTGTGTGTGTGTGTGTGTGTGTGTGCATCTGTATTTATGAGTGTGTGAGAAAGAGAGAGGGGAAAAGAAAGAAAGAAAGAAAGAAAGAAAGAAAGAAAGAAAGAAAGAAAGAAAGAAAGAAAGAAAGAAAGAAAGAAAGAAAGAAAGAAAGAAAGAAACCTCTAAGGTCTCACTGAGACATGAGATTTAAAGAATGGCTGCAGACATAGACGGATTACACTCAGCTCAGCAATGACACACACACATACCCACACAAGCATGTGGACACAGCATGATAACAGAGGGCTAAATGCAAACGTACTGTGAATGAAAACACTTGGGAGTCAATGAAAACAAACTTTTATATGAATGCCATAAATCCACCCCTGTGCAAAGAAATGGCTGCAGCATACCTACATACACACCACTGCGCACACACACACACACACACACACACACACACACACACACACACACACAGTTAAACATCTCCAGACAGTAACCTTGAACCCCGATGAAGGACATCAGCTATGAAAAAAGCTCAGAAGCAGATGTCCTCACTGAGGAAACTTACTGCCACATAAACATGGACAATAAACACATGCACACACACACATACACGCTCACAAATGCAGTAGGTTCCAACACACTCCAAGACCAGAACGTGCCCTGTGCCCTTCATATGCCCCGACACCTCTGAATTAGCTCTCACACACACACACACACACACACACACACGCAAGAATAGTTACCCACAACACAAACACAAATATACCCCGGAACCTTAGGTTACCACGGTGATGACAAGCCTGAGCCCGACAGGCAGCTTCAGTTCTGCTCTATATTCACACACACACGCGCGTGTGCACACACACACGACTCTTCACAGTTAGCAGTCAGTCAGCTTAGCTTAGCATAAAGACTGGAAGGAGAGGTAAACAGATAGCCTGGTTCTGACCAAAGGCAACAAAACCCACCTTCCAGCACCTCTAAAGCTCACTAAATTACACGTTTACATTTCCTGAAGTCTCCGCTGCCACCACCGGACACGGGCTCCAGGAAATTACAGCTCGCACGCAAGAAATAGTCCGGCACATAACCTCTTGCAAAACCTCAACAAGTCATGTATATTTGCTTATTGTATGTATTAAACAAATGAGATCTAACCAAATGCAGCAATGGTCAAAATCTTTGTTTATGGTCACTGTTTCCTCTGGCCACTCAATGCAACGGACATTATGGAGGTGCTGTGTAATTGCATCTGTGGTGTGACCTGATTTTGTGCAGCTTGCAGCCAGGCACAAATGCTGATTGTGGGAAATATTGTTGTGTTCAATCCCACATACAAGGCTGCACGTGTGAAACAAGCGTCCAGTGTTTTCCCTCGCTCTCCCCTCACCCTTTGTCATTCTGTCTCACCCTCTCTCTCTCTGTCTCTCCCTTCCTCTGTCACTTCTCACGCTTGTTGCGTCATGTCATTGTTAATTGACTGAATTCACCGGGCATGTGCAATGCCAGACAAGCAGATAGATGAATGAAACATGTATGAAAACATGTCTCCATTTTGGATGTGTTGTCCCTTACAACAGGCACTGATGATTATATAATACCATGTCATGCACAGGTGGTTTAAATGACTAAACTGCTCTTTTATTGGTTTTGAAATTGGAAATTGGCAATGTTTTAACACACAGTCATCCAAATAAATTGGCTGGATTGAGTCTATAGAAAAAAAAAAAGAGCCTAACAAATAAAAGAGAAGAAGACAGAAAAGGCTGACAAAGGGAGAGTGACAAAGGCAAACATAGTAGAAATAGACGGAGAAGCCAGAGCAGGACTAACAGCAGCCTGAGCGAGTAAACAGAGAGGATAGTGGAGGATATGTGCTGCTTGCTGAGTGGATTAGCCAAGTGAAATCTTGCTCTGACTCATACCACACTTGCCTGTTATTATACTCCTCCTTTGCTTGTGTGCGTGCACTTATTTCTGTGTGTGACCCTAATACAGCAGGCATGATGACATATGATAAAAGCTATTGTACAAGGGAGTAATGGCATAGTTGAGAGTACTTACAGACAGAGAAGAGGCTGCTTAAGTTCCACTTGTTTGAGACCATATTCTGTTTGTTGGTCTTGGCTTAAAGTATACACTGCATGATAATAGAGGGCCATTTAACTCACTGTGTGTGCATGTGTGTGTTTTAAGAGAGAGAGAGAGAGTGGCATGACAGTTAACTGACAGTGAAATTTATAGAGTGTAACTACAGCCAGGGGTGCAAAAGCGTTTGCTACCTCTGGATCAAATGGGAAAATAACCTGTACATAAACTTAATAGAGACAAGATATACTGTGTAACACTGTGGGAAGTATTTGTTTATTCTGGACATACACAGGAGCATGATTTATGCTGGTTATGGGATAGTAAGGTATAAAAATAATCCTGGGCTTAGAAACAAAATTCACTTCTCGCCAAATTATTCACTACATCTGCCAAAGAAATATTCCGCAGCTTTTTTTGAGTCGGGAGCTCCAAAAAAGGAGCACATTATAGAATAGAAGAACCCCGGCGTGAGTTAAACTTAGCAGAAAACAGTAGAAATGTAGCTCCTTGGCAAAACTTTTTATTTCTCTTCACTCTCCTCACCTGTAAGTCAGCAGACCGTGGGGCTATGACATAACTCGTGGAGCTGCTGGCCAACGGCTGCTGCTCTGTCTGGCAGGTGCATTTCCTCCTTGCTTTGTTTTTCCCTTGTGTTTCCTTCCCTAAGCGATTTACCATTGCCCTGGAAATCATCCCTCTCCCCGTCTCTCTCCACACATCCCCTAAACCCATCATCTCTAAAACCCCATGGCTGGATAAGATGCCAAGCCCGCAGATTCTCCAGTGTGTGTTCTGGATGTTTAGCTTGTGGTAATTGTAATGTTTTATTGCATTATGTAATAGTTTCAAAATGATTAAAACAGACCAGCCAGAGGTTTGCGCAGGCATACTGGGTTGCATATATGAACAAGCCCAGACACAACACACACACACACACACACACACACACACACACACACACACACACACACACACACACACACACACACACACACACACACACACACACACACACACACAGTGATATATTTCTAACTCTCTTCCAGTAAGTGCAATGAGGGCTGGGAGAGCAAACCCCAAACAGCAGCTTGCTGTGCCACAGCACAACAGTTGAGCTGCTCATCTTCGTCAGCGTAACTAGAGCCCAGGGAAAACCCTGCCACATCCACAGAAAGCACAACACTGTTACATACAGAGAGTACCCACCACACCGCAGCAACATACAGCTGGGTTACACTGCGAAAACCATAAAATCCATAAATACACACATTGTAGTTTTACTGCATAATATGGAATTACGAAGCAGTGCAATATGTTCAGCAGTTATTTCTATCTGCTTATGGCTCACAGCAGAAGAGAACATAATAACTTTTCTTATCCCAGGCTCTCCTCGACCAACATAATCTACTGCTAAACTGTAACAAAGCAAGAGAGCAAGTTATTGACAGTTGGGGACAATCTGAAGAGGGAACAGCTGCAGGATAGATGCATGTTACAGGCTTTTCTACTGCTGCTACTGCTTTCAAGTCATTTCACCACTTCCACTGCTCTACACCTTCATCCCCAATGCCTCATCAGCCCATCTCTCCATGTCCCACAGCAGCAACTAAGGCATGACTCATGTGGGCGCAATGCTCTCAGTCGCTCCTCAGGGTTTCAGCTGCTGGTGAGGGTAGAGGGGAAACTATTTGAGTGATTTTCTCATTCCTTCTTTCTCTCGGTGAAACACAGATGAAAAAGAGAGAAGGGTGTCCTGTAGGCTGAATGCACAACTGCTGATTTTAGGTGATGGTGACATAGTGAAAACACAAACATAAACACACATTTGCACGGAAGACATCATGGTACAGATAAAACAGATTGAGTGACAGGTCCAAACTTGCCTTGCAAGCTTTTCATAAGCAGAGCAAAATATCCCTGTTGACTTACACGTGTGCACGCAGAGAAATCATAAGACACAACTCCCTGAGCACAAGCCACAGGTGTCTGGAAGAACAAAGAGTCGCGAACAGCATGTGGAGCTGAGTGGTGTAAATATAGATTTAGAGAGCAGAGTGTGCAGACTTGCAAAAGAAAGAAATGCATGGGTTAAACAACAGGAGTGTTTGAATGAAACCAGTGAGGAGCTGAGGGGGAGAAATGGGCACAAATGGACAATGTAAGACTAACAGAGGATGAAGGGGAAATGGTGCCAGATTGAAAAGTGGTCAGAACATGTTGGCTAAGGTAAGCACAGATATAAGAGGGCAGCATGTCAGCAAAACCATAAAATGTGTCTGGAGTTTTACTGTACAGCCACAGATGTCCTATACCACTGCCCCCTCCCAGCTTACCCATTACCACGCATTATCTGGCTGTCACACCATGCCATTACCAGGCCTTATCTCCCACAGCGGGGGGACACTTACACAGTAAATCGCTGTTAGAACCAGCTGTAGTCATCTCTTTCTGCAGCATCTCAAGGGCAGACTGCTGTCACTACCACTGCACCCCCATCGGTAAGGCAACACTGGATAGTGACTACTACTTTATCACTAGGGACCACCATGTCAGTAAGCTCACATTTACAGAGCTTTTGATTTGTGTAACTCTCTCTGATGCCATCAAATCCTCCAAATATCTCTTTACAGTGTATAAATACAGTTACTTTAAGCCCTTGTTTCTGCATGGTGGCCCATTATTAGTTTTTTTTATCCAATCAGAACAGCATAAAAGCACACAGGTAGAGCTGAAGTGAGAGAAACACAAGTGATGAGAGGATTTTGGGAATAGTGACTCCTGTGCTGAAAGGGAAAGTTGAGGATAAACAGGCAGAGGCAGACAGATGCAACACAATCTTCTGCTTTAAACAAGCTGCAGATTTGTTATGTAACAGCACAACCAGAGAAAATCAAAGCAAGTCAACCTTCACTCCACCTCTACCTCCAGCCTCCACCGCTCCTTCACAATACTGCAGGGGGTGATTAGAGATGGATAATTGGGGCGCAGAAATCCAACAGTATAGAAGCCAGGTTTTTTTTTTTTTTTTTTTTTTTTTGAAAAAGGGCTAAATTCCAGCGCTAAGTGCCAAGGGATTGAACGGGCTCCAAAACACATGCAAGGTCTTTTGTTCTGCACTCCGGCTCTTTTGTTTCACCTGCTGGACTGCTCATTACAGGGAGCATTACCTGTCAGACAGCATACCCTCTCTGCATTTGATCACTTAAACTGCATTTAATTACTGCATATCCTTTCACTTGAGGAGAGGCTGGGAAAGGAGACCGCATGGGAAACAAAAGCTTTGGGAATCTGAAAACTTTCTGGTAAGCAATGTGAAGTTTGACAGTGTACATATGAGAAAATTACAGTTTGTGCTCAGCCAGTGCAGCTTTATATGTGGTTTTATCATTAATCTTTAATGTTTGTTCATGGATTTATGAATTTGTCCATATATGAACGTCTTGTATGTCTTGCTAAACTGGGTTAATAGATTTTGAGGATCATAAAAAAATACAAATCTGATGCTTCCAGATACCACTCATGCTGCTAGCGGGGCTATAGACTTCTAGTTTCATGAGGTAAAATTCCTCCTTAGTGCAGTTCTTTGAAAAAAAAAAAAAAAGTTGCACAACAAAAGATAATGTTTGTTTCATTCCTCATCCTACTTGTGGACATTATTCATCACAGTTCTCCTCTACCCTCCTCAATCAACCCTTCCTCGCTCCTCTTGCTTCCTGTAACTCTCACATTTAGTGAGAACAGGTTCAGCCTTCCTCACATGTTTCTGTGCTGTCAACACTTTCTAAAGATACCACCTCCACTTCACCCCCACCCTTGAGCCACCTCTCTCCACCCATCAGCTACAGTCCACAACAACTCCGCTGCGACAGAGATGGCTAAAATTAACCCTTAAACAAGGGGTTTTGATTGCCACTTTGATGGGACTGCAGACCACAGGATCAAGTGAGGGAAGGGGAGGAGGTATAAAACAGAGGGCACACAAGAGACAAAAGAACAAATGATAGAAAAATAGATGTGAAAAATGCTGAGGCTCAGGCCAAACCCAAAGCTGAGGACACTTAGGTCACCTGCACCGCATAAAAAAAGGTAAAATCCAGTCCAACCTCCCAGTGGACATCGTGCAGTGAGTTGGAATGCTGAAGTGCCACGACGGTTTCTCTATTGCAGACATCTTGCCTGCAGAGTAGTGCTTACACCAGCAGTCAGTCACTGCTTTGCTGACCATGCCAGTCTACCCTCCTTTTCATAATACAACAGAAAAACTCATTAACTCCCACACATTATCACGCCCTCACACACGTGCATCACAGAGCATCCTTAATCCCAAATTGGCGAAGCCGAATGTAATTTGATTTTTCCACAAGCGGCAGCGCCAAAAAATACCAAGGAGAGCTCTGTTTCTCAGAGTTAAACTCATTTTTTCAACCTTGTGGTCCTGACAGAAGATCAATGAATGGCTGAAGAAGATCGCAAACCCTAAGATCCCCCAAACATTTGACCTTAATACATTCAAATCCTCATCTTCATCAACCAAACTGAAAGCTGATGAAGCCAGTAAGATTAATAAACGCTGGAAGGAATTGATCCTTTCCTGCATTTCAATCAAATAAACCAAATAATTGTCGCAGTCCGCAATCCATTCATTTACTTCAATCCCACACGCAACCAGACTATACTGACCAACTAATTGTGAATCACAGATTCCACAAGCAATTTGTATGCTTGATTGTGACAGACTTTTCATTTAGTGGATAGTATGCTGACCACTACTCAGATGATTTGCAGGTCAAGGCCCCAAAGGATTAGAGAGCGTTAAACGGGTAGATGAGCGGAAAGCTGAACCGACTCATTGAAGCAACTCTGAGAGGGGGTGGGAAATGGTCAGTAGAGCTCTAAAGTGAATGGATCGCTCCGACTCGCTCACGCTATCTGATTTTATGTCTGTTTAATGCAGCAGAATTACAAAGTGCCACTCCAGTTAGGATCTGGTCGCTGCCCGGCATCTGTGCCATGCTGAATGAAATCTGGATTGTCGTCAATATAGCCAGTAAAGTCTGTCATCACAGCTTGGCAAAGTCCAGGTTTCACTCATGCCCTTCAAAAAGAAATGCGTTTTGCATGGCGCTGATGCAGCCTTTTCTTCATAAAAAGATGATATGAAGTTGTTTTTCAAAATGTTCTGCAAGAGTCAAGCAAACAGAGCCAGACAGTGGTTTTGATGCTTTTTTTGGTGTACAGTGTGTGCACATTTTCTCTCATTAACAGCATTAGTCTCACTGCTGGTGACATTTCACCCCATCACGTTCTCAACCCATCTGAGTGACTGATTCTAGGATCCAGAATTAGTGCTGCTATCACTGGCATGGAGAATGTCGGCCATGCAGAGAAGCCATGGAGGAAAAGAGTGAACCAGACCGATACTCCATTTAGAATTATCAGACTATTAATAAATAACATATAATGCTGAGCACAGACCCTGAGGAGGAGTGGGATCACTTTAATGGATATGAAGAGACTGAGTGGCCAGTAAGGACCCTCAAGAGATTACTTTTTCTACATCATTAAGAGATGTAGACTTACTGTACATTACATAATAAGTCAGTAGGCAAGCAATATGATCTCAGAGTGAGAATATGAAATCTGTTCTGTCAAAAATCAGTTCTGTCAGCTGTGCTAGATATTGGTAAAATTTGCACTTTACGGGATACTACATTACAAGACCACAGTTTACCATGTTAGCATGCTAACATTTTCTAATTAGCCCTAAAGGCAAAATACAGCTAAGATTGATGATCAAAAAATGTGGAAATGCCTTGTTTTTGTTTTTGTTTTTTTTTCATGGGACATGAATGATGCTGAGTGTTGGGAGGCTGTTCAATAGTTCCACAAACAATTCTGCAACATCAGCCAAGTTATTATGTTAGAGTATGAATATATCAATGTGAATACTATATATACACCGTATGATTTTACAGTATGGTCTTGCTGTCTTTGTTATCATCATAACACTAGTTAGTTATTTATCCAATACAGCCTTCAAATCAAGATAAAAACATGCTGTAGTACAATGACAGGAAAGAAGATTTGTTGGCTCTGTTGTCGCCTGTCACCCTCTGAGCTCCATCTCCTATCATTCGCTTCCTCCCTTGTAAATCTCTCTTTCAGTTCTTTCTCTCATTACAACATATTTTCCCTTTTGTGCTGCTGTCTTCCCCTCTAACCTTCAGTGATACTCACACCTCCCTACTTCACCAGATCCAGAGGGGGAAAAAAAAGACCTGCATGGAGCTACTGTGACAGCCCTCACAGCCACAAGCTTCCATTCACTTTTCTCTCTTGACCATGTAAAAGCTCCCACCACACATGCTGAACGCAACTACTGGCATGATCACAATACTATGTTGATTTTGGAGACATTTACCAGTCAGTCCAGCTCCTGAGTGAGAGGTCTCAGGTCATCTAAACCTGCAGTACAATGTGTCCTTAGGCTTGCTGTATCTGGCTATGCATGTGTGTGTGAGTGTAGGGAGAAACTTATGTTAAACACACATAAATATGTCAGCCAGCACTCACCGATGCAGGCGTGTACGCGGACGGTCAGCTGGGTCCGTAGAATAACACTGTGCTTCTTCCCTCTGGACCTGACCAAGAAAAAAAGCAAGAAGAATTACTGCCGATTCAAAAATATCTTTATGAAAGCAACTGACATTGTCTAGCTGCTGCACAATACTTTCATTCACAGCCAAACCTAAAATACTTGTTTCATGTTCCTTCTGGAGTCGAGTGTAATTATCTTGGCGCTGGCGGAGTGATCTGTCATGTTTTATGATTTATTCACGCTTGTTTCCTGAGAAGAATTTTCTGCAACAGGTGAAAAGGAGTTACTGTTTTACGGAAAAGAATTTTGCTACTTGAGTGAAGGCAAGGACTTGTTATATATGAAGAACTTTTTTTTTTAATGCAGAGGCTGTTGGTATGATGGGAATGGCACAGACAAACAGTGGCCTGCACTGGATTTGTACCCCTATCCTGATACACATCTGAGCCCCAAGGACAGACAGGAGAAATGCAGGAGCAGACACAACACACCTATAAACACCTACACCTACTATTGTGCCATCGGGAGCACACATTCATCTACAGCATATTTCCGATGGGGAAAAACAAAATGAGCACACACAAACAGAGAGGTAAAGTATGATGGTGTTTTGAGGGCAACTCAACCCCTCTCTCCTGACTTTAGTTGTTATAATCCTCCAATCTGTAGGAGTTTATCACTGACTTCCATCACTAACATCCTGATAGTATCCAACCCAAGCAGGGAAAGCACTGCTCTGATAACACACACTGCTGCAATCCACCCATTACACATAACACACAGTAAGGGTAACACACACCCAAACAAGAGGCCAGCCACCCTCTTTACATTCTGTTAAGCTGCATTATCAGCTTTGCTCGGAAATAGAGCAAAATGTTTAGCACAATCTGTGCTGATAAAAAAAAAAAATGATATTTTTTCACTGTCCACGTCTGATAACGTCTGTATTGTGTGAGAATGAGTCAAGGTAGAGACCCAGGAAGAGTGAGGCCGTTCAGAGAACAGTGGAGAGAAAGTAAGTCTCAGAGTGCAACTATTGGATGTTAGAGAAGAAGTATAAAAGAAGATTCAACAAATATAATCTATCACTGTTTTTATATGTAATGAAGAATACAAAATCAGCTCAAATGGCTTGGAGAGACTCTGGCTATGATGCTTATTATGATGCGACTGCAGCTCGCTCTTCACTTTCTTTAAGTGAAAACATACTCTGAGCTGTCCTCCTTGTTTACAGTCAACTGTGGTGAGCACAGTGCTGCCGCAGCTGGAAGCGCGACACATTTTTAGACATGGGAGCATAAATTCTGGGTGAAAATGACTTTACACCAATCTGCTCTTTATAACACTCTGGGCATTTTTCAGTTTTCTACTTGAGGTTTGTCAGTAGATAAAATAAGCCTTGCTTTTATACTTACGTCTTTATCACATGTGAACAGTGTCCAGCCAATGGCCACGATACCATGACACAGACAAGCAGATTGAAAAGACAAGACAGCGTATGTGACAAAAAGCTCTACTGTAAATACAGCAGCGTACCATCACTATGCCTTTAAGATGTTAACCGCTGTCACAACCTGCACATGTAAAATATGTGGTATGAGGCTGAGATATGGAAGTGTGAGTAGTTTATTCATTTTTGACACTGTATAAATAGTGCTGATCCAACAGAGGGAGGACAGGACAGGCTTACTCAGAAGCATCCATCCTCAGCCTTTGTGATGTTTTGCCAAAAAAGGGTCAAACCCGACCTAATGTGTGATTCATTTCCTACCAGCGCAGCACGACCTTGGTGAAAGCCAAGGTTGATAAGATGACTGACAGGCCTGGCGGATCCAACCAGTTCCCCAAGATCTCAACCACTTCAGAAACACACACACACACACACACACACCTTTATTCACCTGTCCATCATCTGTCACATGGCTTACCAGGCACCTAAAGATGCCTAGATAACACAAACACACACACACACGGACAAACAAATAAACGTACACATGGAAACAAGCACACACAAACAGACCTCGAGAACAACCCAGCTCTGTGGGTCCGCCATCACTTATCATGCTGTGGCCCCCAGTCTCCAAACAGATCAACATACCAGAACTCTCCACAAACACACACTGTCACACACTTAAATATGCAACCGGTTAACAGCTGCATTCTCAGTGTGTTTCTCAGAGCTCTATGTAACAATGCTTTGTCACACATGTCAGAGGCAATAGCTGAGAACAAACTGCATTTCTAAAGTTGGGACTTGGCACAATTTATCTAAAGTTATGATGATGAAAATGTACTAGTTCACCAATGACAATGTTATCATACATGAGCTGAACATAGATTATATTCATCTGTTTGTTATACAAATAATTAGCTACTGTAACAACACGTGGTTGGCTAACATTGAGCAGCAATGGCTCATTGTTGAAACACTAATTTACACAACAGTTAGCTAGCAAGCACATAGTTAGTAGCATTAGCGATAGTATTGTAGGCCTACTTGTTTGTTTCGCTAATGTATAGCTTGCTAATTTAATTTACATACTGGAAATAATATGCTGCTATGACTAGCTAACTGTGCTAAATAGGTACTACCTGGGTATGGTTTATCATAGCACTCATGAAAGGTTAACAGTTAACTTCATGTCACAATAACATAATTTTGGAAACAAAATGCAATCTACATCATTTGGTGATTTATTTTCAGTAACTTCCTGTATAATTTCTCAGTTTCTCAGATTAGTTGTTGTAGCTAATATGTTAGCATCTGCCTCACAGTGCTCAACAGTGGAGGCTGTTATAATAAAAATTATACCTAAAGTATTATATAAATAATACACATTTATGAAATAAATAAAAAAAACTTCAGTGGAAATGGCAGCAGTGCTGCATGATGCGAAAAACCAAATGTGCAACTGACATTGATCATTGTCATTTGTGGCAGACCCAGTCAACATGATGATGAACAATAAGGTTGGAAAGCGCCATATCATTTCACTGTTTGGAAAAACAACCTGAAATATGCTGGAAAGATTGTACATTTAAGGTTTTAAGAATTGTTGGTCGTACAAAAAGCTGAATTATCATAGAAAACTGACAATAAACATTAATAATCATTGTAAACTTGGCAACGCTGAGGTGCTATTTTACACAGAAAATGCCAAATGTACACCAAGCATTGCTACTGTTGAGGCTACAACATCCACCAACTAAATTGATCACAAGACAAGGTGGGTCTGGATCTAGGTGGTTTTACCACCTCTATCTGGGGGAAATCCTGAGCCATAACAGCAGGTTTCCATTTTCCAATTCTCCTGTTGACCCTAAGAGAGACACCTGCACTGCTGCTGGGAGATGTGAGAGAGAGAAAATACTTCACGACAGCACAGTTCCAAAGTGATCCTGCTGTTTCTTCTGGAGTTGACAGGTTTGTGAACTGTGAAATTTTGTCACAAAGTAGATCAGAATATCAGTTATTGCAAAAACACAGTGAAAGACGAGCTGTAGCTGTGGAAGGGAGGGAGGGCACATCTGTCCCGCTTTCCACAGCGCTTCATACTTTCCGTGAACTTGTGCTTCCAAGAAATCCATATCCAGCAGCTTGTGATTCCTCCTATTTTATAAGAATGGAGAGACTCAGAAATTATATGTATGTGTGTGTCTGTGTGTGTGGAAGAGAGAGAGCAAAGGGACTCTGTATGTCTGGCTGTTTCATGGGGTATTAATGTGTATCAGTCTCACCCTGTGTCGTCCTGCTGAAAGCCCTCCAGCTCGTCCCTTTGCTCAGCCAGAGAGGACTCCAGATCCAGATAGGTGCCATTGTGGGAGAGCTGCAGCGTACAGTCATCAAGCTATGGAAAGGAATTCAGAAATCTTTTCAAAACACAAGTCCTAATGAATGAAATGGATAGAAACTACGATACTGGATTGGACTTAAATGAACTTAACAAACCAAAGGGGCAACTACTAAAGCAAAAGTGGTTACCAACTTCAAATTGACATTTAGACCTAAATTAGGATTGGAAAATATGATGTGTAACATGAAATTTCCCTGGCCAGGCTGTGATGTGCGTACATGAGCCACCCACAGGAATGACATTGGTCTCTGGGCCTACTATTTTTTAATACTCCCTCACTATGTCTCTGCACGTGTTTCACACCATTTCTAAAAAACAATTTGAGCCCGTAAAATAAAGACAGTTAACGGGGAAAGGATTTGAACACGAGTGTGCACAGTGGTCCGTGAAAAGTGAGGGCGCCGTATGCGGTGTGGCTCTGCTTTCAGCATTACAAAGCTGTTCAGGGAATTAACTAGTAGAGACGTAGCAATAAAGGCTGCAGAACATGAAACCAAAACCAGAGGGAAACACGGAGAGAGAAAGGGAGATTTAAAGAGCAGCTGTGAGAAAAATGACACTTAAATATTGCTTTAATTTTGTTCAATATGAAGCTACAGCACACTTAAGGAGCAATCACAGCCATTCCCACGTACATATGCTGCTGTTTTTCACAGACCCATCTTGCCCTTAATGCCATCTGTGACTGCATTATCTAAGGTAGCGCTGCACAGCAACCTACATCAGAATTAACCCACGATGCTGTGTAATGAGAAACCCTGCTGAGTTTGAGACCAGGTGCACATTAATATATCTGCACACCGCTGGCATTGATGTTTATGAGTCACAAGCTGATAGCAGGTGCAAGCGGCCGTCCCAGCTACAACTCATAAAAAGTAACACACATCATTGAGTTATTGTTACAATCAGCTCTGAGCTTTGCAACTTATTGTTAAAGCTGTTGATGTGTGAATAGGTGAATGAGATCAGAGTCATGAGTTGAGTTAGCATTTTGCACCTCTATGGTAGTGATAGGGCTAACCCACGGTAATGCCCCCCCGCTGTCTAGCCGAGCTGCATGACGACACTCTCTGACCAGCAGAGACCGCAGATCACAAGACCTGCTGCTGCCTCTGTCTGTCCCTCCTTCTCACTCGGAAACAGAGAGACGGATTGTCGGATGGACTCACAGCATAAATATAACTTTGCTATATTTACTCTTCTCTGAGGCAGCATGCACACAGGAGCTCGCGGGTGGGTGTGTCAGCAGGGGCTGGGAGATGGGGGGGGGGGGGGGGAGAGAGACCACTGCCAAGGCCAAAGTGTCACAAAGGAGAAAGTTGACTGTCATCCATGTTGCAATTTGTAGTTCTATGCTAACTTAGAAATTCTTTAAGCAATCTCAAGCTTGGAGCAAGAAAAAATGCACCATAAGCACACAAGTCGACTTTGGGTCCTGCTCCGGTTTTTCCCTGCCCCCTCACGACAACATTAAGCCATCTGTGCCAAATAGCTAATCCGAAAAGCAAAACACACATCCCCAGTCGAAATTTAGGTTAATTAAAATGCCAATTCAAATGCTGTCATACGCATTTATTCCCGGTAGTCCACTGTGACATGATCCAGACAGCAGACATAAAGAATCAGAATCAGAATCAGAATTCCTTTATTGATCCCCGAGGGGAAATTGTTTTTTGTACAGTGCTCCACACAAAACAGAATTACAGATTAGAATAAAAAGAGAGAAAGAACAAGAAGGAATAAATATATATATAAAGGCAATATTAAGAAACAGAATATTAAAACTAAAGATATATGTAAATAAGAAATATACAACACAAAATATGCAACACAATGAAATGTACAGTAATAAAAATAAGTAATATACTGTGTATATTGGATGTGCAAAAAATCCAATGCAAGAATAAAACAAGTCTTGCAAGGTGAGGCTAACAGCGAAGGAATAAGAGAGTGAAGTGGACCTTGAGTGGACTTTTCCCTCTACTGAGCGAAACTCTAGCATGGCATCATGCTTACAGTGACAGCGCTGAGTATTATTTCAGCACCTCAGTTTTGCATGTTAGCTTTTGCTAGTTAGCAACACAAAGTACAGCTGAGGCTGATGGGAGCGTTATTAGCTTTGAAGGTATCTGGACAAACTGAAGTTTTGACCTGATGAAGACTAAGATGAAAAAGCAAAGGATCAACAAAGCTGTTGGTGGGCATCCTGAGTGGGATATGAAAATGTGTGCCAAGGATCATGGCAATTGTTACTGACACTGTTCATTTCAATATGGCACGCGAGATTTGGTAGATCTCAGATTTAGGTTTGACTAAGTACGGGGGGAGATGAGACATTGGGGGAGTTAATCATGCCTTGTCCCACTGCCCTGGTTTTTATGTTGGAGTAAAACAAAAGCATTTCTTGTGCCCAATCTGTGAGCATTATTCAGCTATTTATCTATATTCCACTTGTATTTAACAACATGTCCTTGAGTGTGGCTTTCTTTATGCCTTTATGCCTGTCAACGCATGTCTGAAGACAGAGACCCACCACCACCTCCACCTCCACCTCCACCTCCCTGCTTTCTTTCGCTGCTCTGCTTTATCTACACTCATTACTCAATCATACGAATACTGCTCGGACAGCGAGAAGCGAGCCCCCAGACCACTCTGTAACACAGTACGCTAACAGCGCAGGGTCCAAAGGGTGTCTCTTTCCTAAAACACTTCGTTTAGGTAACAGCAGTAATAACATAACAAAACCCATCATGTTGACGGAGCCGGCAGAGAGGTGGCTCCAGAGGGAACCGCAAGCTCTTCACACTCAGGGCTCTGGGACGGGCCAGGGAAACACTTAGTGGCTAGTATACTTTACACTCATTTAATCAAATTCTCCCAGAAGAGCAAAGCAGAGGGGAGGGGGCAAATGGGGGTAGGGGAGTAATTACTTCCACCTTAAAACAACACCAAGCCTGCTGGCGATCACGGTGTGTCGACAGTTAACAATGCCCTTACGTAAGTTTGACGATGAGGTTTTTAAGAACTTTCTTGTGTCAGAGTCAGAGCCACAGAAGACCGGCCTCTTTGAAGAGCGTGAGGAGGGTGTGTTCTACATGGCTATAAAGTCTCCCAGTGTTACTTTAATGGGAAGCCTTTGGTTATGAAATAAAAGTTGAGCTGTGAAGTCTGGGCTTTGTTGTTTTTGAGGGGCTTTGACTGATGGTGAGGCTTCTGCATTGAGCTGGACTGAGCTCCATGAATCCTTTGGGTTGGGGTAACGTATCATAGCACCTAATTTGTTTCAGGTGTTTATTTCTTAGCAGTGGAAAGTGATAACATCTTCTCTGGGAATCAAAAGGAAACTTCTTTTTTTAGCTTTAGTTTGGCTAAAAATGACACATCCCATGCACACAAACCAGCGATACACTGATTTAGCCCTGGCAAGTTAGCCTAACTGTGTGTGTTGAGTGGACGGACTGGTGCATGGTCAGAGAGGTGGAAGAGGAGATGGAGGAAGAGGTCAGGAAAACCAGGGCAGCCAGAGTGAGGAGAACAAAGTGTCGCAGGGATCCAGGGCCCGGCCGCAGGAATTCTGGGACAAGCGACCTATACTTTACATGTGGCCCAGCCAGCCATACACAGAGCTCTGCCATCACAGCATAATAATACAGTAGGCTTTTCTCAGAGAAGAGCACAGGAGGTTAGGACAAAAAGAGACTGCTCTAACAAAGAAAGACCAAGAAACAGCTCAGGAAAGTGTCAAGCTCTTGCTAGCTCTGACATTTTCCAATAACATAATGAGGTTCAAGCTTTTTCAGCACCAACTTCTCGATCGGGACAGTCTGACGGGCAAATTTGCAACAGCTCAGTTCCATCCCTATAATCTAAGTGCAATATCCAGTTGCCATTGCGCACAGTCTTCCTCCTGATGTGAACAAAATTGCAAACACCAACGCAGGCTGTGCCATCTGTCCGCGTATAGGTTGTAATCATAAGCTTTTCTGTGCTGTGGGCCATTTTTCATTTGTTTTGTGGTTTTTAAAGATGGGGCAGCAAAAGATCCACTCGGTCTGGAAAACCACTCTGCTGTCGAACGCTGGTTTGCCGTCAGGGTTGTGAGCCAGCAGTGGAGCTCTGTCCTTCTCTCTGCGCCTCACTTTTATTTTCAATCCAATCTATATTTTCAGTTTATCTGGCACGCTTACAAATGAAGAATGCGAATAAGGCCACACGGTATCTGCTCCACTTGGATAGCGTCAGTGGGTGTGTTTTACTCAGCCTTGTCAGGAATGAATGTGTTGCTGATTTTTTTTTATTTTTTTTTTTTTCTCTGGGCTGCTTCAAACACCAAAATTCACTAAATATGGACACTTTCTCTGGTTCACACACCCATCGTAATCTGACTCTTGACATTTGATCATCTGTGATTCAGGCTCTTTGCTGGGCACCAGAGCTTTATGGCTGTCACTGGCAGATGAGTGAGGCAACTCAGGATATATCTAGTTGCACTAATGCCTTTGCACACCTGTCACTGTGACTTGCAAAGCAGACTGCAAAATACATTCAGCAATAAGAAAGGATTATTCACTTTGAGAGAAAGCAATATGTTTTTATTTCTCTGCCCCTTCAGCGGAGAGGTCAGAGGTGAGGTTAGGTTTCTTAGAGATCGAGCATCTCTATCTCAGTGGCAAGGTACTGTATGCCCACGTGAGATCAAAGCAGCATATTTAGTCTGAAACAAGTCAAATCCCTGTTCAGTGTTGCTGTGGGCTTTGAGGCAAACATTTGCAACCATGTGTCAGTCCTCAGGCTGGAGAGCCAATCAGTTGGGCTTGCATGTGTTCTCAAAATAGCCTCTGAATGGTGGGTATGGAAGTTTATTTGCAGTAGGCTTGAAGTGAAAAACAGCAGTTTAAAACAACCTCATGCAGCCCTGATTCAAACCTGTACATTCACAATAGTGTGGGTTTAAACCTAGAAAGAGAAAACTGAGTTGCTCTGGAGTTTCTGGAGATCTTATATTGCCTGATAGTGGAATATATATCACTATAAATCTCCCACACTCGCTTTATGTCACACATTTCCAAAAGGCTTTATATCAGCTCAGTCAGGGATGAGTTGTGATCCTACCTTGTGCGGAGCTTTGAGGAGCCGGTGGACGCCTGCTAACTGGTTGATGAGTGGGATGTCCTCCCTGAAGGTGTACAGCGGAGGTCTCGTCGGTTCTGGGAAATTGGTGCTATTGAACGGATCGGTGTCGTCTAAAAACTGAACCCTGCAGACAAACGTGGCCATGGTGCATCCATGCAAGTGACTCCTCTGACGGGGGCAGCCCGGTTTGGTGAGAGCCGGACCAGCTATACGGCTGTGGTCGCTGAGCGCTCCGCTGCTGGTAACGACAACAAACCCGGGTCGCCAAGTGCGCCCTCTGCGCAGCCTGTCCTCCCGGGGGCACAGAGAGGAGGGGAGGGTTGCTGCAAGCCGAAAAGGTGGCACACAAGAGACCGCTCAGTGTCTAGTCTCGCCTCCTTGCTGTGGTTGTGCTAACCCTGAGCTGCTCTGTGTTATTCTCGGAGAGGCAGGTGGCCGGTGATGAAGGGGAGGCGGCAGGCGGACTCCGGCTGGCTGCCGGAGAGTGAGGGATCAGCGCAGCTTGGGACAGCTTGCTGTCTGTCTGTCTGTCTGTCTGAGTCTCAGTAAATCCACCCTCCCCCCCTACCTCCCTCCCTATCTATTTTCCCCTCTGCCTCATCTCTCCCTCCCTTCAGGTCACTGTCCCCGCTCTAGAGGTGGCTTCCTATATGAAAATTATCTGCTCTGGTCCCCTAAAAAATTTTCTGTCTCATGAGCCACACCATAAAGTCATGATAACACTAAAACACTGAGATTTCATTGTACGTTATGGCTGAATTAAACAAAAACCTGTTCATTCAGTGCGGTCAAAGATAATATTAAGAAGTATACATGTGGTGTCAGCTCAGTGCAGAACACAGCAGACACACAATTTCATCACTTTTCAGTCATTCAGGTAAAAATAATCGCCACTAAGAGTTTTGCTGTAAGTTGAAACACAGTCTTAACCAATGGCGACCTCTTGTGGTCAAAACGTTCAAATGCAGGCAACACTAATTCTGTCAGTTGCACAATTCTATCAACTTGGACCAAATAATGCACTTTTTCTACTGTATATTAAACTGTTAAGCTGTTGAATGCTGTATACGCTTCTGTATGAAAATTATGATTTCTGCTTGGATGCAGCTGCAATATGTGTAAAAGTTTGTGATCACAAGACTATAAAACAAAATAATTAGACGCCATGAGGAGAATGCTCTGCTCCTGTCCTCTTTAGTGTTAGGTCGGCCCTCGTCTACTAAAGCAGGTCGTCCACTAATCACAGTGTCGATGTGTCCTTGAGCAAGACCCTGAACTCCACCCGCTCTCAATGGTCAAGCCAGCACCTTATGTGGTAGAGTGTGAATGAGTGAAGTGCTCAGTCCATTTACCATTTACTACAATACTTGGCTCTTTGTCTGTGCACCTGTGAGCTAAATCTGATGTGTAACATCCAATAATATCCCTCAAGAAAGAAAGAAAAAAACGGTGGAGATCACCACTTTGTTACCACTGGAGGGCAGAGAGGCACTGTCTTTCAACACTGGCAAACCCAGAGTAAAAGATTTAAATTTACAATGATCTCTTAGCTTTACTCTGACTGATCTCACCATTAAGCTCAGGCATCTGAAATTAGATCATAGGACAGAAAAAGAGGTGGAAAGTGGGGTTATGACAATTTTGCAATTCCAGTCTGACAAAGAGAGATAAAAATCCCTTACAGCAGTGTCCCGTTTTTATTAATGCTCAGAGCATGGGACACAAGGCAAAGGTTAGCCGAGTGTGCCCCCCGATGAGGGACTGTTTACCTCTTTTATACCCTGAAGCAGTCTTATCTCCAGTCCTCTTTTCTGTGTGTGTGTGTGTGTGTGTGTGTGTGTGTGTGTGTGTGTGTGTGTGTGTGTGTGTGTGTGTGAGAGAGAGAGAGAGAGAGAGAGAGAGAGAGAGAGAGAGAGAGAGAGAGAGAGAGAGAGAGAGAGAGAGAGAGAGAGAGGTTCCTATATGTAGTTGAGAGTTAGTAGTTATCTTTAGGTTTAATAGAGGTAGACATATTTCTTGAAAAAGTGTTTAATTTTTATTAGTTTCAACTTTTAATCAATGTATCGATAGGAGTGTGTACTAAAATAATAAAAAATTTTATTGCTACATTTTTATTGTTTGTTCTGGGGCATTTTCTACCATTTTAGGAAAAAAATAGTAGTCTCCAATGCCCTACTAAAAATAGTCTCTGGGCACCAATATGCCCCCATCCGGCGAAGGATATTTGTTCTTGCAAAACATGCACATAAAATACTGCTTCTAAGATAGCAGACATTGACTGTGCATGCGGTATAGGCTGCCACTCAAATTCATGACACGGCAGCTGTGAAGGAGCTTTCATATTTGAATGTTATCACATCTGCCTCACACAGAGTCCCCCATTCAACACCAGGCAGACAAACATTTATTTGGTCTTTACTGTGAATGTGACACTCAGATTTTACTCTAAAAGGATACTTTCCTCCCCGTCGGGGAATCGAACCCCGGTCTTCCGCGTGACAGGCGGAGATACTGTCCACTATACTAACGAGGATTGGATGTCTATTGTTCGTTTTCGAAGTTAATGAAGCCATACATAGACCTACGGTGAACTATTTTTCTCAAAATATACAACTATAAACATGATTATCATTGCAGGTATTTTTTATTTATAGTTCCCATTTGAGAGCCTGGCGGGGAATAATGGTTCCCAGGAAGAGGGTCGGACTGTGCTTTTTCTGAAATCCAAAACTCAAATCTCTCTTCAACGCCGAAACTTGTTCCGCCGAGGTCACCAAATTGTGAATCCTTGACCGAGACTAGCCCAATGAGGATCGTGTCATTCGCAAACTTAAAGGTTTTGCCATGTTTTGGCCTTATCTACGAGAATGTTTGCCCCCGGCGTTAATATGCGTCTTGAGTGACCTGATCACAAGTGTAGTACTGTGTACGCACTGGAATAAAAATAGATCGCTGCTGCTTCTGAACTGCTTCTATACGCTCACTTCGACTAATGGGACAAGCTTCACTACTTTTGTCTTTCTTCATGATCAAAAGAAAAAAATTATCCTCCCCGTCGGGGAATCGAACCCCGGTCTTCCGCGTGACAGGCGGAGATACTGTCCACTATACTAACGAGGAACTACAGAAAACAGTTACCAAAATTGATCTCAAGAAGTTTAGGAGGCTTTGAAGAGATACTAAAAAAGTAAAACAAATTACACCCCGCATCGGATCCGTTCCGGACCTTATGAAGCCTCCGCAAAACACATTCGGATCGGAGTCCACTTGCACGGCGGGAAAGATCCAGATAGGATGAGGATCACGGATCCGGTCCAGCTCTGGCCCAGAACCAACCCAGATAGCAATCAGACCCCTCACCGGATCCGTTCCGGAGGATTCATAAGGACCGGATCCACAAAACACTTTCGGATCGGAATCCACTTGCACGGCGGGAAAGATCCAGATAGGATGAGGATCACGGATCCGGTCCAGCTCTGGCCCAGAACCAACCCAGATAGCAATCAGACCCTGCACCGGATCCGTTCCGGAGGATTCATAAGGTCCGGAACGGATCCGCAAAACACTTTCGGATTGGAGTCCACTTCCATGGTGGGACAGATCCAGATAGGATGAGGATCCAGTCCTGTCCGGTTCAGCTTAATTCAGCTTCAGATTCAGCCGATTAACTAAGACTAAATCAGCATATAAACTATGTTTTGTCTAAAATAGTTCTATCTATCTATCTATCTATCTATCTATCTATCTATCTATCTATCTATCTATCTATCTATCTATCTATCTATCTATCTATCTAAATTATTATCTGACAACTGTTCATTTCTTTGTTTTGTTGTTCATATAATTAAGTACATTGAATGCATTTGCATTATCAATGTGGTTTCTTGTGCTCCTAAATCGATAAAGTGGCCTGTTGTCATGTCGTCTTATCATGACCATCGTACGCAGCCTGAGCAGCTGTCTGTCCCAGCCATGTGCATGCACACAACCACCCGGCCTCAAGTGCATCATGATGACACAAGAACGGACAACAGCTGCCAGCGTGTGGTGTTTGTAGAGACTGACAGTGTGTGTGAAGGAAGTCGAATCCCTCAACCAGCTTTATGCTCTTTTCTCTCTGCTGTGACACCAAATTAAGTCGCTTGGGCTTAAACTCTTAAACCACCTTCATATCTCAATCAAACAAAGATTTGAACATTACACCAACATTTCACAATTAAAAATTCGTCAACCGACCTACAAACAAACAAACAAACAAACATCATTTCTGATTATTTTGATTTGATTTTTATTCTTTTATTTTCTTTAATCCAATTTTCGTTAGTTTTGTTGTATTTTTTGGTTATTTTCATCTTTTTTAGCCTGATTCAGTTTAGTAATTATTAGTGCAGCTGATTGTGTTGCTGCAGAAAGTGAAGACATTTCAGTCTCACTCCTTTTGAGCTTCTGGAGCCAGCTGTTTGAAGATTCACCACCACTTCTTCTTCTTCTTCTTTTTTGTCTTGGTGACCTGGCTCTCGATCTTTTCCACTCGCGACCTCAAGGAGCTCTCCATCAACTCCCACTGCTGCTCCTTGTCTTGCATGGTCTGCTTGAGGCCAGTGATGGTCTGAAGGAGGAATTCCTTCTCCTTCTTCCACCCTGTTGCACAGTCTGCAGAGCAGCCATGAGCCTATTATTCTCATGTTTCTGCGCATCCACTTGAGCCAGACAGGAAGTATTCTGCTGCTCTAAGCGGTGGCGTTCAGCCTTCAGCAGACTCTTTGTGTTTTCCAGAGCTGCTCTGATCTTCTTGACCTCCGTCCTGTGTTTGTCCAGCTGTGCTTGATGGGAAGCCTGGCATCTTACCATGCTCTCCGTTGCCTTTTCGGTCTCTTTTTGTAGAGCTTTCTCCATGTTGCTCACTTTCCTCTGGAGCTTGTGAGCTTCAGCACTCTCAAATATCAGGTCTTTCTGCAGCTGTTCTACTCTTAAGAGAGCTTCAAGCTGTGCAGCGTCTTTGTCTGAAAGCTGCGCCTTCAGACTCCGAGTGCTTGTCTCAAATTTGTCTTCAGCTGCTGCATGGGACTGCTTTTCTTTAAGGAGCTCCGCCTTCAAGGCCTTGATCTGCTTTTCAAAGCTGGCTATTTTAAAAAACTGTTTTTCAAAAAACCTAGAAATTTTAACTTGAAACAGATACCTTCAGATATCTCGACACTAAAGCAATTCTTCTTAATGTGACTCTCTGTCTACTGATCCTCAGGGGTGACGCTGCTGACAGTGGCACGCCTCCTTGAGTTTCCCCTGTCTGCAGCAAGGTTGAACCACCGTATGGCATGTCTTTGGATCTCGTCATCGGTGGCAGAACGGGCGGCATGATTTTTTCGCACAGAATCTGTAATCACACAAAAAAATATGATTTTCATATAAATTGCAAATGACAAAAAACCTTGGGAGCACCGACCTGTCAAATTGACAGGCCAGTCACGCCTTCCGCTGTCAGTTCGCCACCTCCAAGATACTGCTCCAGGTAGGGCAGAGCATACTATGTTCCCTCGTCCCTGTTGATGGTCTTCTGGCCCTGCTTCCTGATCTCGATGGCCTCCCTGATCCAGCGCTGATGTTTGTTTTCTATGGTGTGGCGTTCTCCCAGTCCATGATGTGATTTTCCTGTTTACAGTGGTCTGTGATGGCTGACGTGTAGTTATCCTGCTGTGTCTTTTCTTTTATTGCTCTTGTTGGCTCTGTTTAGCCAAATCTTATGTCCTTTCCTGAACCTTAACCTTGATTGAAAACATTCTGAGATAAAGGATGGATGAAGGGAATTCATGAGGACTAAGAAGACTAAACTGTGGTGCAAAGAGAATCTGACTGCCCTTAAAGGGATACGCCAACATTTTTTTACGTGTCTTGCCTCATTCCCGAGTCCACGACAAGCAAACAGACACCATCCTTTCGACTGTGTGTGCAGTAACGAGGGAGATACGGGCAGAGCTGGCGCACCACTAATTAGTTTAGCTCAATCGCTGGAAGTGCACAGGTATTGTTAGCCTGCCTCCACCACAGGTTCATCAGAGAAACTCTTCAGCAACTCTAAACAGCCCTGTGTGATTCGCATTATGTTACGGTATCTATTTTTAGACTAATATTAGCAGGTCATGTAAATACACAACTAGACCACAGGGGACATGCACGCCAGTAAAGAGCTGATGAAGAAAGCAGGAGAAGAAGGAAGAAGAAGAAGAGCTCATGCAGGCTTTGTTTTGTTTACCCGCTTAGAAGCACTTCAGCGGTGGCTCTTGTAATTCTCTCTCAAAAAAAGTCTCAGTGTCTTATAAACTCCTTCTCTGATCTACTGCATGAGCTCTTCTTCTTCTTCTTCTTCTTCTTCTTCTTCTTCTTCTTCTTCTTTTCGCATTTCAGTATGAATCGCCTTGAAAGCTTATATATTGGTCAAAATGTAGAAAACTGTTAAACATGTCTGGCGTCTGCGTCTTCCGTTAACTTTAATCCATCCACAGTCACATTGGGTGCATATCTCATTCAGTACACTTTAAATCAATTAATTCCATCAGTATACCAGCACGCAGCGGTATTCATGTTAGTTTTAGAAGGGGCTGAGTGACCTGCATCCTGTTAGCCTAAATAAAGTTAGCAACAACAGCCGGTCAATAACTGCTGGCGAGGGTAGAAACCGTTAACGTGCCCGTGACTGAATTAAATTTAGCAGAGGATTCGACGTTAATGAATCAGTTAAACTTATAAACAAAATCAAATGCTAACTTTAACTAACTCAAATCCACCTCAGACCATGCTAGCTTCCATTTGGCTATTACGGTTGAGCTATCGCCAACTTAAAGTATCACAAACACGAACACCAAAAACTTTGTAATTTTACTTGTAAATGACTGAAATGAATAAAACACGTCTTAGTTTCGTCTTCATATTGTATCGTGTTTTACTTACGGTGCTGGTGTCCGCTGCTGCCGTCGGAAGGTTGGAAGAAAAAAGTAGCGCGTCCGCCAACTCTCCGCAGAGAATGCGCCTTGCCAAGGTGCGCTGTGTGGAGGCTGAGCGGGTCATCTGCGCGTGACTGAAATGAGTGAGACCGTCGGCGTGAGGGCGGATCTGCTGCGGAGTCTTTTGCTATCTGTAAACGAGCAAACAACGATCAAGAACAATGAAATATGTGACAATAAAGGAAAAAAAAAAAAAACCCAAAATGATCCAGATAGAAATAATCACGAAACAATTGATCAAAATAGAAATTTGGAGACTAAATACATGTGAAATTCAATTGTGGTCAGTTACTCAATTACTTTTTTAAATAAAAGATATATTTTTAAAGGGCATCTCTATCGGATGCCCCCTGGACGCCTCCCTAGGGAGGTGTTCCAGGCATGTCCCACCGGGAGGAGGCCCCGGGGAAGACCCAGGACACGCTGGGGTGACTACGTCACTCGGCTGGCCTGGGAACGCCTCGGGATCCCCCCGGAAGAGTTGGAGGAAGTGTCCGGGGAGAGGGAAGTCTGGGCGTCCCTGCTCAGACTGCTCCCCCCGCAATCCGGCCCCGGATAAGCGGAAGATAATGGATGGATGGATATATTTTTAAATGTGATTTGAAAATTGTTAAAGAAGATGAGAAGATGATTACTTCAAAATAGGATTTTGTGAATTCCAGAGATAAGGGCCCCAGATTTGATGGAAAATTGATTATCTGAACTGCCACAGTAGGGTAAATGGAAGTCCTTTGAACGTCTTGTTAAATATGAATGAATGTGTGATGATAAAAAGAAGAAAGGAGAAAACAGGAAACACACTGACATCAACAGTGTTCACAGAGTGTTTACTTTTACCTTTACCTTTCATTTTCCTTTGTTTTCTTCAAATTAATCAAGCAGTTTCTGTGTCTGACCCACACTCCAACCATTTTCAAGAAATCAGAATGCCTTCACCCTGAAAGGAAGCTGTCATGCTCGTATGTGTTTGTATCACATAATGTTTGCACATGCCATCAGATCAGACTACTTTTCCCCATGTTGTTGTTATTTTGCAGTCCCTTGCTTGCCAAATCTCCAAGACCTGACATTCATTGACACTTTTCATCGTTTCATTTATCAGTGGGCTGTCACTCTGATGTTGAATGAATGTCACCCTTTACCTTGACGTGTTTTTTGTTTTGTTTGCATACTGTATCCTCTTCCAGTGGGATAACGCACCACATAATATCTCCTCCTACAATCTCGCAAACAGTCTCTTCTCTACCAGGGAGTTGATTACAACCTGTCCTCAGGGGAGGTAGATTTCCCACATTTCAGGTGGTTTTGAATCCTTTTCCCACATTCAGCCTGTACAGAAAGTCTTGGTCTCCCTGACTGTTAACAATTAGCAAATCCTCTGCAAGCACTCCTACACACCAAGACGTCCTTTTTGTGAACATTACGGGATAAGACCTGACAAAATGTTACACTTGGTGAAAACTGAACAAACCGTTTTGGTTGGGCACATTCCATGAACCCTTCTGTTACCTTTATGATCCCTTGGTGAGCAATCAGGCTAAGGTTCAGTCAGGGGTAAAAGGCTTTTTTTTAGACAGGTACTCAGGCTATGTTTACACATAGCAGGGTACTTTACAGAAAGGATATTTTAGCCCCTCCGTTTTCAAAAATAACATCGTACACACAATAACGTTTTCAAAAATTTTGTCATTCACATGAACCCGGATAAACACACCCTGTGCCAAACCTATGGGCGCGAATGTAAACATTGGTCGCTCACATGACGTTAAGTATTTTCAGTCTCATGTCGTGACGTTTCTGAACCTAAAACACTGTTTAACCCAGTTTGCACGCCAACACATAACCAGTGTTTTCAGAAATCTCCACTTCGGCCAGAGTTTTTAAAAATGATCGTTTTCCGTGAAAAAAAAAACTCAGTTTGTATGTAAATGAGAGGCCAAACCGCATGAAAACATATGCGTTTTCCATAAGTGTAAACGTAGGCTCAGGTGAGTACCAGTAGATGCGGTTTGATAGCGTGGTCTTAAGTCATTGCTGTTGTCCTCAGTGTCTCCCTCACTGTCTTCAGCTTCAGTTTCCTTCATGATAGATGATGAAGATGCACCTCACAGTGCGTTATTGAGCCTCTGATTAGCGATCTGCATCCAAGTCAACAGCTGGCTTTGGGTCCAATGTCTCTGTGGTCATCTTTGACAGGTGAATGTGCATCAGGGCTGAGAGACAAATCCGTGACCAACGAGATATGGATTTAATTTTTATTATGCTGAGATGTGCTTATCCCTCTTACATGCTGCACTGCTCATAAACAGTGTAAGAGACAGTTGGACCACCTTGATGATGTTGGAGTAGTCTGGATTGCTTGTAATTATGTTTGGACTGAGAAAGGATACACAGAGAATGCTGCTAAGTGCTTCCTGCGTGCTCTGAGCACATCCATCCTCTCACAGTGGAGTCTCTGTCAAGTTGCATGGTGATTTTTTTGTGATGTCAAAGAGCAGACCCTCAAAATCCAGCAAACTATGTGAACAACTTTGCTCTTAACTCCCCTCTGATAGTTTGTGTAATGCTGTGCATTAGCTGAGTTCCCCCTTCAGATCAAAGCACATGCATATCGATTTCTACTTGGTCTATCATCACTTTAATAATAATATATACCACATATGTATCACCGACACTGTGGTACAGTGAATGCCTTTCTCTTTCTACCCCCAACATATACCTAAACTAGTCTCTTCTTGAAGGAGGTTTTTGTACATGAAAAGGTTCAGAATGAAAAGTTGACTATCAGCATGGAATTAAAACCAGGAAGTTTCAATCCTCTGAACAAAGGATTATTTTCTCCAAATCTCTCCAAAACAAAGGGTATTGAATTCAATATAAAGAGAGACAAAAACACACATGGGCTGTTGAATCTGGAAGAAGAAAAAAAAAAAAGACTACAACTTTAGATGCAACTACGATTACATTTGCATCTTCCATTAAATGAATGTGTTGCTTAGATGTTTTCTTATGGCATGCACGACAATTTTAGCCTTACTCTCTCAGCTGCAAGTCCAGCGGTGTCAAATGTACTTGGGAGCAAATAGAAAATAAATATAAACACATAATTCAAAGCGATGCATAGACTTACTTTTAGATTTTTTTAAATTCAACATGCACTGCTCAAGACCTTAGTGCTTCAATTAGTCTCTACTGGAGGAGAGTGACTGAGAGGATTGCAGTGATCAGGTGGACCGAATCAGGTAAATGAAGGGTGACAGATGGTGAGAACGAGAGCCAGTTAGTGATGAGGACAAAGGAGGTGAGGTAGATGAGGAAAGGAAGAGGGAAAACGAAAGGATACAGAGATGTTATAATACAACTGTTTTAGTCTTTAATGTCATTTATTGGGAGCAATTTTGTCTCCTGTCTGCAGTCACAGATTTACAGGAAGTTCTCAAAACGTTGTTTAATAAAAAGATTCTGATTTGATTCACATCATACTTACATTTACATTTTGCCTGGTGATACAAATTATAATATTTGCATGTCTTAAGGGTTGATTACCCCTAAAATTTAAATTAAATGCATAGTGAAGATGCTTTGTCAGCACCTTAAGAAATATGTATTGAGTAAACAGAATCAATCATCCAAATTGGCACAATAAAACCATGACGCGTCGTTGTGAGATGACAGTAACGTCTGCACTTATAGTGATTTAGGTTAAACATTAACTCATAGGTGAATGGACAGCACTGTATAAAGCTAGTGCCCATTTGACTGCGAAGAACTACTGAGGCATTAAACAACTGCAAACAACATTTTTTGAGATGGAAATTCTTGTTTTCTTTCATGTTCCATTTACCAACAGAGATGTGGTTTAGGCCAAAATGTACACTGGTGATAGGATGGTATAAAACACCAACGTGACAGAGAGAAGAAACAATAACTGCTGCAAAACTGGTGTTGTGATTTGTAAAAGAAGTGTGTTTTTACTTTACTTCTCGACTAGCAGAGGTGTGAGCAGCACGGTTACTTTCAATACATGAAATAAAGCATCAAAATACCATCAACAGCAAAACTGTACCACTGTTTTGGTTTGGGTTGAAACAGACCCTTTCCCATCGTGAATGACACCAGAAAGACTGCTGGGATCAGATTTCTTCACAAAACGCCTTCAAATAAATCTAGTGTAGTGAAAAGTAGCAGAAAATAGAAATACTCAGGTTAAGTACAAGTACCTCGCGATTGTACTTAAAGGCAGTCCTTGAGTAACTGTACTGGTTATTCAAAATTTTGACATTAAGATTTTTATGTTTACTGCAAATCAGTTCCATATATCAGTTATCAGTCACCTTGATTACCCATAATCCACATTGTACCTGGAAAAAGATGCATGAGTAGCATTAAACCACCATGACAAAACAGGGAAATAGCACCACCCACACAAGCTCAGCAAGCAGATAGTCCACACAGACAGTGAGTGGTTGTCACCTAACAGAGCACCATATACCTTTGAGGTTGACCATGGATAAAGATGATAAAGCAGCATACAATGCACATTGTACACTGGGCCATCTGAGGGAAGAGACTTTTATGTCTTGGACTTGATGTGAACCCTCAGAACATTACTGAGATAAGATGAAAAGCATTCAGAGGTGGATATCTGATTTCCCAACTGCTGAGCTGCCGTTCAGGAGTGTATAGTAATCTGGAGTGGTTAACATTTAGCTCCTTTAACTACTGAGAGCTTCTGCGACAACAGTTACAATCTGTGGTTGACATGGACAATATTAACCTGGACTCAACACTGGCCACAACATGTCGAAATGACAAAACTGTACCTGCAGAGCTGAAAATAATAAAAATCCTTGAAGCACCACTCGTTGTTTTCTTCAGCTGATTTAGATCTTTGCTATCTAAAAATGGTCGTGATAGTGGAGTGAACTTTCAGCCTGACAGCTACTCCACCTGCAGTGTCATACATGAGAATAGCTCTGATTACTCATTTTTGTTTGTGTGAATGTTTTGCAAAATGTTTCACATGACAGTGAAGTTTTGGAAGATTAACTGAATAAAATGAATTGATGACTGTATAGATAAACAGTAAAATATGGGAAGTATGTATTTCATGCTGTGCGGCAGAAATGATCAATGCAGTTATCTAAGCTTACCTTGGTGTGTCCACACGTGCTATGATCCTGTTTTTGGCATGAGTGAGTGAATGCATGCCTCAGTGACTTTTGGTCCAGAGGCTCAAGAAGAGGCTGGAGGTCTGCAGTGGTCCATGTTCCTTTGTTTTGTTGCTGCTTGCAGTGTGCAGAGAGTCATTAACTGTGTGTGTGTGTGTGTGTGTGTGTGTGTGTGTGTGTGTGTGTGTGTGTGTGTGTGTGTGTGTGTGTGTGTGTGTGTGTGCCATTTGGTGTTGAGCAGGTGGTGTACAATGGGTTTTTAGTGATTTTTTTTTTTTTTTTTTTACTGAAAACAGCTTCCTGCTATGGAACAAAACCATGCTATAAAAGCAGTAAAAGTGAGCTAAGACAGTAAAGCTGTGGTCCACACTGCTAAACAATGAGCTGAACTTACTATAAAATCCCATAAAGCTGAGGGGAGCTGCAGATTGTTGTTAATCACAGCCACTTTAACCATGTGCTCCACTGTCACATGTGATAATGAAGCATATAAACCCTCAAAGAATTTCCTGATTTCTATCCTAAAGGGTGGAAGTGACACTGACCTTGTGTATTTGAAATTTATATCGCGTGTCAACATTTAATCCAGGGACAAAGTTCATATTGTATAAGTCCAAATACTTGATGATGATATATGTTCATTTTCATGTTAAAAAGATACTAAAGAAACACCTCAAAGAACCAGCCATCAATTTTCAGATGTTTCTCATAAACCCATATGACTCATACACTCATACACATAGATATCTTTATGCACATCCTTACAATAATCCTAGATATGACTGCTATATATTTCTAGACAATATACATCACTCAGTAAATGCTGACACCTGTCTGTGTTTAGTTAATAATTGTATTAGAAAGGAACACTGATAAGCTCTCTAAGCAGTGGACTCTAAATTGCTTAACAGTTACACTGCAGAAAAAAATGTCATGACATGAAAAAGGAGGGACAAAAAGATGATTATTCTAAACATTAACATCATCCAAAGCCCGGCTAAACATCTGAATTTCAAGTTTGTGACCAAAATGTGCCTTTACACACTGAAATGATACAATGTATATGCAATAAAACAATCTGACTTTCTCAAGGGCTGTAGGTGTGGCTGGATAAGCTAAGATAAGCTATGATGGAAAATATAATCCCTCTGAATGAAGAATGTTTCATTCTCGTCAAACAAGCTCACACAAACTGTATTTATTTTCATATATTGATGCTTCAGGTGTGCTTGTTCGTCATCAGTATAATCTCTCAGCTTTGTGATATAGCAAGCAAACAACCAACACAACTCTACACACGAACACAAACTTTTTTGAACCAATTCTCGTATACTGTAAATAAAGACCTCTCCTCTGTTCCTGTCACATGACTTTGCACTATTTCCCTCACAAACTCACAAATATCAAAGTCACCTTTTCCGGTAAAGTATCGGCGATGACACCGTCTGTGATGTATTAACCATTATCAACGAGGTTGCCTCTTTCAAACTTGCTGACATTACATAATACAACACAGAATGTAATAAGCTACTGATAAGAACAGTTTAGGTGCCATAGGTCACATTAAATACCTCAGTACCCCTTCTGAGGATACACAGTAGAGGTAAAGGACTCAGAGAGAGACAGTCCACTGAGGAGGTTGTATAAGAGAGGAGGCAGCCCCTTGAAAGCTTTGCAGGAAAGTAGCAAAACCAACAACTGGTGACCACAGTGAGCCTCAGTGGCTGCATTTTCCAGTTTTCTCAGTTAGAGTTTACAAGAAGCAAACATGAAGCTGAAGTTACCAAACCCAGGACTGGATCAACGGATCCCTTCTCATGGGGACCTGGAGAGGCTGGAGAAGGAGGAGGCAGGTGACAGACCCAAATGGGACAACAAAGCCCAGTACCTGCTCACCTGTGTGGGCTTCTGCGTGGGACTTGGCAACGTCTGGAGGTTCCCTTACCTTTGTCAAAGCCATGGAGGAGGTAAGCTGGGATGAGAGTTCTTTCAGATAGACATAAAAACTAAGAGCTGTCAGAAAATGAGCAGTGTGCATGAGTTATTAAAAAGATCTAAACGTGTATTTACCCACTTTCAGTAAGCAAGGAGGGCCAACATTAAACACATCCAGAATTACTATTATTATTGCTTGTGCTGTAATGCATAAACTGAAGCATTTGAAGGGATTGATTCATTATGACTGATTTTTTTTTAATAGAAAACAATTTGAGATAAACATATTTTCTCAAAATTGTGGGTTACCTGAATGTTGCAAAGCAGTACATACAAACTGTCTTAGCACCAGTTTTCTCCTGAGATAATTTTGCTCTGTAACATGCTTAGAAAAGCAGAGACTAAAACTTTAAAAGTGTAGAATCAAAGAATGATTCCCTTGAAAATAGCTTACCAATGTTGATCAACTGCCACATATTGAAGCTACTGGAATAACTTGTTACTTGTTTACTGTCTCAACCTTTAACACTTGAATGTGTCATAAGTCTTAGTTATGGATTCATTTGTATCTACTGTAGGCCATAAAACATGTACGATGCGGTTTATCAGTTATGGGCGTCTTTATGGGAACAGTTTTGTGAATGAAATCCTCTGCTAAATATTTACTCACCTTCATGAAAGTACTGATTATACTAAATCATTCCCCACACTCTCCATCATGACAATGTGTACCTAGGAGCGTTTATGATCCCATTCCTTATCCTGCTGGTCCTGGAAGGAATCCCGCTGCTGCATCTGGAGTTTGCCATTGGTCAGCGCCTGAGGAGAGGCAGTGTGGGAGTGTGGAGATCAATCAGTCCATACCTGACAGGAGTTGGTGGGTTGTTTTTTTTTTTTTTTTAAAAGCATGCACATTATGTTGTGTATTTCTCTCTGAGCTCTCTGAGCAATGTCAGTGGGATATAGCTCCAGGGTTACCAGTCATATCGGCCTGTAGGCCAGTCGGCTGTTTCACCACTTCGATCCTAAAAAATAGAAATATTTATTTGATGGATTAACATTATTTGATGGATTAACATGAAATTCCCATTAAAGGTCCCCAAAGGATTAATCCTGTTGACTTTGACTTGACCCCTTGACTTCTCTTCAAGTGCCACCATGAAGATCAATTTTGTGGATTATATGATTCAGAAACTGCCATCGACTTTGGTACAAACATGCCCCCCGCTGGATGAAGGGTGATCATTTTGATGATCCATTAGCTTTTCATATAGCGCCAACATCAAAACATTAAAATTTCACATCGTCCAGTACTTTGGTTTATGATCAAATACCTGCAAGACTAGTGACACTCCCATCAGTCCCAGCTTTACTTCTTGCTAATTAGCAAGTGTGAGCATGCAAACATGCTATGCTAAGATAGTGAGCGTGGTTAGCATTATAACTGCTTCACATCAGCATGTTGGTATAGCCATTGTCACAATGGTAGCTTGCTGAATTTAGCATTTAGCAAGTAGCTACAGCCTCACAGACCTGCTATCATGGCTCTTAGACTCTTGGTCTTATTTAAAAAAGCATTACCACATGTTTAACTTTTTCATTTTGTTACAGGTATTGCGTCTTTGCTTGTGTCATTTTTGGTGGGCATGTACTACAATACCATCATGGCCTGGATCATGTGGTATCTCTTCAACTCCTTCCAGGACCCTCTGCCTTGGAGCCAGTGTCCTCTCAATGCGAACAGGACAGGTAGGCCTCACCTGCAGTACAGACATCTGTACAGTCTGCGGCAACTTCTCTGACATCTTGTTCTGAACTACATGATCTGAAAGTTTGACTTTTGTTGTCTCTTTATCCGTCCTTTGCAGGTCTGGTGGATGAGTGTGCTCGGAGCAGCACTGTTGACTACTTCTGGTACAGAGAGACTCTGAACACCTCGACAGCAATCGACGATGCTGGAGGACTGCAGTGGTGGATGGTGCTAGCCCTCATATCTGCCTGGACTCTGCTCTATGTCTGCTGCATCCGGGGGATCGAGACCACTGGAAAGGTGTGAAAGTGGCAGTCATGTCTGATTTAGAGCCTTAATGTATGTTCAAATATACATTTTTGGCTCATTTTGTCATTGTGTCATTTCTCAGGCTGTCTACATCACCTCCACTCTGCCATATCTGGTCCTCACTATCTTCCTCATCAGAGGACTGACTCTGAAAGGATCTGTAGATGGAATTAAGTTCCTCTTCACACCAGATGTAAGAATGCAGCACACCAACCAACATGTGTCAGTTCATTGAATATAATGCAAACGTATATATTTGCAGCATGAGACTGCTAAAGGTTAAAAATAGAAATTCAAACACATACTGGCAACAAATTATGAATAAACCATCAAAACACTTTTACTAATGGTCCAAGCATTTGGCACATTGAGAAGGCTGAGTGTCATTTGAATAAGAACTTTAAAACTGATATAGTGTATGTAAATGAATTGCTTCATCATTGTCTTACTTTTTATGATTCTCACACAATACTTTTTCTTGTCTCCTGGTTTTGTGTGACCTGAAAGATCACACTTTAAAAAACCTCACTTACAATCCTGGAGTGCAATATTGCCACATATTAATCATTAACAACGGCTGGAGCAGTAAGATATATTGTTATCCTGTTATTTTTGAGGAGCATATTACGAGGGGAAATAATTTACAAAGCAATCTCAGCTCAGTTTTACTGTTAACAAATCCTAATTTCCATTTCCTCTTTTAGGTGGATGAGTTAATGAATCCAGCGACCTGGTTAGATGCGGGTGCTCAAGTGTTCTACTCCTTCTCCTTGGCTTTTGGAGGTCTCATCTCTTTTTCCAGTTACAACTCTGTTCAGTGAGTACCTCCCTACACTGCACAGTCATACGATGAACCTTCGTTTGAACTGTTCTCCTCACATGTTCATAATTTCCACATAGCAACAACTGTGAGCTGGATGCTGTACTCATCTCCATCATCAATGGCTGCACCTCAGTGTTCTCTGCCACGGTTATCTACTCCATCATCGGCTTCAGGGCCACGGAGAAATTTGACGACTGCATGGATAAGTGAGTTTTAACTTGCAAACAGGCATGAAAAAGCGAAGTAACTGGGATTCAGTTATATCAGACTGAACTCATCTCGCTGTTTTGTTTTTTTTTTCAGCAACATCTTGAAGCTGATGAATGCCTTCAACTATCCTGAAAACAACATCACAGAAAGCAACTACGACGAAGTCCTGAAACAACTCAACCAGACATATCCAGACACCATCCAAGGATTGCAATTACAGACCTGTGACATGCAGTTTTTCCTCAGCCAGGTCAATAGAGAAAATTTAGATACTTTACCATCATTGCTTCTATTTTTAACTATGTATCCTGTGACATCAAGGTGTCAATATTTGATGTATGCTCCTTCAGGGCGTGGAGGGGACCGGTCTGGCCTTCATCGTGTTCACAGAAGCCATCATCAAGATGCCTGTTTCTCCTCTGTGGGCTGTCCTCTTCTTCATCATGCTATTCTGCCTCGGCCTCTCGACTATGTTTGGCAACATTGAGGGAGTGGTGGTTCCTTTGCAGGACCTCAAACTGTTGCCCCGATCTTGGCCAAAAGAAGTTTTCAGTGGTAATTTTCTAAATTTCGTGCTAAATACAACAGACTTCAGGATTATGATATTTCATCTGGATATATGAGCATAACCTCTTATTTCTATTGTTTGTTTTTTTTCCAGCTCTGACTTGCTTAATATCTTTAGCTTTTGGGCTCATGTTTTCTCTGCGCTCTGGAAACTACTGGCTAGCTCTTTTTGACAACTTTGCTGGCTCTATCCCCCTTCTGGTCATCGGATTCTGTGAAATGATCTCTGTCATCTACATCTATGGCATAGATAGGTGAGTCTATTCAGGGAAGCTATTATTGGTGCAGAGTAACAAGGTAATGGCTTCTTAGCCATGCTGTGCTGTGTTTTATGCCCATAAGGAAATATTAACATACTAACATGAGAAACTTTAAACCTACTAAATCTCAGAGTGATAGCACTGAGAGCATATTAGCAAGCTGACTCTAGCATTACAATCAAAGCACTGTTGTGCAGCCTCACACAGTCGCTTGATGCCTGCACACTCTTCTTATTCTCATACATGCCTGAGGGAGAGGCACTTGCTGGAAACAAAGCAGGAAGTAACGTGGCATTGTGTTCTGACCTTGGAACAGAGATAATGTGTAAGTCACCACAGAAGAGATAAAGAAGTACAGAGAACTGTATCTGGTGATATAACAAGTCGATGAGGAGGAGTGTGGAAAATGTTTTGCTCATGGTTTCAGTAATGCTATGGATGAGAGCAGTAAAATGTTACTTAGAAGTTATAAAATCTGTAAAACATGCAAGGTTATACAAGGTTAGGGTTCAGATTAAAGAAACAGGTAAGTCACAAAGTCACTGCTTTATTTACTGTACCTAATAAAATAGAAGGTCATCTTTTATGGATGCTTTCATACACACTCAGTTGACATTATGTTTCTATTATGCCTCCAAACAGGTTTAACAAGGACATTGAGTTTATGATTGGCCACAAGCCCAATATTTTCTGGCAGGTGACATGGAGGGTGGTCAGTCCACTCATTATGATGGTCATCCTGGTTTTCTACTTTGTAACCCAAGTCTCCAAGACTCTCACCTACTTGGTCTGGGACCCAGAAGCGGTAAGTGTGCTCATCACAATAAGTTAAGCCTAAAGACCTTTTTAGAAGTGATGCCTGGCAGTAAAGTGATTTTGGGCTATAGAGTTAAAATTTGATTTGACTTGATGTCTTAAAATGTTATTGATGGTGGTAGGAATCACTATGAGAGATTCACCGCTTAATGATTTGTCTTCTCTTTAATGATGGTTATAAAACATTTTACTTCACTCTGGCCATAGGAGGGCTTCCCCACCCTTGAAGCACGCCCATATCCTTCCTGGATCAACGTCATCATCTTCATCCTGGCTGGAGTTCCCAGTTTAGCCATCCCAGCAGTCGCCATCTTCAAATTCATCCAGAGGAGACTCTGCAAGAAGAAGAAGAAGAGTTACAGTGACAACACAGTGGACTCTATCTCTGCAAAAGTACAAATGAGTGACAAAATGAAGTTTTAGATATCTTGACTTTGAATATTTAATCATAAAACAAAAGCAGACTTGTTTTATTGTTGTTTGTATATTATTATATTATCCTTTTTTCTTCCTCATAACCTGTACAAGAATAGAAGAGTACACAAGTGACTACAAGTAAGCTAATAAATTTGACAGTATTTTCTGTAAATTAATGTCATGAGTAACTGTCATTGCTTGTCATAATGGTGTAATATTAGTTTACTCCTGTGTCATATTTCACATGTAAGGGTAAGCCTGTGTTGTACATTAAAGGAATAGTTGGACATGCTGGGAAATTCACTTTCTTGCAGACAAATAGAGAAAACTGATAGCAGCCTTCTATCTGTCTTAAATATGAAGCTACAAAAGGCAGCAGGTCAGCTTAACTTACCATAGAGACTGAAAACAAAGCAAAATAGCCAGCTGGCTGTGTTCAAAGGTAAAAAATCTTCCTGGCAACACCTCAAAAGCTCACTTTTTAACTTGTCGTATGTCATTGATTTGACCTGTATAAAGACTGAAGAGTGAAAATCAGTGCTGTTTACCCATTGCAACTGCTTATGCCAAGCTTCTTGGCTGTTGGCTGTATCTATTTGTATTTAGCACTCATATGAGAGTGATGTTATCTAAGCCTGTTTCCAAAAATGTCTCTTCTTTAAATATTGTAAGTTAACTATATGTCTACGTCTAGTATACAAAAATAATGTTTTATTTCAATTTTTTTTTTGAATAACCTTCAGTAGTTAAACTGTTAGATGTACTGTAAGAATGTAAGAATCCGCTCATGTCATCTGCACTTTTTAGCCCACTTTTGTGTTGTTTATAAGGTTTTTTGGCATATTGTGGAGAGCTACCATAAAGTTAAATTAATAAATCATGTGCATGAGGTTACTGGAAGCACTTTAATAAAAATCACCAAATTGCAAGTGTTCTTTCTAAGATTTAAATAAGTTTCTTGACTTGCCTTGAAATTTTGTACAGTCTACTGTATGTTTAATCATTACACTGACTGGGTAGTAAAGACAAAAGTTCAGAGTCAGCACTTGCTAATCTGAGGCCTGCAAACTATAACCTAAAAGACTGTAAACATCAATGCAAATGTCCATGTCCAGACTAACACGAACGTTTCAACTGGAGTAGACACCACTTCTTGATGCACATGTGGTCGCCATGAGACTGGTACTTCCGAACCCAGGACTGGATCTCCGGATCCCTGACCATGAGGATCTGGAGAGGATAGAGAAGGCGGAGGCTGGGGAAAGGCCCAAGTGGGACAACAAAGCCCAGTATATTCTAACATGTGTGGGCTTCTGCATTGGGCTTGGTAATGTGTGGCGATTTCCTTACTTGTGTCAAAGTCATGGAGGAGGTAAGACAGAAAGGGGAAATGCACATTTGTGGTTAAGTTGTTGAATGAGTGTTTGACAAATTCAAGGGGAGGTACCCTGGAGCGAATTTACGGTGCTCTTATAGGAGGTTTATGATACCTTTTATATGATTTTCTCTATGGGATATTTTGCACTGCATTAGTGTGGATCTATGAGAGGTTAAGACCAATGCTACTGCCACATATTTAAACTGCAAAACAGTTAAATATATTACTCATTTATGGTGACAAGAGGACTGTGAAATCACCATCGAGTTATGCTAATGATTCACAAGAGTCTGGGAAGTAATGGTTAATCTTTGGCATGGCGTGTGACCCATTGGTTTAACTAAGAATGAAACTAAGATTGCTCTGAATTATACTACGTGTGCGTGTCTGTGTGTGTTTGTATTTGTATTTGTGGATCACTGATATTCTTTTGAAATTCTGCCGATTGAGCCACATGGTATGGTGGTGATTGCTAGGTATTACCCAACTGACATTAATTACTGTTATCAGCAAGGTTCTTTTTTTATCATGTGTTTCATGTCAACATCCCCACAGGCCACATCATGCTGTCATCTACAACACTTCATCAGACGTGTTTTGTGATGTACTTACACAGCGTGAAGCCTTGATATGCAGTGAGCGGAATGCAGGTCCCAGTCCAACACTTAATAGATAGAATAGAAGTCAGCAGTATTCAGCCTCTGGTGACCATGCATTCCATCTGATAGTTGTTAAGATACATTAGTCTGGACCTAAAGTTGTGGCTCGACTGACAGACCAACGATATCATCCATATAGCCATGCCACTAACAGGGCTAAAAAGTGTTGGAATTACCACAGCTCCAAAAAAAGAGCAAACCTGGGTTGTCTTAAAGAGACACTACAGCGTAGCAGGCCACGTCCTCATGGTGACAACATTCACAAAGTCCAAACTCTCTTTGCACTCTTAGGGAGAATACCTCTCTGTGTCATGTCACTTAAAGCTACTTATCACATTAATTCTTCAGGTGCCTTTTTGATTCCCTACTTGATCCTGCTGGTGCTGGAGGGAATGCCGCTCCTGCTGCTGGAGTTTGCCATCGGTCAGCGTCTCAGGAAAGGCAGTGTGGGAGTGTGGAGGGCCATCAGTCCTTATCTGACTGGCATTGGTAGATAAAAAGAAATTAGAAATACACAACACAACATAACATCACTGACTATCTCCCTTCCTGTGAGTGTGACGTCACATTTGATGCTGCTGTCCCCCAGGTATAGCCTCCATGCTGGTGTCATTTTTGATTGGACTGTACTACACCACCTTAGTTGCCTGGATCATGTGGTATCTCTTCAATTCCTTTCAAGAGCCGCTGCCTTGGGCTCACTGCCCTCTCAACGACAATGGGACAGGTATTTGAATATATGCAAATGTTCAGCTGACATTTCCGCATGCACACCAAAGCACCAAAATTGCCTCGTGGTTTATGGATATTTGTTGCCCCTGCAGGATTTGTACCAGAGTGTCAACAGAGCTCCACTGTGGATTACTTTTTTTACCGAGTGACTCTGAATAGTTCACACTCTATAGATGAGTCTGGAGGAATCCAGTGGCCCATAGTCCTCTGCCTGCTAGCTGCCTGGACAGTCGTCGCTATATGCTGCATAAGGGGCATCGCAACTTCAGGCAAGGTTTGTTGAACCTTCAGCCAACTGGCTGTTTGCTAAGCCCTGCCTCGTGCAGCTATGCCTGTCAAGCTTTCTCGCTAAGTACATTTCCAGTGGTAATAGCGGCAGATATACTAGCCAACTCAAAATTCATAGTAAGAGTGGGTCCTCGCTTTCAGACAGAGCTAGATAACAGCAGGATTCCTAGTTCTAGCCAGCAACCACTGATATTCTCAGTTGAAATGACAACTGTCACTCGCAGATTTTATCAGCTGTAACTAGAAAGACATTAAGGCTAACCTTAGCTTCATGAGTTGGTTGAAACCTCCTTCTAACTTTTGTTTTCAGCAGACTCGTACAAACAATATGTTTCACTGTTAATTCAAATTCATAGCTTGGCACAGGGGCATCTGTGATGATCTGTGATGAAGCTAAGGACAGTTAATATTCTGGGATAGGGGTTAGCAAATGGTCTCTGATGTTCATTATCAATTATTGCCCCTTTTCTTGCCATAACCTCAGGCAGTGTACGTCACAGCCATTCTGCCTTACATTGTGCTGGCCATCTTCCTGATCCGAGGACTGACTCTTAAAGGTGCCCTGAGTGGAATAAAGTTCCTCTTCACACCAAACGTATGTTTCATTAAAAAAAATAAATAAAGCCAGCTATACAGCTCATAGCTTAAAGCCACATCACACTGAAGTATGCTTTGCTCTTGCAGGTTGATGAGCTGATTAAGCCAACTACTTGGCTGGACGCAGGTGCCCAGGTCTTTTATGCCTTTGGTTTGGCATGGGGAGGCCTCATCTCCTTCTCAAGCTACAATCCTGTTCAGTAAGAGACATTCAGAAGACCTCTGGTGTTTCTTAATTTGCAGTTTAAGTCTCATTTTGCTCACTTTGATTGCTCACATTCTCAGAAACAATGTCAACGTGTGTCTTTGCTCTTTTGCTCATTTCCCAAGCAACAACTGCATGCACGATGCTGTGATCCTGTCTGTTGTAACTGGCCTCACCTCAATCTATGCTGCAACAGTCACCTACTCCATCATTGGCTTCAGGGCCACAGGGAAATATGACAACTGTAACAGTGAGTGAGTACAGTTAAGTTCAAGATTTTAGAGTAGACCTTTTTTTTTTTTTTTTTAAATTTTCTAGTTATTACATACATCTTACGGTGCATTTGGGTGACATTGGGTGTTTTGGGTCTTTCAACAATCATACACCCTCGCCTGGGCAACCCAGCCAGGGTTCATCAGGCCCTAGCTTGTGTCCAAATGGTGTGTATACTACACATATGTTTCTGATGGTTTTTCTACTGTGTAGTCCTGTGATGGCAAAGAGTTTGAGGAACCTGCAGAAAGACTGGCCTGCAAAGCATCTGAAGCCTGCCTCAATATGAACACATTGTGCCCACCATCTCTACTTCAAGCAATAGCCAACTAGGTCCTCATACATGGCTCTCTTCCTCTTGTACGCCTCCATCACGTGGTCTTCGCAGTCAGTCTTCAACAGTCAGTTCCAGTGCTACTTCCTCCAGCTTGTTGGGTATTGACACATAAGTGTTTGTAAGGTTGAGCCACAGGACTGCCAAGTCTCCATAACCTTCATGTGCCTCCCTGATGAACTGAGGCAACTATGTATGCCAGAAACATCCCTTTCTGTACTGAGATGTCCATGGAAGAGTTCTTTAGGAGATACTCTGTCAGACAGTGGGCAACAGTACTGATGAATACCTTACTTTCAACGCTGAGGAGTGAGATGGTTGTGAACTGCTTGATGTTTCTTGAGTTCTCCTCCTTTGGGATCCAGACACCCTCAACAACTCTACACTGCTGGTCATCCCCTCTCCAGATCACCTTAAGGATCTTCCATATGTGGAGTAAGAGCTTTGGGCACGTCTTGTAGACCTTGTACAGCACTCCACTCGGTCCTGAAGCAGAGCTTGTTCTTGCGGCTTTGAAGACACAAATGAGTGACAAAATGAAGTTTTAGATATCTTGACTTTGAATATTTAATCATAAAACAAAAGCAGACTTGTTTTATTGTTGTTTGTATATTATTATATTATCCTTTTTTCTTCCTCATAACCTGTACAAGAATAGAAGAGTACACAAGTGACTACAAGTAAGCTAATAAATTTGACAGTATTTTCTGTAAATTAATGTCATGAGTAACTGTCATTGCTTGTCATAATGGTGTAATATTAGTTTACTCCTGTGTCATATTTCACATGTAAGGGTAAGCCTGTGTTGTACATTAAAGGAATAGTTGGACATGCTGGGAAATTCACTTTCTTGCAGACAAATAGAGAAAACTGATAGCAGCCTTCTATCTGTCTTAAATATGAAGCTACAAAAGGCAGCAGGTCAGCTTAACTTACCATAGAGACTGAAAACAAAGCAAAATAGCCAGCTGGCTGTGTTCAAAGGTAAAAAATCTTCCTGGCAACACCTCAAAAGCTCACTTTTTAACTTGTCGTATGTCATTGATTTGACCTGTATAAAGACTGAAGAGTGAAAATCAGTGCTGTTTACCCATTGCAACTGCTTATGCCAAGCTTCTTGGCTGTTGGCTGTATCTATTTGTATTTAGCACTCATATGAGAGTGATGTTATCTAAGCCTGTTTCCAAAAATGTCTCTTCTTTAAATATTGTAAGTTAACTATATGTCTACGTCTAGTATACAAAAATAATGTTTTATTTCAATTTTTTTTTTGAATAACCTTCAGTAGTTAAACTGTTAGATGTACTGTAAGAATGTAAGAATCCGCTCATGTCATCTGCACTTTTTAGCCCACTTTTGTGTTGTTTATAAGGTTTTTTGGCATATTGTGGAGAGCTACCATAAAGTTAAATTAATAAATCATGTGCATGAGGTTACTGGAAGCACTTTAATAAAAATCACCAAATTGCAAGTGTTCTTTCTAAGATTTAAATAAGTTTCTTGACTTGCCTTGAAATTTTGTACAGTCTACTGTATGTTTAATCATTACACTGACTGGGTAGTAAAGACAAAAGTTCAGAGTCAGCACTTGCTAATCTGAGGCCTGCAAACTATAACCTAAAAGACTGTAAACATCAATGCAAATGTCCATGTCCAGACTAACACGAACGTTTCAACTGGAGTAGACACCACTTCTTGATGCACATGTGGTCGCCATGAGACTGGTACTTCCGAACCCAGGACTGGATCTCCGGATCCCTGACCATGAGGATCTGGAGAGGATAGAGAAGGCGGAGGCTGGGGAAAGGCCCAAGTGGGACAACAAAGCCCAGTATATTCTAACATGTGTGGGCTTCTGCATTGGGCTTGGTAATGTGTGGCGATTTCCTTACTTGTGTCAAAGTCATGGAGGAGGTAAGACAGAAAGGGGAAATGCACATTTGTGGTTAAGTTGTTGAATGAGTGTTTGACAAATTCAAGGGGAGGTACCCTGGAGCGAATTTACGGTGCTCTTATAGGAGGTTTATGATACCTTTTATATGATTTTCTCTATGGGATATTTTGCACTGCATTAGTGTGGATCTATGAGAGGTTAAGACCAATGCTACTGCCACATATTTAAACTGCAAAACAGTTAAATATATTACTCATTTATGGTGACAAGAGAACTGTGAAATCACCATCGAGTTATGCTAATGATTCTCAAGAGTCTGGGAAGTAATGGTTAATCTTTGGCATGGCGTGTGACCCATTGGTTTAACTAAGAATGAAACTAAGATTGCTCTGAATTATACTACGTGTGCGTGTCTGTGTGTGTTTGTATTTGTGGATCACTGATATTCTTTTGAAATTCTGCCGATTGAGCCACATGGTATGGTGGTGATTGCTAGGTATTACCCAACTGACATTAATTACTGTTATCAGCAAGGTTCTTTTTTTATCATGTGTTTCATGTCAACATCCCCACAGGCCACATCATGCTGTCATCTACAACACTTCATCAGACGTGTTTTGTGATGTACTTACACAGCGTGAAGCCTTGATATGCAGTGAGCGGAATGCAGGTCCCAGTCCAACACTTAATAGATAGAATAGAAGTCAGCAGTATTCAGCCTCTGGTGACCATGCATTCCATCTGATAGTTGTTAAGATACATTAGTCTGGACCTAAAGTTGTGGCTCGACTGACAGACCAACGATATCATCCATATAGCCATGCCACTAACAGGGCTAAAAAGTGTTGGAATTACCACAGCTCCAAAAAAAGAGCAAACCTGGGTTGTCTTAAAGAGACACTACAGCGTAGCAGGCCACGTCCTCATGGTGACAACATTCACAAAGTCCAAACTCTCTTTGCACTCTTAGGGAGAATACCTCTCTGTGTCATGTCACTTAAAGCTACTTATCACATTAATTCTTCAGGTGCCTTTTTGATTCCCTACTTGATCCTGCTGGTGCTGGAGGGAATGCCGCTCCTGCTGCTGGAGTTTGCCATCGGTCAGCGTCTCAGGAAAGGCAGTGTGGGAGTGTGGAGGGCCATCAGTCCTTATCTGACTGGCATTGGTAGATAAAAAGAAATTAGAAATACACAACACAACATAACATCACTGACTATCTCCCTTCCTGTGAGTGTGACGTCACATTTGATGCTGCTGTCCCCCAGGTATAGCCTCCATGCTGGTGTCATTTTTGATTGGACTGTACTACACCACCTTAGTTGCCTGGATCATGTGGTATCTCTTCAATTCCTTTCAAGAGCCACTGCCTTGGGCTCACTGCCCTCTCAACGACAATGGGACAGGTATTTGAATATATGCAAATGTTCAGCTGACATTTCCACATGCACACCAAAGCACCAAAATTGCCTCGTGGTTTATGGATATTTGTTGCCCCTGCAGGATTTGTACCAGAGTGTCAACAGAGCTCCACTGTGGATTACTTTTTTTACCGAGTGACTCTGAATAGTTCACACTCTATAGATGAGTCTGGAGGAATCCAGTGGCCCATAGTCCTCTGCCTGCTAGCTGCCTGGACAGTCGTCGCTATATGCTGCATAAGGGGCATCGCAACTTCAGGCAAGGTTTGTTGAACCTTCAGCCAACTGGCTGTTTGCTAAGCCCTGCCTCGTGCAGCTATGCCTGTCAAGCTTTCTCGCTAAGTACATTTCCAGTGGTAATAGCGGCAGATATACTAGCCAACTCAAAATTCATAGTAACAGTGGGTCCTCGCTTTCAGACAGAGCTAGATAACAGCAGGATTCCTAGTTCTAGCCAGCAACCACTGATATTCTCAGTTGAAATGACAACTGTCACTCGCAGATTTTATCAGCTGTAACTAGAAAGACATTAAGGCTAACCTTAGCTTCATGAGTTGGTTGAAACCTCCTTCTAACTTTTGTTTTCAGCAGACTCGTACAAACAATATGTTTCACTGTTAATTCAAATTCATAGCTTGGCACAGGGGCATCTGTGATGATCTGTGATGAAGCTAAGGACAGTTAATATTCTGGGATAGGGGTTAGCAAATGGTCTCTGATGTTCATTATCAATTATTGCCCCTTTTCTTGCCATAACCTCAGGCAGTGTACGTCACAGCCATTCTGCCTTACATTGTGCTGGCCATCTTCCTGATCCGAGGACTGACTCTTAAAGGTGCCCTGAGTGGAATAAAGTTCCTCTTCACACCAAACGTATGTTTCATTAAAAAAAATAAATAAAGCCAGCTATACAGCTCATAGCTTAAAGCCACATCACACTGAAGTATGCTTTGCTCTTGCAGGTTGATGAGCTGATTAAGCCAACTACTTGGCTGGACGCAGGTGCCCAGGTCTTTTATGCCTTTGGTTTGGCATGGGGAGGCCTCATCTCCTTCTCAAGCTACAATCCTGTTCAGTAAGAGACATTCAGAAGACCTCTGGTGTTTCTTAATTTGCAGTTTAAGTCTCATTTTGCTCACTTTGATTGCTCACATTCTCAGAAACAATGTCAACGTGTGTCTTTGCTCTTTTGCTCATTTCCCAAGCAACAACTGCATGCACGATGCTGTGATCCTGTCTGTTGTAACTGGCCTCACCTCAATCTATGCTGCAACAGTCACCTACTCCATCATTGGCTTCAGGGCCACAGAGAAATATGACAACTGTAACAGTGAGTGAGTACAGTTAAGTTCAAGATTTTAGAGTAGACCTTTTTTTTTTTTTTTTTAAATTTTCTAGTTATTACATACATCTTACGGTGCATTTGGGTGACATTGGGTGTTTTGGGTCTTTCAACAATCATACACCCTCGCCTGGGCAACCCAGCCAGGGTTCATCAGGCCCTAGCTTGTGTCCAAATGGTGTGTATACTACACATATGTTTCTGATGGTTTTTCTACTGTGTAGTCCTGTGATGGCAAAGAGTTTGAGGAACCTGCAGAAAGACTGGCCTGCAAAGCATCTGAAGCCTGCCTCAATATGAACACATTGTGCCCACCATCTCTACTTCAAGCAATAGCCAACTAGGTCCTCATACATGGCTCTCTTCCTCTTGTACGCCTCCATCACGTGGTCTTCGCAGTCAGTCTTCAACAGTCAGTTCCAGTGCTACTTCCTCCAGCTTGTTGGGTATTGACACATAAGTGTTTGTAAGGTTGAGCCACAGGACTGCCAAGTCTCCATAACCTTCATGTGCCTCCCTGATGAACTGAGGCAACTATGTATGCCAGAAACATCCCTTTCTGTACTGAGATGTCCATGGAAGAGTTCTTTAGGAGATACTCTGTCAGACAGTGGGCAACAGTACTGATGAATACCTTACTTTCAACGCTGAGGAGTGAGATGGTTGTGAACTGCTTGATGTTTCTTGAGTTCTCCTCCTTTGGGATCCAGACACCCTCAACAACTCTACACTGCTGGTCATCCCCTCTCCAGATCACCTTAAGGATCTTCCATATGTGGAGTAAGAGCTTTGGGCACGTCTTGTAGACCTTGTACAGCACTCCACTCGGTCCTGAAGCAGAGCTTGTTCTTGCGGCTTTGAAGACACAAATGAGTGACAAAATGAAGTTTTAGATATCTTGACTTTGAATATTTAATCATAAAACAAAAGCAGACTTGTTTTATTGTTGTTTGTATATTATTATATTATCCTTTTTTCTTCCTCATAACCTGTACAAGAATAGAAGAGTACACAAGTGACTACAAGTAAGCTAATAAATTTGACAGTATTTTCTGTAAATTAATGTCATGAGTAACTGTCATTGCTTGTCATAATGGTGTAATATTAGTTTACTCCTGTGTCATATTTCACATGTAAGGGTAAGCCTGTGTTGTACATTAAAGGAATAGTTGGACATGCTGGGAAATTCACTTTCTTGCAGACAAATAGAGAAAACTGATAGCAGCCTTCTATCTGTCTTAAATATGAAGCTACAAAAGGCAGCAGGTCAGCTTAACTTACCATAGAGACTGAAAACAAAGCAAAATAGCCAGCTGGCTGTGTTCAAAGGTAAAAAATCTTCCTGGCAACACCTCAAAAGCTCACTTTTTAACTTGTCGTATGTCATTGATTTGACCTGTATAAAGACTGAAGAGTGAAAATCAGTGCTGTTTACCCATTGCAACTGCTTATGCCAAGCTTCTTGGCTGTTGGCTGTATCTATTTGTATTTAGCACTCATATGAGAGTGATGTTATCTAAGCCTGTTTCCAAAAATGTCTCTTCTTTAAATATTGTAAGTTAACTATATGTCTACGTCTAGTATACAAAAATAATGTTTTATTTCAATTTTTTTTTTGAATAACCTTCAGTAGTTAAACTGTTAGATGTACTGTAAGAATGTAAGAATCCGCTCATGTCATCTGCACTTTTTAGCCCACTTTTGTGTTGTTTATAAGGTTTTTTGGCATATTGTGGAGAGCTACCATAAAGTTAAATTAATAAATCATGTGCATGAGGTTACTGGAAGCACTTTAATAAAAATCACCAAATTGCAAGTGTTCTTTCTAAGATTTAAATAAGTTTCTTGACTTGCCTTGAAATTTTGTACAGTCTACTGTATGTTTAATCATTACACTGACTGGGTAGTAAAGACAAAAGTTCAGAGTCAGCACTTGCTAATCTGAGGCCTGCAAACTATAACCTAAAAGACTGTAAACATCAATGCAAATGTCCATGTCCAGACTAACACGAACGTTTCAACTGGAGTAGACACCACTTCTTGATGCACATGTGGTCGCCATGAGACTGGTACTTCCGAACCCAGGACTGGATCTCCGGATCCCTGACCATGAGGATCTGGAGAGGATAGAGAAGGCGGAGGCTGGGGAAAGGCCCAAGTGGGACAACAAAGCCCAGTATATTCTAACATGTGTGGGCTTCTGCATTGGGCTTGGTAATGTGTGGCGATTTCCTTACTTGTGTCAAAGTCATGGAGGAGGTAAGACAGAAAGGGGAAATGCACATTTGTGGTTAAGTTGTTGAATGAGTGTTTGACAAATTCAAGGGGAGGTACCCTGGAGCGAATTTACGGTGCTCTTATAGGAGGTTTATGATACCTTTTATATGATTTTCTCTATGGGATATTTTGCACTGCATTAGTGTGGATCTATGAGAGGTTAAGACCAATGCTACTGCCACATATTTAAACTGCAAAACAGTTAAATATATTACTCATTTATGGTGACAAGAGGACTGTGAAATCACCATCGAGTTATGCTAATGATTCACAAGAGTCTGGGAAGTAATGGTTAATCTTTGGCATGGCGTGTGACCCATTGGTTTAACTAAGAATGAAACTAAGATTGCTCTGAATTATACTACGTGTGCGTGTCTGTGTGTGTTTGTATTTGTATTTGTGGATCACTGATATTCTTTTGAAATTCTGCCGATTGAGCCACATGGTATGGTGGTGATTGCTAGGTATTACCCAACTGACATTAATTACTGTTATCAGCAAGGTTCTTTTTTTATCATGTGTTTCATGTCAACATCCCCACAGGCCACATCATGCTGTCATCTACAACACTTCATCAGACGTGTTTTGTGATGTACTTACACAGCGTGAAGCCTTGATATGCAGTGAGCGGAATGCAGGTCCCAGTCCAACACTTAATAGATAGAATAGAAGTCAGCAGTATTCAGCCTCTGGTGACCATGCATTCCATCTGATAGTTGTTAAGATACATTAGTCTGGACCTAAAGTTGTGGCTCGACTGACAGACCAACGATATCATCCATATAGCCATGCCACTAACAGGGCTAAAAAGTGTTGGAATTACCACAGCTCCAAAAAAAGAGCAAACCTGGGTTGTCTTAAAGAGACACTACAGCGTAGCAGGCCACGTCCTCATGGTGACAACATTCACAAAGTCCAAACTCTCTTTGCACTCTTAGGGAGAATACCTCTCTGTGTCATGTCACTTAAAGCTACTTATCACATTAATTCTTCAGGTGCCTTTTTGATTCCCTACTTGATCCTGCTGGTGCTGGAGGGAATGCCGCTCCTGCTGCTGGAGTTTGCCATCGGTCAGCGTCTCAGGAAAGGCAGTGTGGGAGTGTGGAGGGCCATCAGTCCTTATCTGACTGGCATTGGTAGATAAAAAGAAATTAGAAATACACAACACAACATAACATCACTGACTATCTCCCTTCCTGTGAGTGTGACGTCACATTTGATGCTGCTGTCCCCCAGGTATAGCCTCCATGCTGGTGTCATTTTTGATTGGACTGTACTACACCACCTTAGTTGCCTGGATCATGTGGTATCTCTTCAATTCCTTTCAAGAGCCGCTGCCTTGGGCTCACTGCCCTCTCAACGACAATGGGACAGGTATTTGAATATATGCAAATGTTCAGCTGACATTTCCGCATGCACACCAAAGCACCAAAATTGCCTCGTGGTTTATGGATATTTGTTGCCCCTGCAGGATTTGTACCAGAGTGTCAACAGAGCTCCACTGTGGATTACTTTTTTTACCGAGTGACTCTGAATAGTTCACACTCTATAGATGAGTCTGGAGGAATCCAGTGGCCCATAGTCCTCTGCCTGCTAGCTGCCTGGACAGTCGTCGCTATATGCTGCATAAGGGGCATCGCAACTTCAGGCAAGGTTTGTTGAACCTTCAGCCAACTGGCTGTTTGCTAAGCCCTGCCTCGTGCAGCTATGCCTGTCAAGCTTTCTCGCTAAGTACATTTCCAGTGGTAATAGCGGCAGATATACTAGCCAACTCAAAATTCATAGTAAGAGTGGGTCCTCGCTTTCAGACAGAGCTAGATAACAGCAGGATTCCTAGTTCTAGCCAGCAACCACTGATATTCTCAGTTGAAATGACAACTGTCACTCGCAGATTTTATCAGCTGTAACTAGAAAGACATTAAGGCTAACCTTAGCTTCATGAGTTGGTTGAAACCTCCTTCTAACTTTTGTTTTCAGCAGACTCGTACAAACAATATGTTTCACTGTTAATTCAAATTCATAGCTTGGCACAGGGGCATCTGTGATGATCTGTGATGAAGCTAAGGACAGTTAATATTCTGGGATAGGGGTTAGCAAATGGTCTCTGATGTTCATTATCAATTATTGCCCCTTTTCTTGCCATAACCTCAGGCAGTGTACGTCACAGCCATTCTGCCTTACATTGTGCTGGCCATCTTCCTGATCCGAGGACTGACTCTTAAAGGTGCCCTGAGTGGAATAAAGTTCCTCTTCACACCAAACGTATGTTTCATTAAAAAAAATAAATAAAGCCAGCTATACAGCTCATAGCTTAAAGCCACATCACACTGAAGTATGCTTTGCTCTTGCAGGTTGATGAGCTGATTAAGCCAACTACTTGGCTGGACGCAGGTGCCCAGGTCTTTTATGCCTTTGGTTTGGCATGGGGAGGCCTCATCTCCTTCTCAAGCTACAATCCTGTTCAGTAAGAGACATTCAGAAGACCTCTGGTGTTTCTTAATTTGCAGTTTAAGTCTCATTTTGCTCACTTTGATTGCTCACATTCTCAGAAACAATGTCAACGTGTGTCTTTGCTCTTTTGCTCATTTCCCAAGCAACAACTGCATGCACGATGCTGTGATCCTGTCTGTTGTAACTGGCCTCACCTCAATCTATGCTGCAACAGTCACCTACTCCATCATTGGCTTCAGGGCCACAGGGAAATATGACAACTGTAACAGTGAGTGAGTACAGTTAAGTTCAAGATTTTAGAGTAGACCTTTTTTTTTTTTTTTTTTAATTTTCTAGTTATTACATACATCTTACGGTGCATTTGGGTGACATTGGGTGTTTTGGGTCTTTCAACAATCATACACCCTCGCCTGGGCAACCCAGCCAGGGTTCATCAGGCCCTAGCTTGTGTCCAAATGGTGTGTATACTACACATATGTTTCTGATGGTTTTTCTACTGTGTAGTCCTGTGATGGCAAAGAGTTTGAGGAACCTGCAGAAAGACTGGCCTGCAAAGCATCTGAAGCCTGCCTCAATATGAACACATTGTGCCCACCATCTCTACTTCAAGCAATAGCCAACTAGGTCCTCATACATGGCTCTCTTCCTCTTGTACGCCTCCATCACGTGGTCTTCGCAGTCAGTCTTCAACAGTCAGTTCCAGTGCTACTTCCTCCAGCTTGTTGGGTATTGACACATAAGTGTTTGTAAGGTTGAGCCACAGGACTGCCAAGTCTCCATAACCTTCATGTGCCTCCCTGATGAACTGAGGCAACTATGTATGCCAGAAACATCCCTTTCTGTACTGAGATGTCCATGGAAGAGTTCTTTAGGAGACGGTGGGCAACAGTACTGATGAATACCTTACTTTCAACGCTGAGGAGTGAGATGGTTGTGAACTGCTTGATGTTTCTTGAGTTCTCCTCCTTTGGGATCCAGACACCCTCAACAACTCTACACTGCTGGTCATCCCCTCTCCAGATCACCTTAAGGATCTTCCATATGTGGAGTAAGAGCTTTGGGCACGTCTTGTAGACCTTGTACAGCACTCCACTCGGTCCTGAAGCAGAGCTTGTTCTTGCGGCTTTGAAGACCTCCTGGACATCCTTCAGAGTAGGCTCCTTGATCTTGAACTTGGTGGTGGGATCTGGGGGTGTGATCAATGCTTTTCATTTCCCTAGATCCTGCTCTCGTGCTCTGTTACTGTTGGAATTGTTGGGTTTTACACAGTGCATTGGTGTCACATAAGGAAGGGATCACTTTACTTTCCTGTACAGGCAGGGGGAATTATTGAAGCATCCAGCAACCATTTATGTCCAATTATATATGGACATGTGAGTACTGTATTGAAGAAGCAGAAAATTTGAACCTATCCTTTCATGGAAATGTAGTAATCCAACTAATCTGTGACACATTTTCTTTCTAGTAACATCATGATGTTATTAAATGCATTTGACCTTCCTGAAGACAGCATCACCACAAGCAACTACGAGGCAGCGTTTAATCATCTCAACAGCTCCCATCCTGATACAATTCTTGGATTGGACATCAGAAACTGTGACATGCAGAAACTTCTCAGTGAGGTGACTTGATGAATAACTGATATCCAAGTTATTATTATTGTTGTTTTGTTTTTGTCTCATCTGCATTGCAACTAATGTGTGAGTCTGTGCAGGGAGTGGAGGGAACAGGCCTGGCCTTCATTGTGTTCACAGAAGCCATCACCAAAATGCCTGGTTCTCCAGCCTGGTCTATCCTCTTTTTCTTCATGCTTCTCTGCTTGGGACTCTCAACTCTGTTTGGCAACATTGAGGGAGTGGTGGTCCCACTGAAAGACCTCAATATATTCCCTAAAAGATGGCCCCATGAGGCACTGACTGGTAATTTGTTTTATCAACTCAGACAATTCTTCAGCTTCTCACCTCCATGTGACACATCGTTGGTGTTTGTCTTTAGTTGTTTTAACACAAGCTCCCCTGTTTTCTCCCCTGTTTTTGTGCATGCGTTTCAGGAGTAACATGTATTGTCGCCTTCATCATCTGCCTCCTGTTTGCGCAGCGTTCAGGGATTTACTGGGTAACTCTCTTTGACAACTTTGCTGGATCTATTCCACTTCTGACCATTGGACTGTTTGAGATGATAGCGGTTGTCTACATCTATGGAATAGACAGGTTAGTATTTATTCAAGCTTCTTTAGCAATACACTGTCCTTCTGTTCAGGGGCGGACTGGGACAAGAAAATCAGCCCTGGCATTTTGGACCAGACTGGCCCACCACATTTGACAACACACACCTTTTCGGTCTCTTGAATATGTATACTAACTGTGCAACTCTTTAAAACCATGTACCTTAAGCCATGGATGGATAACAGGGATGTCTTCATGAAATATATTTCAAAACTTTTGAAACTAACTGAAACGCTGTTGCATCGCAGGTTCAATAAAGACTTGGAGTTCATGATCGGACATAAGCCCTCCATCTTCTGGCAGGTTTCATGGAGGTTCATCAGTCCTCTGATTGTTCTAGTTATTTTAGTTTTCTACCTGGTGACACAAGCCCAGCAAGAGCTCTCCTATTTAGTCTGGGATATCAACTCTGTAAGTACACAAGCTCTATGATCAACTAATATATTATCCCAGCATCCCTCATTAATATTATGTCAGCAAAGTCTGGACAACCGTTGCAAAGCAAATGCAGTGTTCATACTGTTCTGTGATTTACAGGTGACGTTCCCATCTCTGGCATCAGTCCCATACCCTTCATGGATCAATGTGATCATCTTTCTTTTGGCAGGAATCCCAAGTCTGGCAGTGCCCCTGTATGCATTATCTCTGTTGGTCGTTGTTTGCTGCAAGAGGAAAATAACATCCAGACAAAACTGAGTCAAATTGTTTAAATGTCATACATTTCAGAATACAACAAAATACTGGTTTTGCTGGAACTTTTTTGTCTGAAAAGTACCATTATTTTTGAAATGCAATGATTCATCTATTTACATCCATGCACAGGTTCTTAAAGTGCAATACTGATGTTTTATTGATCCATTTCAATAACCGCTTACATTTAAATTCATTGTTGTTGTGTTATTACGCTGTACTTGCTCCTGGCAGTAATTAGCCTGTTAATATGCTTTCTAGTTGTATAGGATCTTTCTAAACTTCGAGACAAGATGGCACAGTGTTTTCCATCCATTCAGGTTTTATGCCTGTTTATCCTTGGGGTTGAAATATTCTTTGTCTCTGTATAAAATAATTTTCACTAAGACATTTCTTATCATCCAGAGTTCAAGACATTGAATAAGCACACATCCACTCTTTCTCTGCTTCCTTTTGATATCTACAAAAAATATAAACAAAAAATAAGATAAAATACACATACACATGCACACACAATGCACTAAAAAACTAAAACACAATTTACAGATATGTTGTATATGTGACAAATAAAACTTGAACTTTCAAGACTAGACTATAATCCTTAACCACTCAGTTAAAGGAACAGATTTCACTTTGATTGCCAACATAAATCCAGTGTCATGCACTGGTTTTCCTCTCCTTGGCCTCCTTGGAGGTCTCCTCTTACTCTTGAGGTACAACTCAGTACTGTAATTGTCTTCAGCTGTACAGTTCAACAAACCCTCTGTTTCACGGTACTTATATTCTCAAAGCAACAGCAGGGGGCAGGACACGGTTTTCACCATGCACCCATGCTATGCAGTGGTTATCAGCCCCATTATCATTCTCAGGGTCATATTATGATGAATGCACAGGAGCATGAGCTTCAGATTAGGTAAGAAGTGGGTTGCTCCCTGGACTGGTGGATTCAATCCCAGGAACTTCCTACTCTGAGGGGATTATGCTAACTGCCATGCTTTGTCTTGTATGCTTTATGTATGCTATAATGACTTAAATGAATAAAAACAGAAGACCCAACAGGAACTCCTGGGTTACGCTTAAGACTGTAGACTGATTTTTGTCCACCCTGATGGAACATTTCAGACAACATCAAAGTGTGTGTTTTGGTATATGATGGGAACCCGGGTTGCTACAAGAAGTAGGAAAACTATGACGACAGAAAACAGTGATGAACGAACACTGTAAGGTAGCAAAAGTTGCTCCACGACCCACAAGGCCAGTGAGGAGGATGGAGCAGGTGATGCTAGCTTATGACGTATACTGAATAACTCAACTCAACTCAACTCAACTTTATTTATAAAGCACTTTAAAAAACAACCACAGCTGGGACAAAGTGCTGCACATAGGAACATAAATAAATAGATAAAATGAATAAACCTAAAATATAAGACAAACAATAAAAACAATAGACACAATAAAACAGGAGCAAGGTCTCAAGCTTGGTCGAAAGCCAAGGAATAAAAATGTGTTTTAAGACGAGTTTTAAAAATGGACAATGAGGGGGCCTGTCTGATGCACAAAGGTAGGTCGTTCCATAATCTTGGGGCAGTGACAGAAAAGGCACGATCCCCTCTGAGCTTCAACTTTGACCTCGGTACCTCCAGGAGCAGCTGATCAGCTGACCTGAGGCACCGAGCAGGAGCGTAAAGATGAAGTAGCTCAGAGAGGTAAGGCGGGGCGAGACCATTTAAAGATTTAAAAACAAATAAAAGAATCTTAAAGTGAACTCTAAAATGCACAGGCAGCCAGTGGAGGGAGGCCAGGACGGGCGTTATGTGTTCCCTCTGGTCCACTGTGTCAAAGGCAGCAGTTAGGTCCAGCAAGACAAGAATCACATAGTCACCTGAATCACTAGCCAGGAGGATGTCATTGAAGACCCTGAGTAACGCTGATTCTGTGCTATGTAGAGTTTTAGAACCAGACTGGAAGACCTCAAGAATATCATGTTCATCCAGAAAACACTTCAGCTGAGCATAGACAACTTTCTCTAAGATTTTTGAAATAAAAGGCAGCTTGGAGATGGGCCTGAAATTAGCCACTATCGCAGGGTCAAGACCAGGTTTCTTCAGCAGGGGTTGCACTACTGCGTGTTTAAAACTTCTACTGCGTGTTTAAAACTTAAACCCCAGGCTGAACTATAAACAAGAGCTCACAGAGATTAAACAAAAATGGCTTCTTCATGCTTGCAGGATGGTGACTGCTTATTTCGCCTCTAAACACCATATGGACATGTTGAAAGTTTAAAGTTTTCATTAAAGGGGGTATCTAAGCAACATGCTGAATAGTTGTGAAGAAAATACTGAAGGAAAATAAAGTTATGTTCCTGGCCCCCTACCCAGAGCATGGCAGCGGCATCAGGTGATGTTGCATCACATGGATTTCCAATTACCATCACACCTGCCCCAACGTCGCCGGACCAACGGAGATTCACCTGTTATCCACGTTTTTTTTTTTTTGTTGTTGACGCACATCAGTAATAACCCTGGAAATACACCATAGAGTTTGTCAAGTATTCCAAAACACAAAGGAAACGAAGGGTCAAGGCCGGCTCATAAAGGGTGCACTAACAGCTGCCGTTACAGTGGAAAATGACATTTTTCTGTGCATGTAAAAAGAAAAAAAGACAAACACAGAATTAAAAGAGCTCGATACCAATCATAATGAGAAGGGAAGGGTGTCAAGACATCCTATTCTTTTCCTATTTGTTGATTTGGCTGTAACTTGATGCAATTCCTTTGCAGGTGCTGAAATACCCTTAACTATCCTCTAAATAAACAATAAAGATCTACAGAAAAAAAAAGAAAAAAAGAGAGAAGTCCAAAGTGTGCACTGGCTAATCTGTGGACTGCACCAATAAAGTAAAAGCTCATAAAAATCTTTCAAGATTGCCGAGCGTGTATGCCAAGCCCTCACTTTGACTTCCAAGAACGGTAGTGCAACATCTCTGCTTCAGTGAGGTCGCCATGAGGCTGGTACTCCCTAACCCAGGACTGGATCACCGGATCCCTTCCTATGAGGATCTGGAGAGGATGGAGAAGGAGGAGGTCGGTGACAGGCCCAAGTGGGACAACAAAACCCAGTACATCCTAACCTGTGTGGGCTTCTGCATTGGAATTGGCAATGTGTGGCGATTCCCTTACTTGTGTCAAAGTCATGGAGGGGGTAAGCGAAGACAAAAAGGGTAAAAAGATATCTTATGATTAAGCTGTCCATGTCATATCTTGAATGATTGTTTCACAACTTATGGTCTCCTATGCTACTATATAAATTAATGGTATTTCTTGTATCTTTCAAATATGATTTAGACTTAGACTCAACTTCATTGATCCCAATTTGGGAAATTCTTTGTTGCAGCAGCAGGTTAAACAATACACACAAACGTAGAATAACACTAAGAGAAAAGAGTGTTCTTTAAAAGTACAACTAAGTAAATAAACATAGAATAGCAGCAATTCTGAAAATACAACTAAGTATATAAAATATATAAAATATAACTAAGTGCATAAGCAAACATCAGTTCTTAAAGAGAGAGAGACAGAGCTCTAAAGTTTCTCATTATAGCAGTGCAGAATTAGTATAAAAAGGACATATCTGATATTAAGTGTGAATCTTTCCCTTTCAAAAACCTAAAAAATAATAAAATATCGCCTGTTCTTCGTGAATACATTTGTGTTTCTATTCAAAACTGGCTGTGTCATTTTGTATTTGAAATACTTCAGACTGAACCACAGGGGGTGAGACAGTTTTCTTAGACTTAAATAACAGATAAATCTGTTTTTTATTTTTTTTTAAACTAGATGTTCAAGCCCTTACGCTTTCACATCATGGATGGTAGAAATGGGAAAGATTCTCATGTGTGGTTTGAGAATAAACGTCATCAGACAATTGTAAGATTGTTAAGATGGTTTATGGAAATATACTGACTAAGATTGTATAATAGAGCACCACATCTATTACTTTGCTGCACTACTTGCCAGGAGGCAAAATGGGCAGTAAGTAAGTAAGTAAGTAGTACATCTATTACATTTATTTTTTTATGACTTTGAATGATGGACTTTGGTTTTCAACTTGGATGCTGACATGAGAAGCCAAAGACAGATGGAACACTTTACTTACGGTGACCACGGCAAGAATATATTGCATGAACGTAGCATTTGCCACAATTGCCTCAATTTGTAGCAACTAAATAAGCAACCTAGACGATACTACACATCCCAAAATAGATGCCATACGATGGCTTGGAACACTGGAACACAGATTGCTACATCATTTAAAAGAATTAACCAACGGTGTGCTCAGTTTAGTAATCTGAGCACTCAAAGTACACACAGATGAGCACACAACACAGGTCTAGCACAAATTTTGCATAAGGGAAAATATTACGCACCTTGAGGCCCAGAACAGATATGGCAGCTACAAGCAAAAGACCCGCTTGACTCTGCTTACCAGCTAACTGCAAGGAGAAAACACAGTGGAAAATAAAGCAAGGCAGAGCAAGAGGGGTGGTCACAAGGGTTATTAATAATATGTGTAGTTCACAGGCAGGGCTCTTTGGCAAAGCATCTCAGCCCAGACTAAACATTACATTCAACATACAAGCCTCCTAAAGAATGTTCATATTTGGAAAGCTGAAAAAGCCAACGATTGACATTAATGCAGCAACATCGATGTATAATGGTGCTACTGATGATACATTCTTCAGGTGCCTTTTTGATTCCCTACTTGATCCTGCTGGTGCTGGAGGGAATGCCGCTCCTGCTGCTGGAGTTTGCCATCGGTCAGCGTCTCAGGAAAGGCAGCGTGGGAGTGTGGAGGGCCATCAGTCCTTATTTGACTGGTGTTGGTAAGTAAAATAGGCTCTAGAACACTTTGGCCAAAGCAGAGGCTAAAAGAACCTTTGGCACAAAGCTATTAATGGATACCTGGCTCCCTGTCAGTTAATGATTCTGTCCCACAGGCATAGCCTCCATGCTGGTTTCCTTATTGATTGGACTCTACTACAACACCTTAATAGCCTGGATCATGTGGTATCTCTTCAACTCCTTTCAAGAGCCCCTGCCATGGACTCAGTGTCCACTCAATGAGAATGGGACAGGTACTTGAATATACACAGAGAGAAACACCCAAACTCTACTCCTGGCTAAAACATTTGCAGACCAATGTTTCTTGCCCCTGCAGGATTCATACCAGAGTGTAAACGGAGCTCCACTGTGGATTACTTCTTTTACCGAGTGACTCTGGATAGCACGCCTTCTATAGCCGACTCTGGAGGAATCCACTGGCCCATGGTCCTCTGCCTGCTAGTTTCCTGGGCGGTCGTCTGCATCTGCTACATGCGAGGGATCAGCACTTCAGGCAAGGTTTGTTGAAGCATCAGTCAGACAATATGTGCTCCTGGATCACTACACTTTCTTCATGTTTTTCTTTTCTTGCCATGACCTCAGGCAGTGTACGTCACAGCCATTCTGCCTTACATTGTGCTGGCCATCTTCCTAATCCGAGGACTGACTCTTAAAGGCGCCCTGAGTGGAATAAAGTTCCTCTTTGTACCAGACGTATGTTTCAAATAACTATTGTTAGAATAGCCAATTATATATCTCACAGCTCAAAGCCACATTACACTGTATGGTTTGATCTTACAGGTGGATGAGCTGATTAATCCAACTACTTGGCTGGACGCAGGTGCCCAGGTCTTTTACGCCTTTAGCTTGGCATGGGGGGGGCTCATCTCCTTCTCAAGCTACAACCCTGTTCAGTGAGAGACATTTATCATAGCTTATATAGCTCACTCGGGCATTCTCATATACGGTATGTCCTCAATCTTTTACTTTTTTTTGTTTTCCTTAGCAACAACTGCATGCACGATGCTGTGATCCTGTCTGCTATAACTGGCCTCACCTCAATCTATGCTGCCACCGTCACCTACTCCATCATTGGCTTCAGGGCCACAGAGAAATATGACAACTGTATCAGCAGGTGAGCAGAGTAGCCATAAAAGTGACACAATTTCACGGTGCAATCTCCAATCACAATGTAAACAAAAGAGCAGCCCAAGCCAAACATCAAAAGATTTGGAGTTATAAATCATTTCTGTTGCTTATCATTAGTGTCTTTAAGTAAAACTGTATTTTTCAATATTTTATACACAACTATTTTCCATCCTTTACTAATGTGTACATACCTCAAATTTAGTAACTAACTTTAGTAACTGTGTCTCTTCCTCTCTAGTAACATCATGACATTATTAAATGCATTTGATCTTCCTGAAGACAGCATCACTCCAAACAACTATGAGGCAGCGCTCAAGCATTTCAACAGCTCCCAGTCTGATACTATTCTTGGATTGGACATCAGAATGTGTGACATGCAAAAACTTCTGAGTGAGGTGACTGTATTGATGAATAACTATCAGATTTCCAAGTTATTCTATTTTAAGTCTTACAACTAATGTGTGTGTCTGTGCAGGGAGTGGAGGGAACAGGCCTGGCCTTCATTGTGTTCACAGAAGCCATCACCAAAATGCCTGGTTCTCCAGCCTGGTCTATCCTCTTTTTCATCATGCTTCTCTGCTTGGGACTCTCAACTCTGTTTGGCAACATTGAGGGAGTGGTGGTCCCACTGAAAGACCTGAAAATATTACCTAAAAAATGGCCTCAAGAAGCACTAACTGGTATTGTGCTTTTGATGTTAAAACAATCTACACATCGATTTTGAAACCCCAGCTGACTTTCTCTTTTTGTGCATGCGTTTCAGGAGTAACATGTATTGTCGCCTTCATCATCTCCCTCCTGTTTGCGCAGCGTTCAGGGATTTACTGGGTAACTCTCTTTGACAACTTTGCTGGATCAATTCCACTTCTGACCATCGGACTGTTTGAGATGATAGCGGTTGTCTACATCTATGGAATAGACAGGTTAGTGCATACAGCTCATATGCATTGGTGTATTTGCTCACCATGGCATTGTACGATATTATTCAGCCAAATGCAAAAGTTACCACACTGTTCACGTTTGAAGTGGCAGTCATCAAGCTGCACCTGCAAAATGTAATGTGCATGGCTGAGATCTTGTTATGAAACATTAATGATCTTATTAATCATTTTATGAGTTTAGTTACAGCTGCACTAATCAGTATTTTTCTATCAATGGGAAAAAAAATGACCATGTGTAATGTTAAAGGTGATGCTCCTTGTGAAAAGCCCACAGATAATTATCAATCGACTTTGCAGTTCTCCTGTGCTTTATGGACCATTTAGTGTCTTTCAGCTCATTATTTTGGTTTAACTGCCTGCAACTTCACTCTTTATTGGCGTCTATCTTTATACTGTATTGCATTGCTATCTTGGCCAGGTCACTGCTGTAAAATACACTGCTACCCGCAGTAAGGCACTTAGCTGATTAAGTATTGAACGCTCTTGTTTGGCAGGTTCAATAAGGACTTCGAGTTTATGATCGGACATAAGCCCTCCATCTTCTGGCAGATTTCATGGAGGTTCATCAGTCCTCTAATCGTTCTGGTTATTTTAGTTTTCTACCTGGTGACACAAGCCCAACAAGAGCTCACCTATTTAGTCTGGGATGTCAACTCTGTAAGTACACAAGCTTGTTCCCTTTTCTAATCATGCCTCGTTGCAAAATAGGCAAATTCAGGGTTGTATCAAACAGTGCTTCGGTAAATGTTGATACTCCAGCCAGCGTATAGTGACAACAATTTACTGTTTTGTGGTTTACAGGAAAAGTTCCCATCTATGACATCAGTGCCATACCCTTCATGGATCAGCGGGGTGATCTTTCTTTTGGCGGGAATCCCAAGTCTGGCAGTGCCTCTGTATGCATTATATAGGCTGGTCGTTGGTTACTGCAAGAAGAAAAGAGCATCCAATGAAAAATCATGGCAATTTTCTTGATCTTATTAAAAAGTTACAAAATTCAGACAACAATAAAATGCAAGTCTATTTAATTTAAATGCTGTGTTTCTTTATATTAAAAAAAAAAATCACATTATTTAAATAACTGCTGCAATCAGTGGTTTGAGTATTTATAGTTGTTAAGGCACTTTCCATATTTCTGCTCATGTTTTATGCAGTTTCATGGCTGTCCGTCAATACAGCTGTATTGTATCTTTCTTTACAAGGAGAGAATATACTGTTTTCCATCAATGTTGTGTTCCTGGAGCAAGTCACATACAATGTTTTATATTAACATTGCTTACTTGTGAGTTTTTCCATTAAAATATTTTAAACAAATGTAACATTATTAACTTCATGTCCTTACTGAAGTTTGCACTATATGAATTGCCTACAACTTGGAATCAGCTGGCTTTAAAATTATCTCTCAAAGAAATGAAAAATCCAGAAGAGCGACTTTGGTCTATTTCTAGGCATGAGAGGGGACATCGGTCAGTCTTTGTCAGCACCAGCTCTGTGATGTTTGGTGTTTTTGTGTCCAAACCATGCAGTATGAATATTTAGACACACAGAAAATGTAGAGCAGCAAATTGGCCAAGAGGGGGAGACCACACACTGACCAAACACAGAGACAAACAAGATATAACGTGTTAATTAGAGTCCTGCAAAGGTACTGCCAGGAGGATTTTGCAGAGTCAGGCTGGCTGTTTCCCCCTGCCCCTCCAGTCTTTATGCTGAGCTAAGCTAATCACCTGCTAGCTCCAGCTTCATATTTGATGTACAGACATGAGTGCATTATCGATCCTCATCTCTCTAAACGCCAAACTACAGTACCACTTTGATTTAAGGGACCCTCTAAAACAGCAGGGTTTTAGATGTGCTTTAAATGGACAGGAACTGCAGCTGAGACACACACGTAAAGTAACTAATCTGTCGCCCCACAGCTAGAAGGTCCCGGGTTCGATTCCCACCTGGGGTGCTCTGGGCGTGTCTTCCTCCATGCCTTCAGTGCCTGCTGCTCAAGGAAAAAGGGGCCTTTCTGTGTGGAGTTTGCATGTTCTCCCCATGTCACCTGGGCTACATTGGGCAGATCACCACCTGACCAATGGTGACGACAAAAGTCCCCAGGCGCCAGTCGGCTGGCAGCCCACCGCTCCTGGTCTGCAGCAGAGGAAGGACTGACCAAGGATGGGTCAAAAGCAGAGAAGAATTTCACCAAGCATGGCGTGTGTGTTGCATGTACTGGAGCCTATCCCAGCTGTCATTGGGCGAAAGGCGGGGTATGCCCCGAACCGGTCGCCAGTCGATTGCAGGGCAACATATAGAGACAGACAGCCATTCACGCTCACACTCACACCTAAGGACAATTTCAGAGTCACCAATCAACCTAATGAGCATGTTTTTGGTCTGTGGGAGGAAGCTGGAGTGCCTGGAGAGAACCCAGGCATGCACGGGAAGAACACGCAAACTTCACACGGAAAGGCCCCGTCGGACCCGGGGATTGAACCGGCGACCTTCTTGCTGTGAGGCACGCGCACTGCTGCGCCATGGTGCCACCCAAGCCTGAAGATGAGGCTTCATATGACGTCAACGTCTAGACCACTAGGTGGCAGAAACAGCTTGAAAATGTATCAGTTTGTAAAAACCTTGTTTCTACTATATGTGTGGCACAATCACTTCCACGCTGTTTGAGTTGATCTTGTTAGGTATCTAAAAAGTTGCTGCCACTTTGCACAGCCTACTTTTAACAAGCTCATTGTTTCAAATTATTAAACTCATCCCATTTAAACTGATATATTCATGAGTCATGACTCATGACTGTCTTGGGGATGGGGGACAAAATCCATAGTCTACATTTCATGCAAAAATGTAAAAGTTTATCTGAAGCTACTGATCTACTTTATCTTCCAAAGTATTAAATTCCCTCTCTGTGACAGTGTTCCCTTGTTGAGCTGCAGTGGAAGGAAAGCAGGATAGTGGGTTATATGGCCTGTCCCTGTTCAGCCTGGGCAGATCAGATCAGTAATAAAAGTAAAAAGAATAAAGTAACCCTGAGCTCACATTCACAGGCAGAAAATGCAGGCATGATGGGTTTATTGTTATTGATTAATCATTTTTAACTTTAACTAAAGCCACAGCACTTTTGGACGGATGCCAAAATATGACCTTGGTCGAATGCTCACACCCACAGACTCTGCCTCTTATTCTTCTCAGTTGGCAAATTTATTTGACTATTGTTACTGTTTAATTACATTGTAATGACTTCTTATTTTCAGTCTGGGGAAAACACAGTTACAGCTTCATTGTTATACAGCTCTCATTATCAAACTCTCAATCAGTATAACACTGAAACAGCATCACCATGTTATTTAATACTCAAACCATAGCACACTCCCACTTTATAGACGCAGGGAGATTCAACCACTGAAAGCTCATACTTGAAGTTTTCACTTCCTTCCTTGTGGCCTAATTTCTTTACAAAACCAATAAAAATCTGTTTCCCTGACTCAAAGCTGCACCTGATAGGACATTAAAGGACAGCCCACTAAAGAGAGTAAGACAGAGGATGAGAAGCAAGCAGCAGACATTAAAGTGACACTAAAGTGGACTAAACCACTCAAGACGGTTCATTCTGACATACACTGAGCTGAGATCAGGTAGAGAGCTCTGGACCAAAGAAAAATAAATACTAGTGTACCTGACTGAGGTGTATGTCAGGATTGGGAGAGCTGCATCCTTGTAACAGAAGTGGACTTGTGCGAAGCCTCTTTTCCAGCTGAGGATGGGTGAAACAAAAGACTCTGGGGTGGAGGAGAGACCCAAATGGGACAACAAGATTCAGTACCTGTTAACATGTATTGGCTTTGCAGTGGGACTTGGAAACATCTGGCGTTTTCCCTTCCTATGCCAAATCTATGGAGGAGGTGAGGTGCTCACGGTCAGCTTTAAAGTTTGAATTTGCCATCAGGGATTTTTAAGTATTCTATCATTTGCTACTTTTTTATACTGTATTCCTAAAAATGTTTCAGACTATTTTACCCAACCATTAATAAAATAGTCAATCTTCACTTGAGTTTCTTTCAGTATAATTAGTCATTGACACCTGGATGAGGACAGTCATTGTGACTGCTCTCAGGAGAACCTTATCTGTGTTTGATGGATCACGGTGAACATCAGGGATTGTTTCAGCTCAACTGCCCCAAATTCCTGTATTTACTTCCACCTACTTCCCAGTGAGATAACTTGAGTCCAAAAGCCGCGGGGTCCTAAAGGAGCTGGATCAGGGTTAATTTATGTCAACAGCCAATCCCATGAATACACAAAGAGTCTGTCAACTTCACATATTAACTCTGGGATTCCTGAGTCCCACAGTCAGTGTTACACTAAGCTGAGCCTCTGTTTGACCTCAGCTTTGTGATCAATTTGCCACCTTATTCTTAGTACCTCCAGCCTCAGATCTTAAGTAGAACCGCTTTTCCAGCCCAAATCAACTTTAGATTTTGTCCACTTGCAAAACCGCAGGAAAATTCCACTGATCAGCAAGTGCCTAAATGCATTTCAGTTTTAATATAACCGTGCACTTATTAGGGTGGCCTGAAACCTTGCTTGTTATGTCTTGATTAGAATAGTTAAGGCTGCCATTTGTTTCACTAAGATGTTTCAAAAAGCCACAACCTTATTCAAACAATTCTACGCAAAGTTTGTTGTTAAAGACAGACTCATCTGTCTGATGTCTAACTGGGAGGTAAATGTCTCTATCATATCTTCAGGTGCATTCCTCATCCCCTACCTGATAGCGCTCGTGTTTGAGGGCCTCCCTCTGCTCTACCTGGAGCTGGCTATAGGACAGAGGCTCCGCATGAGCAGCATCGGCGTCTGGAACTCCATCTCACCGCTGCTGGGTGGAGTCGGTGGGTGGCCTAGAATTATTGGCTCAATTCCAAGAAAACTGAGACATGGAATACATAAATAAAAACAGAATGCAATAATTTGCAAATCCTTTATGGTTGAAATTCAATTGAATACGGTAAAATACAAGATATTTAACATTCAAACTCAGTTATTTGGAAACACACGCTCACTCAGAATTTGATGCCTGTAATACATTGCAGAAAAGTTGGGTCAGGCATGTTTGGCTCGATATATGACAGTCGCTCAACAGTCCGGGGGCTCCATTGTAGCATTTTGCACTTCTAAATGGTCAACACATTTTTGGGTTTGGACGACAGGCCAGTCAAGTACCTGCACTCTTTTACTACAAAGACACACTGCTCTTTTCTCGAGGGTTCGCTTTGCATGGCAGAATCTTAATTTGCATTTGCAGCAAAGCACTGTGTATACCAACTGCGAGCCCGTGCAGCTATATCCTTTATACAATTATGTCAGTTTTTACTGCAGTGCTGTCACAGGCTTTTAATGTTGGTTTTCAGCCTTTACATGCAGAGATTTCTCTGGATTCTCTGAATATTTTAATGGCATTATGAGCTTGTAGATGGTGAAATTCCTTGAAATTGTGGACTGAGAAACATTATTTCTAAACAACTGGATGATTTGTGCAGTCTGTGGTTGCCCCGTCCCAACTTTTTTTAAACACGATGCTGGTGTCCAATTCAGAATATTATATATAACATTCAGCATGTATTTACAAAAAAAAAAAAAAAACAATTTTGTATTCATCAAAAAGGGTTTTTCAAAAACTTTTTCGTGGAGTGAAAAATGGTTATTTATTTCCCGCATGTAGGAATTGCCTCCATGGTTGTGTCATTCCTGGTGAGCATTTTCTACAACACCATCCTGTCCTGGGTGCTCTGGTATTTCTTTCACTCCTTCCAAGAGCCCCTGCCATGGAGCCAGTGTCCACTCAACGCTAACCGCACAGGTAACAAGTAAACCCACCCGCCATTCTAGCTGCCCTCGCTACGTTTATCCTCACACACTGATTGTTACTTCCACAGTGCCAGCAATAATAGAACTGTGTCCTGATAGCAGCTCGTATCAAATTTGGTTTGCCAATTTCATAAACCTCATAAAGTTACAAGACTATCACCAAGAGGAGTGGTTAACTACCAGGCTCCGTGTGGCATTTCAGGGCAGATTTAACAGTAAATATACTGAATTGTTTTATGGCACAAATAGATACTGCACCACAGCATAAAATAAAAAGAACACAAGCTTTTTTTCAAGGTGTGCTCCACAGTTTTGATATATCAAGCTATTAAAATCTGTTTCATGGTGATAAATAGTTTTTAAATGGAGGAACACATTTCTTGATGAAACATTTCAATACTGCCAAAAGTCATGAACTGCTGCAAAAGTCAGTGTGTCTTTAAACCAAAGTAAACACTATTAACACTGTATGCATCCATGTAGGCTACGATTTGGAGTGTGAAAAGAGCACTCCAGTGAATTACTTCTGGTACCGTGAGACCTTGAACATCACGACTGACATCAGTATCAGTGGCTCCTTGCACTGGTGGTTGGTCATTTGTCTGGCAAGCGCCTGGTGTGTGGTGTACATCTGCTTCATCAAAGGCATCAAGTCCATGGGAAAGGTCCGTTTACCTGGTGAAAAATGTATTAAGTCCTGTTTCAAAATCAGCCTCTGTATCTTAGCTGCTTGATATCGCTGCTGATAATTACAGTAAGATGTAGAAAGGCAGAGCTAATGAGGGATATGTAATGTGTTTGCATGTTTCAGGCGGTGTATGTGACAGCCACATTCCCTTACCTGGTGCTGACTATTTTCCTGATCCAGGCCCTCACTCTGGAAGGAGCTACTGATGGCCTGGTGTATCTCTTCACTCCTGATGTGAGTTTGGTCCCTTCCTCCCACATTAGGTGTTGTAAGATTGTATTATGTGTCCCAGGCACACTGACCTGACATGCTGTTTTTACACTTGCTGTAGTGGAACGTACTGAAGAACCCTCAGGTGTGGCTGGACGCTGCCACCCAGATCTTCTTCTCTCTCTCTGTGGCCTTTGGAGGTCTCATAGCTTTCTCCAGTTATAATCCGCAGAAGTAAGGGCTAAAACTCATCAACTCCCTCACTACGATTAAGGTGATTTGTGTGATCACTTACAAAGCCGTTTTGTCTCCTCTATGTCCATTAGAAATAACTGCGAGAGGGACGCTGTTATCGTAGGACTCATAAACAGTGCCACATCTCTCTATGCCTCCATTTCCATCTTCTCCATCCTGGGATTTAAAGCTACCAACGCCTTCAACACCTGTCGAGAGGAGTGCGTGTGCACAAACATTCTTTGTAATTCTTAAGATTCGTTTTCTCTTGCCGATGCCAGTGAGGCATCATGCCACTGTTTTTGTATCCTATCTGCAGAAACATCTTGGAACTGACCAACCACTTTGATTTGCCAGACCAGAACATAACACTTGAAAACTATGATGACTGGTTTGACTATCTAAATGGTACATTTCCACAACGGGTGGCCAGTTTGTCCCTGAGGGTCTGTGATCTACAAACATTCCTTGACCAGGTGTCGTAACTCTGAAAGCACATCCAGTCTTGTACATTATAATCTTTTTGTCCTCATCTCATTTTTCTAATTGCCCTCCTCCCTTAAATCCCTCTGCTCTTGCCTCCCTTCTCTTTGACCACGTGCAGTACTCTGCTGGTGGAACATGTACAGTCAGTTCAACCTTGCTCTCTTTCATGTTTCTCCCCCAGAGCGCCTCAGGTACTGGCCTGGCTTTTATCGTGTTCACTGAAGCAGTGATAGAGATGCCAGGCTCGCAGGTATGGGCCATACTGTTCTTCGTCATGCTCTTCAGCTTGGGCCTCTCCTCCATGTTTGGCAACATAGAGGGAGTCCTCACACCCATCAATGACCTGAAACTATTGCCCAAGTGGATGCCTAAGGCGGTTGCAACAGGTACCTGCAAATCAGCCTAAGCTGTTCTAAAGTCAAAATAATCTATTTCCCTTTGAATTCCCTCTCTGAACTCTCTGAAATGTTTTTTTTTGTGTGTGTGTGTGTGTGTGTGTGTGTGTGTGTGTGTGTGTGTGTGTGTGTGTGTGTGTGTGTGTGTGTGTGTGTGTGTGTGTGTGTGTGTGTGTGTCACTTCCTTAGCAATCATCTGCTTGATATCCTTCTTGACGGCTCTCATCTTCACCCTGGGTTCAGGGAACTACTGGGTGGAGGTCTTCAATGGCTATGTGGGCTCTGTGCCTCTGCTGATCATTGCCTTCTTTGAGATCACTGCAGTTGTTTATGTCCATGGAATGAAAAAGTAATTTCTTTTTCTTCTTCAGCACAGCATAACTCTGTAGTTTTGTAACATTTGTATACAATTTTCATCACAGTGGGTTGTAACATTTTCTCCGGTCCCCTGGTCCTCTGACAGTTTTAGCGACGACATCCTTTTCATGACTGGGTCGAGGCCTAACATCTACTGGAGGGCATGCTGGATGGTGATCAGTCCGGTAATGCTCCTGGTGGTGTTGATTGCCTACGTGGTCACCCAGGCACAGACACACCCCACCTATCCCGCATGGAACCCAGATTATGTAAGCAAATTACACACACACCAGCAACTGTTGTAGTTATTATGCTAAGATAATCACCTCTCGGCTTTATATATTTAGCACACAGATACGACAGTGGCATCTATCTGGGCACAAAGAAATTTCACAAACTGTCAAATAATTACTTTTACCTCATTTTTAAAATGAATTCCACTTCTGTCTTTGTCTTTAGGATAAATTCCCTGAAACTGAAACGAAGCAGTACCCAGACTGGGTGTTTGCAATAATCATCCTCCTCTGTGTAGTACCTGTGCTTTCCATCCCTCTGGTGGCTCTCTACAATCTCATCTGCGGGAGAGTCAAGAAGCCCCCTGCTTACCCAAACACCTACTTCAATGAGGGCTTTGAGGTTGAAACACAGTAACAGAGCAAGGAACCGTCTTACTGTCTTCCTGACCAGAAAAGCACATCCTGTTTGTTACTGCTGCTTCTGTGGAAGTTCCATCTTAATTGAAAGCACGTCTGACATATACGCGGTCACGCTGGACTCACGTTTGTTTCCTCATTAAACAAAACTGATTTATTTAACAGCGAAAGTCTTTCGTTTGTACATTGTTGTGTAGTGTACGAGACGTAAATAGCGCTCAGTCTAACACATCATCCTGAAACACACGGCACACTGATTCCACATTTACAAAACATTGCAGTTAAACATAAATGTAGTTGATACACTCATTTTAACTTTGATTGCAGAGAGCTTTCTTGAAGATTACGTACTACAGCAAAAGTTGCTTATCTTACAAAAATCATTTGACTTCATGTGGTGGCTGATTTCTGGGAACTTGCATATAATTTTTTTTAAAAGCACTGTCATGCCTTCTTAGTGGAAAACTACCACATGTGTAAATCAAAGTCCACAGAGACAAACAACAGTGGGATGAGATGTGATCTGGTACAGTGGTTAGATGTTTTTCAGTTATCCACCTTTATTGATTTGGTGGTTGCTGTTTTATAGGGTGCGTTTATGACGGAGGATTATCACACAAGTGTTTTATATCTGATGACTGAGGACACTATGTGTGTCTCTCTCTGCAGCCAGCTTTCCCAACCCTGCACAGCAGAAAAATACATGTCCTTTGGCACTGTGACAGATCAGATAAATCCAAATGACAGATAACACACTGTTCATCTCACTCCTTTAAAACCAGAGGACAGGACAAGACAAGAAAAAAAAGAAAAAAAAAAAGAAAAAAGTTTTGTGTGTCTTAGTTTTGACAGAAGCTGGGTAAAATTCTCCGTGGTGGCATTTTCAATTAAGTTACTTAACTCTCACTTTCAGCCGTGGAGGGTTTCATGGTTGTGTTGGGAGCTGGTAGCCTACGTCTGGATGGCCAAGAAGTCAACAGGCATCCTGGGGTTAGTGGCCTGTCGGACCCTGGCCAGCCTCAGGTCCCCCAGACGATGCTCTAGACTGCGCTTTCCTGTCAAGAGGATAGTGATCAATTGACTTGAGCCTAACCCTAACCCTTGTACTACAGTACAAGATCATACTGCTGTGTGTGTGTGAGTGTTTCCTGAGGGTACATACGTTTGTGCAGGTGTGGTAGCAGATCCTTATAAAGAGCACGGTGTTGTGACAGCACTAGCAAGAAGGAAAGACAGAAAAGCAGCTCCACTGCTTCATACTGCACAACGCCAGTCTGGGCTGTACTGCCTAAAATCAGTCCTGGACAAAGGGAAGAGATACCAAATGATGAAAACAGGTTTTAAACTTGATCTTTTTCCAGATGTGTGAAGGGGGAAATGTTGCCTTTGTTGCTGATCCTGATGAGCTGATTGGCATACTTGGCCATATCCCATATCATCTGCAGGAAGTATTCAGTGTTCTTAGCAACCGCCTGACCAAAGGGCAAACTCTGTGCACAAACATGGAACCTAAAGAGAATAAAACAAACAAAAAAAAGAATAAAAGCTGCAAAACAAGCCAGAAAAAAGCCCTGTCTGTGCAGATATTTACATACAAGATAAAAGGCGGTACAATTAGTTCTCAACTCAGCAGACATTGATCGAAAACCACCCCTACGTTTATTTTAATAGCAGTATTACTTTCACAGGCCTATTTATCAAGGCCAGTGAATGCATTCAACAGGGGAACCAAATAGTGTGTCAAGTTCCCGATTTGTGATTATTACAACCATATTTCAATACTTCAGGCGAAAATGAAATGGATGAATTTGAATAAGCAGCATGAATTAATAGACATTGGTATTTGTGCATATCACATGACAACAATTGCATAATTAATGTTGGTTTGGAAAAGAGAGTCAAACGTAAGGTCGGTGTCCTTACCTGCGTGCATGAAGGAGCACCAGCTTGTAGATGTTCTTGTGGACTGCCTCAAGAGAATTGGTCTGAGAAGGAAAAGGTATCCATGATTACATTCAGTACAAAAGCAAAAGGTGCAGAAAGGGAGTGAAAGAGAAAAATGTTGGTCTTGATGCATCTCAATCAAACGCAATAAGGAAAACTGTCTTTGTATTTGTATTTGTATTTGTATTAGTAGTATTAGTATTTGTGACCTGTTTCACAGATTGTCCCACTCTCCTGATATTTGCTACCAAATCTGCTATATTGTTTGCCCATTTTGTGCAGAAGTGAAATGTCATGGCTCATAAACTCAGCTATCATAAATCCTGACATGTTTACAACTGATATTTTACCACTTTGCTGCAGTTTGAGATTAGCTTCTGGGGTCATTTTTGACTCTACATGATGACAAATGCTACCTGACCTGCAGCGTTTGTCAGATGAAGTGCAGGGTTCAGGTTTTGATCTTTGTAAGCCACGTCCTTGGAAGGAGGTAACACCTTAACTAGGACACAGCTAAGGTATGCTCGTTTTGCAGCTCATTTGAACACAGTGTGGAGAGCCTACACCTTTCTACAGTCAACTCACATATACCCTTTTTTTACTTACTTTTTCCACAAATACTGCATGAAGGTAACTACGCCTATGACAAAAAGGGTAAGAGTCCACAGTCATGCTTGCAACTCTGTGAGGCCGTATGTCCATCAGTGCTTTGAGCTAAAATGTTAATGTCAGCATACTCACATGCTCACCATGACAATGTTAATATGCTGAAGTTTAGCATATATAGCTATCACCGGTACCTGCAATGGTGGTCACCAAAGTGATTACAATTCATCCCGAGAGGGACATTAATGTCTGCACCAAATTATAAGGCAATCCATCCAATGGCTGATGAGATATTTAAGCTGGACCAAAGTTATGACATGACTGACAACAAAGTGATTTCTATAGCCGTACCATTTGCATGGCTAAAAATCCTAATATTGGATGGTCAAAGTCTTGACTTGTAGCAATAAGAGGGTCATCCATTGTCTATACCCGACTATCCATTTTTTGGGGGGGTTTTTAGGGCTGGAGCCTATCCCAGCTGTCAACAGGCGAGAGGCGGGGTACACCCCGAACCGGTCACCAGCCGATCGCAGGGCAACATACAAGACAGACAACCATTCACGCTCACACTCACAGCTAAGGACCAATTAACCTAATGAGCATGTTTTTGGTCTGTGGGAGGAAGCCGGAGTGCCCGGAGAGAACCCACGCATGCACGGGAAGAACATGCAAACTTCACACAGAAAGGCCCTGCCCGACCCGGGGATTGAACCGGCGACTTTCTTGCAGTGAGGACAGCACTATCTGCTGCGCCACCGTGCCGCCCCAGATAAGAGGTGTCCCTGCTAAGTCTATGTGTCCAATCTAATGTATTAAACCCAACAAAATTTCAGAACTTGTGAGGTAAATCCTTTGAATCTTAGTCTCAAGCACTCAGAACGAACATAAGAGCCATACTAGCTCCTGAGTTTGCTGCTGCTTGTTCCAGGTTGTCTTTGAATTTCACTTCTTACCTTCTATTCCTGCAGCATTCTGTATTTCTATCGTTTTTCCTATCATTGTATCAGGGAAATACTTGAATCTTAATGGTGAGCATTTGCATGATTTTGAACACTTTGAACTTATATATATATAAGTTATATAAGTAGATAGATATCTAAATATAACAAATATTTCCCTGACCTTCAGGTCCAAGAACAAGGCATGGCACTTGAGTCTGAGGATAGCCATTAGTTTTCTCCTCATTTGCTGTCCAGCTGAGTGGAAAGAGCCCAAAGTAAGGCTGTAGCGCAGAGAGAGACCTGCATAGCTGGGAGGGATGGAAAGGAAGAAGTAAACAAAACAGCAAAAGCAACAATAAGAGAATTTGCCCTGAAATAATATTGAGATTTAGTTGTAATGTTTGCTGCGCTCCATGTCATTCAATCATCTGCACTACAGTGGGAGTGTTTATGAGTCTGTGCAAAGTACAGGAGGAGTTTTGCAAGAAGCACACTTCAATAACTCTACAGTATGATTACAGCTAACAGGATGCCTCACCTAGAGTAGTCTTTGTAGATGTCCAGTGAGCGTGTGTCCAGCAGTAGTCCACACCAGGGGAACAGGCAGTGAGGGGGCAGCGTGCGAATGCCGGGACAAGAGCCCACGTTTCCTGACACCTGAAAGTTGACCACCACTTTCTGCGGGTTGACCACCAGACCATACTGTGGTACCCCGGCCAGCAAGATCCTACACAAAACATGCAAGTGCCATTTTCAGCGGCTAAGATGAAGATTCAGCATCGTGCTACATAAAACCTGTGTCTCCCAACCTTTTTCCATGCGTAGCCCGTTGTGTATTTGCTGATGCAGATGCTTCTTTAAAAGAAACAAACTGGGACAAAAAGTCAAGTACAAATCTCCAGCACTGGGAACTAAAAATGTTATGAATCGTGTCAATGTATCTCTGATAGTGTATTGAAAATGACTTATGTTCTTAATAGATATTCTCAATAAATAAATACTGCCATGTAATGGTCGGAGCAAGAAAATTAGGTGTTGTGTTTAATAGTAAACAAATTCAAGTTACATTTAAGCTTTGAGCAGCCTATCACAAAGCTCAGTGTTTATCGTTTTAAAAATATCTCAAATGCACTTCTAATTATCAATTTTTAAGTCCCCTTCCAGTCAATGTTTTTCTTCCTGGTAATAAAATTAACTGACTACAGACTGTGTAACACACAGCTACCAGGCTTTTAACCATAACAAAGAGTCTGTGTCAACCTCCTCAGTTGGCTCAAAGCACATTTCAGGAATGATTTTACGATCTCATTGATTACTTGTAAAGCTCTCTGTGGCCTTGCTCCATGTTCTTGAACCTTTAGTACCATTAGCTTGCATGGAGCTTGAGATCCACTGGGAAAGGTCATTCATCTGTTCCAGGGGCCTGGCTTAAAACTGGAGGGGAGAGAGCATTTGCAGTTTGCAGGCTCTGAAACAACCCAGGGAAAGAAGCTGGCTGGGTTTCATCCTTGAAATCTTTTCTTAAGGCATACTTTATCAGAGAGCTTATCCTGATTTCCTTGAATTGTCTTTATTTCTTTTATATTTACTGAAATTAGCTCAATCTATCTTCTTAGAAAATATCATCTCATAACTCTTATTTTAGAATTTGCTGACTTGAATTTGCTGGTGTATTTAGAGGATTTCATAACTGGGATTTGAAAAGGACTCTACAAATTTAGATATATTAGAAATGTTATTATTACTAAATCATCCTACAGATGTTTGACCTAATTTGAATGACCACACATCTTGATTAAGTGAAACTTAACTTTAGATACATTTGTCAAAATACCTTGTACTGTATCGCTTCCAGTAACAATTTTACTGCCAATAAAAACGTATGGCTCTCTGCTTCATGTTAAGTTTGGGTAATAACGTAGTTAATGATGGATTTGCTAAAGATGATGATGTAGCGCTGTCTAAGAAAAAAAAAAAAACATGCTGGTTCAGAGGTCTTGTGTCACATGAACAAACACGTGTGTGTCAAAAACTTGGTGTGTGTCATACTTGAGAAAAGTTTCTGCTTCGTGCAAGTCTGGGGTGATGAGAAGGAAGTCGTCCACCAGTCTCATCAAACATCTACAGGACACAGAGAGAGGACAAGAACACGCACAATCAACAGAAACGAGCTATAAAATGGAAAGACTGCCCTCTGCTGCTGAAGATGTATTACTACATCTGTGGACATGACTGAAACCCAGAGCCGACTGCCGTACCCTTTCTTTCCAGTAATGTCTTTGAACAGGACATTCTCCATGTGGCCATAGCAGAGACAGCAGAGGAGACAGGACACCACTGACCCCTGAGGAATCCCTTGGCACTGACGGTATGTTCTGTAACACAGGGAAACCTGATTGAAACTAAAAAGGGGCAAATTACATAGAAATTGCGCACAGTGCAATCGTGATGATCCTGCATAAAGTCAACTGTGTACCGAGTTTTCTCCCTCTCTAGTTTTATCCTCCTTCTCTTCTCTTTTCACTCAGGCCCCCTTCATCGGACCATCAGCCGCCCAGGAACCTCTTCCTCTCTCTCCTGGCTGTTGGTCTCTCATCCAGATGCTTGGATCTGGATCATCGTACCATCACTCCTTCTGTGTGTTTGTCTGCCTCTCCTATCTGTGTGAATGCTGTGCTGCCTCTTCTGTGTTTGTGTAGTCTGTTTTTCTTCCAGCTCTCCATAGTTGAGGGGAGGTCTTGTGGCTCAGGTCCTACTTATATGCCAAAACTTTCAATTCCTTAACATGCTCCTGTAATCTATATATATCTGTGTTTTTGGCATCAAAATGTGTATATATTGTGACTTTTTCTGGTGATCTATTCTATACGCACGACATCTGTGAACCCTCCTCTGTTGCCCGCCGTCCTCCATTTTTCTTTATTAAACATTTTATTCTGATCTGAATCTAGGGTCTAAGGACAGAGGATGTCATATCCTGTACAGACTGTAATGCTCCTCGAGGCATTGTGATTTGTGATATTGGGCTATATGAGTAAAACTGACATGACTTTGAATGTGATCACAATTACACATGAATAAGCTCCTCATATACTATTTCATGTTGGTAATGCTTACTTCTTCCCAAACTGAACAACACTGCCCGTAAGCATTTGGGTGAAGAACTGCAATGCTTCTCTGCCGCAAAGATCTGAGCAGAAATGCTGAAAGAAGCAAAGAAATGAAAGGCTTGGGTTTAAAGAAGTTTCAAAGAATCGAAGAAGGTTAAAACAATGGAATATCCTCATCTAAAAAAAAGTCACAGGATGTCACTCTCACCTGCTCGACCAGTATGGCGTGATGAACTTTTCCTCTTTTCTGCAGTGACATCACAAACCCTTTCATGTTGGTGGATCCCATGTTATCCTCCAGGAAATCAGCCTGTACGTGCAAACAGGACAAAATCCAGTTGGGTCAAAACATGTTTGTGTGTATGCAGACTCAATACGCAGAGCACACTATGCACAGTATGTGTGTGTATGACAGCACCTGCCTAACAAAGGCCTTTTTCAAGCCCTCGTGCGAATCAGCCCAGATCTTGCTGTAGCGGCGGATGGTAAAGAGTTCGTCCTGAACCGGTGACAGAGCCTGACCTATCACCTCAATGAGTTTGTCATGAGGCAGACTCTCATAAGCTCCACTCACATCCACCTTAAATACAGAGAAGAGACAGACTGAATAAATAAAGGGAGGAACACAGTGTTTACTTAAATCTATTTTCACAGTTTTACATATGCAGTATGAGAAGGACTGCTTAAAATACACCGTTATGTCAGTCAGAACAACAAAGGAAGGACAAAAACCAACCTTAACAAAGTACAGGGGTTGTGGCTTCTCCTTCTGGGCTGGAGCTATAGTGCTCAACACCTTGTGGATGTCCGTCATCCCCCACACTGTGGAGCCCAGGAGGGATGGAGTGGAGCGCACACAGGCCCGCAGCATATCTAGCAAGTCCCGCACATGCCCTTGGTAGAGCTGCAGGGGAAAAGAAATGTCCTAAAAAATGTGTACACACTCTAACATGTAACAACACAACACTTTGATGAACGTTACTCAAAATGTACCCTCGTTTTGGCATCTGCTCCTGTCACCCGTGTGATAGGCCTCATGCCATCAGTCTTTGGAATGAAGCGAAGACGGGAGATGACGGTGGTTTTGGGGAGGGACGCCACCTGAGCTAGAGTCAACTCCTTCATCTGACCCTTGGAGAGGTGACCTCTAAATCACAAAAATGCTCTGTTAGTTAGTGTCCCATGACTTTATGAGCCTTTGCCGGCGTGTGTGTGCGCGTGTACCTGAAGGCCAGGTCCTGCAGTTTTGCCCAGACTTCCTGTCTGTAGAACCTGACTGCATTCTTCTGGCCCACACTCTCAGTGACATAGAAAGAAGCTCGAACCAGGCCCACAACATAGCCGTCCAGAAGCCAAGCCAAGAACTGACCTAGGATCTGTGTCCGGTATGAGAGCTCACTGGGTGGGAACCTGCCTGCAGAGGAGAGTGGATTGGTTAAGTGAGCCAAAATTCATGTAGCAGGAGAAACAACCCATAACGATCTTACCTGTCTTATTGATCTTCAACCAATCGCAGTCATTCACCTTCATCTTCCACATCAGTTCAGCCAGTGAGAGCTTCTCAAACTTGCCACTGCGCAGGAAGCCCCTGACCCTGACAAAGAAATGAAGTCGATTGTGGTCGGAGCCCCACAGCTCCCGAGGGATGACAGCCAAGAGGCATTCCTTGACAAACAGGTAGACCCGGTGAGGTGTACAGTGTTGAGGCAAAAGAGAGCTTAACTCCCCTTGTCCTGCATCTCTCTCCTCCACCAGTGGGCACATCCTCTGGAGTATTCTGCTGTAAGGACACCTCCTGTGTTGATGTAACAGCTGACTGAACAGGGGGACCATGTTAAAAAAACGCCGGGGAAGTTTCTTCGGTTTCCTCTCAAGCCCATTTAGATACGCCAGCCCCTCAAAGAAGACTGTTCGTACCAGATCTTGGCCTTGAAGCCTTCTGCACCCACCAGCGCTCCTCTTCTTCCTATTGAGAAGGAAGCCACGCATGCCCCTTCCCCCATACAGGAATCCTAGAGTGCGGATGAAAGTTTGCGAAGGAGGCAAAGGGGGGAAAATACCTGATCTCCAACTGGGTCCTCCCTCCAAGGGAAGCATGCTTGTTTGCAGTTCAAAAGGCTGTTTGGAACCAGGAGCGCCATCTTCCAAAAGCTTCACAGATAGTGCTGGTTCCACAGACATGGGCTGCCCTTCCTCCACTGTTTCACAGCTAACCTGTTGGATTTCCTGTGTGGCCTCTTGCTGTCCTACCCTTCTCCTCTTTCCTGAACAAGTCACAATCTCCTCCTCATCCTTCTGATCAGCTTCTCTCTTTCTTTTCCCCTTCTTCACTCTTACATGCATTCTGCTCCTTTTCTTGCTGGCAGCAGGATTCCCAACTTCCTGTCTCCTTTTCAAGGTCACTGCATCTCGATATCTTCCATACCGAGCACCATTATGTGTCCTGGACCGAGGCTGGAGATAAAAGCCCGGGGAGGCAGTTGTCATGGACACCCTATCATAGACAGGAACGCCACACACCTGGAAAACACATGAAGGAGGCACTGCCACAAACACAGAGCAGCTCTCCAACAGGTACCGTGTGAGGTCCGTGCCCAGACGCATTGTGACTTTCTTCCACAGGTCGCTGCCGTGGATGTAGGCAGCGCTTTGAGTTACATCTCCCTGGAATTTGAATTGGTCCGCATCCCGCTCCTCCTGAGCTAGGGACAGAAAATTGTAGCCGTGTGCCAAGACATTTCTTTTTCTTTTTCTTTTCAGGCTGTTCAGGACAAAGGCCAGCAGCTCAGGGAGAGTGCAGATCTGCAGAAATAACATCAACAGAAAAAGTAAGCCTCTCTCAATGGAGTTACATTATTAAACCCTGACATGTTCCTATCCTTTTTGCAACAAGAAAACATCAAATTTTGGATCTTATGAACCTGACAGCTTCTCCGATAAAATGTATTTACTCTGAAGATCAGTCCATTTAGTAAGAGTCACTTACAGTCAGCCACCTTTGATGACAGTTTAATGTTTAACTGCAACTATCCTGCCTACGCCCCTCTGCACGAAATTTTTTACCACCAAAATTGAGTGATAACGTCTTATGTTGTATTCATGTGGAATATTAGGCCATAATATAACATATACAATACTATAATATGATTCTAACCCTAATGAAAGCTAAGTTACCGTCACAGCAGGGTTAACTAGCTACTGTTCCCATAATTTATAGAAGTACGTCATGACTTCAGGAGCGTGACACGTTATATGTTTTTTTTTTTTTTTTTTTACTTTATGGGAAAGATAAGATAAGATAGGACTTTATTGATCCCACACGGGGAAATGTAATTACCTGGTTGCAGCTTGGTACTTGCTGTAGTTCCTTGTCAACGCACACAAAAACCCCCCGGACGAAGGACTTGAAGCGGTCTGTGTCGGACTGCTCAGTCAGCAACGCTCTCTGTCCTTCTCTGAACACGATGTTGTCTGCGAACTCCTCCAGTGTCTGTACGTGCTGATACAGTGACCGGAGAATGCCGAGTGTGTGGGACATATCCGCTGAGGACATGCTTACGGCATGGCCGAGTGTGCTGTTACTCAGGACACAGTGGACATGCTAGACACGGTGGTTAGCAAGTTCGCTTTGAGCTTTATTTGCAATTTAAGGGCCCGCGTCAGCCTCAGCCAATGAGAGATCCGTTTTGTATACGTGTCCAATCGCATAGCTTCATACTCAGAGGTGAATTGACAATTGACCAATAGCCAACAAGAAAAGGAATGTTGTCTATTTTCATGAATATGTCTGAAAATTGATAGTGTGCCGATGAAAGTTGGTCGTAGAGAGGAAAACAGTGTAAGAAAAAGAGTTATGTTTCTCAAACTACTCTTTACTAGTGTACGATAAGTAAGGTAAGCGTTACGGTTTGGCCACCTGGAAATGTGGTTATTGAACAAATTCATTTTAGGAATCTAGTTTATTAACAAATATTTCAACAACGGCAACAGTAAAATATAAATGTAATACAGGAAAAGTAAATAGGATAAATAAAACAATAAGATGTAATTATAGAGGGTTTATTGTTCAAATACACGCTATAAGTACATTAAAAAAGTACATGTGGGTTGCTTTTGAACAGTTGAACAGGAAAAAGTATTTACATCCTTTACTTGGATAAAAGTACCTAAACAGCAATGAAAAAATACCCCATTACAGTTAAAAGAAAAAAAAACTGCATGAAACGTCCTACTTAAGTTTACGGTACATAAGAGTTAGCAGTAAAATGTAGTTGAAATATAAAAGTAGTTTGGTCACTCTTGATATATTATCAAATAGTACATCATTGGATTATTAACAGTGACGCATCAATGTGTCTGCAGCACGTTACGGTCCTGAGATGTATAATGGGAGAGAAGAACTTCTGAAATGTGACCCTGAAAGTCAGCAGTTAACTTGATATCACCAAATTATCTGTGTGTAACTGCAGTACTCTATTGTATTAATCACTGAATAAAGAAGAATCCTTGAAGAAAGCATTGTACCACAGACCACTTATGTCGTAGCTAAAACTGATCTTGGTCCTCTGTGACTGATATACAGTAGGTGCTTGAAGGCAGCATTACAAGACCTGCTGCTGCCCTCTGCTGGTTAAGACGAGCGTCGCGCTCTGATTGGTGGAATGACGCCCCCCTTGCTCTTAGCGCGCGAATGCGCCTACGTCCCCGGTCGGCCTGGCTGCTCAGTTAGCGGTTAGCTTAGCATCGTTCGGTCAGTGAGCTAAACTCAGCAGAGCACAGAAGAGGAGAGCCTGAAATAAGGCTCTTTGTCTCCGCGTCTCAGTTAACCATAAGTTTGTGTGGTTTATACCTGCAATGGCGGACAAGGAAGGTAAAATGAAGGCGTTTCTTGTTGTTAGCGACGACTAACGCGGTAATCTGACATCTTTAACTAGCTACCAAGCTATCTTAGGTAGCAGCTAGCTACCATGGCTGCTCTGCTGGCCTTTACCAGTTGTAACAAAGCCGGGTAAATTTTCATTGTGTGAGCTTTAACAATGTTGTTTTCATTTTCCGTTTTTTTCGCATTGCTCACCACCAGTCGACGTCGGCTACTATATACCGTAGTTGCAAATGAGGCCGTAGCGCCATTGTCTACTAAATCGAAATAATGCACGTTAACAAGAGGGCGGTCGTGATAGCTAAGTAAGCTCACGTTGATAGGCTTCTGAAAACAGACATCCGCACTGCTACATACTGAACATTTGTGAGTCCGGGAGTTAATTTATGTGACATTTGTCGTCTGCAAAGACATTCCTAAACAGCTGCTGATTAAGTGCCATATTAACAGTCATTGATGCGTTGACTATAGCTTCGATGCAATTGCAATTTCCCCAGCATTTAACCGATACTCCTAGTTAGTAAAAGTTATCTCGCACGTGTTTGAAATAAATGAACACTGAACTTCTTGTGGCTCTGTCATTCATCACTGGTGCTGTTGTCACTCTCCGTGTCCTCTCAGCAGGTGCATTTGATGATGCAGTTGAGGAAAGGGTGATAAATGAGGAGTATAAGATATGGAAGAAAAACACTCCCTTCCTGTATGACCTGGTTATGACCCACGCTTTAGAGTGGCCCAGTCTTACTGCCCAGTGGCTGCCTGATGTCTCCAGGTAAACATTTTTACACCATGGGCCAATAGAAATATTAAGTGTATAATAATATGAAATTTCTCAATGAGTGTGAATGGCATTAATGCTGACATTTTTTTCCTTACCAGGCCAGAGGGAAAGGATTACAGTGTGCACCGGCTGGTGTTGGGCACTCACACATCCGATGAGCAGAATCACCTGGTCATTGCCAGCGTCCAGCTGCCCAATGATGATGCCCAGTTTGATGCCTCACATTATGACAGTGAAAAAGGAGGTGAGAGACATGAATAATCGCATGTTAAATAGGTGTGAAAATTCATTTAGGCACACATTTCATGTAATGTGTACTTATATTAGGTCCATGTGTACATGCACATTACTAATCTTGTCGTAACCTGAAAGATGATACAGCAATGATAACAAGAATATTAATTTTAGCATTATTACTATTGTGATTGTTGTAATGTAGTTGCCTTTTGTATTTGTTTGCAAAATAAAAAGTCAGTTGAGTGGGTTTCAGTCACCGTTGTGATTGGACAGATCAGACATATTTTCCCTAAGTCAGTTGTCTTAAGCCAGTAGAGTATGTATTTCCTCCATATTGTCTGCATACTATAAACATTATATCCTTTTATTTCCCTGCAGAGTTTGGAGGCTTTGGCTCTGTGAGTGGTAAGATTGAGATAGAAATTAAGATCAGCCATGAAGGAGAGGTGAACCGTGCCCGCTACATGCCCCAAAACCCCTGCATCATCGCCACCAAGACCCCCACCTCGGATGTGCTGGTGTTTGACTACACCAAGCACCCCTCCAAGCCTGGTACATAGATCACACACAGATAATGCTCAAAGTGCAAGTTGTTTGAACACGTTTTGAAAGTAAAGTGGACAAGTTGGTATGAAAGTATTAGACATTGTGCATTCATTTCATTGTTAACAGATGCTTCTGGCGAGTGTCGCCCTGATCTGCGCCTCAGAGGGCATCAGAAAGAAGGTTATGGTCTCTCCTGGAATCCAAACCTGTCCGGGTCACTGCTGAGTGCATCAGATGATCATGTAAGAGAGAAGTCAGGTTTCATCGCTGTATACTGGTATTGTCAAGCATTATTTATTTAATTTTATTGGGTCACCAGTTTAAATTTACTGAAGCTACATTACATGAAATTGCATGAATATTGATGGATTTTTATCCCTCATCCTTCTCAATCTGTAGACAGTCTGTCTGTGGGACATAAGTGCTGTGCCAAAGGAGGGGAAGATTGTCGATGCGAAGACGATCTTCACTGGTCACACTGCTGTGGTGGAAGACGTCTCCTGGCACTTGCTTCACGAATCACTCTTTGGATCTGTAGCAGATGACCAGAAGCTCATGATGTAAGAAACTTGATAATAAATCAAATCTGACAGGCAGTTGAATCAGTTCACCTGAAAAGTTATGTGGTTTTTGCACAGCCCATTAAATGGTGTGTCATTTTTCTCCTCAGTTGGGACACTCGTTCGAACAATACCTCCAAACCCAGCCACGCAGTAGACGCCCACACAGCAGAGGTCAACTGTTTGTCATTTAACCCTTACAGCGAGTTCATCCTCGCCTCTGGCTCTGCAGACAAGGTAATGCAATGTTTCACTACATTTATCAGCTACGGACCGGCGTTCTGCCCGTGCACTCATTGTCTTCTACGAGTCTAGACAGACATATTACTAAAGCTAAAGCAAGATAGTCGCACAAGAATAGCAGAGAAAGTGCAGCCAGACTTTCCCCATGCTAACATGCTAGTTTGACAGTTGAGTGCTGACAGTAGCCGTGTTCATTGTTTACGTTCTTGATGATGTTAGGTGTTTCCTTACATGTGATTGAGACATGAGGATAAGGTTCGCGTTGACAACAATGTGCTGCGCTCTCCTGAACGCTCTCGACCTCCAGCAGTTGTCAGGCAGTGTGCACTCGTGTGTTGGAGGTGGTTTTGAAGGGACACGTCATATTTAGTTTACTGTTGTTGGAGTCTCAAGTGTTTCCAACCCCGCTTTAATTTAACAGCACGGCATTTAATGCTATGATATTGTGTGCATTTTATAGCGCTTTGACTAAATGAATACTGATAATATTATTGTTGTTTTCTAACTGCACTGTTACTGCAGACCTTAAGAAAATCTGGCAGATGTGTAATATGTCTCTCACACCCACAGACTGTGGCTCTTTGGGACTTGAGAAATTTGAAACTGAAGCTGCACTCCTTTGAGTCACACAAAGATGAGATCTTCCAGGTAAGATATTTATCACTCATGACATTTTCTTGAAATAAGACTACTGGGATATTTTGTGTAGTCAGTTAAAAGATGATGGAAGAAGTTTGATCATACTGATGGAGTTAGAAATTGTTATTTCACAAGTTCTCAGACGGATGGGATTTGTGCTTTGAAGAATTTCTGATGCCTGAAGCATCAGCACTTGCCCAGCAAACACTGAGATAAATGTTCCTGACAAATTCTTTGTGACAACAGTTTCAGTATTGTACATGTGCTTTGCTATTTAGTGTGACCCAGTTTGAGTTATTTGACTGGCTGTTACAGGTTCAGTGGTCACCTCATAATGAGACCATACTGGCATCCAGTGGAACAGACCGTCGCCTCAATGTCTGGGACCTCAGGTAAACAACATGTCCACCAAATGTAGCTGTGTTGCATTCTCGCTCTATTGCTGCTGCTGAGATGATGTCCTGCAACCCCAGTCAGTGGCTGCTGGCCTGTGAATCAAGCGTCTCGCTGATGATTCAAGACCTTTTCTCAGCTTCTTTATGTGTCTGATCTGGTTTAGCCAGAGCAATCTTAAGGTTTTCCTTCTGCTAATGAACCCTATGCACATAAACCAAACGGATAAAATGTAAAAATGAGAGGAAATACTGCAGTACAGTTATTGAAGCTATGGCTGCTGAACAACAGACTATGTGAAGACTGTGCTCCTGAAACACCCTCATGGGGCATTTTAATGGCAGCACAGTCACAGTATCAAATTACAGTACAAATACAAATGTAACTCTTCTGTCGGTCTGGTAGTAAAATCGGGGAGGAGCAGTCACCAGAAGATGCAGAGGATGGCCCCCCTGAGCTACTGGTGAGTCTCATTGAAGTCTGCTGAACATTGGAAGTTGAGATTCTCTATTATTGGCAATATCATTTTACGTCATACTAATGAAAATGGTGGGTTATTTTCTGTGTAGTTTATCCATGGAGGCCACACAGCCAAGATCTCTGACTTCTCCTGGAACCCCAACGAGCCCTGGGTCATCTGCTCTGTGTCAGAAGACAACATAATGCAAGTCTGGCAAATGGTAAGACAGCTGAGACTACACTACACTTGTCTTCAGGCAACCTTAACATTAATAAAATCTCAAAAGAAAATGAAATATGGACAATGCGAAATACACAGTGGAGGACATAAGTATTCATGTAATTTTTTTCATTAAACATCAAAAAATGCCACTGACTCTGACACTGACATAACAATTTGACTGACACACCGATTCTCCTTCCAGGCTGAGAACATCTACAATGATGAAGATCCAGAGGGGTCGACAGACCCTGAGGCCACAGCATAACAACTCTGGCTGCTGTGTGTCTTAACCTGCAACCTCATCACAAACTGCCAAACTGCCCCATCAGTAGTTCCATGCAGCTACGTTTCCCTCATCCTTCTCTACTTTACTGGTGGGACATGCCCTTAATTACTGTAAATACAACAAAGAATAATCATGTGTAACCCATTTTGGAATACTCAAACTGAAGTGTTCTTCTTGAACTGAGTAAATTGTTGCCCGAAAAAGCTCGCCGATGTTATCCACGGTGCATATAAAAGATGTATTTTTGTAACCTAATTGGCTCTTCATCCACACTGAAACAGTTTAGTCAGTACTTTTTCAGTCATGAATAAAATTAGTTTCTTGAACCTAATGTGTTGATCAAACTGACAAGCCACAACAAGTGGTCATTTACAATAATCTGCTGTCAAAGAGCAGGAACAGCTCCCTCTGCTGCATGTTGGAAATGTTGCAGAAAATTGAACATATTTTAGGTAAATAATAGTTTGGCTTTTTGAGACGATGCTCGGTTACTGTGACTTTGGTAAGAGGTTGCTCGCAGGTTAGCATATTTACTTGTTTAGTCTGGTCATCACCTAATTGCTCTGGACACTGATTTTGGCACCAGCTACTTCTGAGTGAAATTACAGTTTTGGAGTGAATTTGAAATGTCAATTTGTGGTCCCACCTCCCCTCCCCCAAGTCATACATTATTCATTTAAATGTTTTCGTGATATAGCTTAGTGGTTGAACTTTTTCTATGTTCAATATTTGTACAGTGAGTGCATTCTTAATAAAATGTGTTGCATTAGTCTTCGGGCCTACTCTATGTTTTGTCAGCATTTTAAAGCGTCACTTACTTTGCTTGTTCATAGGTTCAGCCTACGTTTACACGTAGCAGGGTATTTTGGAAAACGGGCATTTTGGCCCCTCCGTTTTTAAAAATAAGATCATGCACACAACATCGTTTTCAAAAATGTCGTTTACATGAACCCAGATAAACACGCCGTCGAGCGCATCATAACTATGCCAAACCTATGGGTGCGAGTAAGTATTCTTTCACATGTTGTGACATTTCGGAACCTAAAATGTCGTTTAACCCTGTTTACACACCGACAAATAGCCAACATTTTCAGAAATCTCCACTTTGGCCAGAGTTTTTAAAAATGATCGTTTTCCGTGAAAGAACTCTGCGTGTAAATGAGAGGCCAAACCGCATGAAAACATATGCGTTTTCCCTAAGTGTTAACGGGGTCTCATTGTCCTATTCAGCTTGAAGTGTTTTTAAACAACCCTAAATAATCCTTTTAGTCAGAGAGTCGGTTGTGCCTCATGACACTTGGCTCAGACCTTTTTATGTGTTGGTTGTGACGTCTCGGTACTTTCCTGTCTGCCAAACATACTCACTCTATTACTCCGTGCCGTGTCCCACTGTTTAGTTCTCCAGCCGCGTTGACCTTATAAGTACATGAAACCCCTCTCTGCTCTTCGTGCAGCAGCGCTAACCCGTCAGTCATGCTCAGGTTGCAGTGAACACAAAAGCTTTATTCATAACAAAAACCTTTCTACAAGCAGTATAGTTCATCTTTACAGACTGTTCTAAAATTCTTGTCAAGCCTTTTTCTCAGCATCAGCATGTCTCTTAGTATGTGTAAAGTGCATTTATGAAATCGTGGGAGTTCACTATTTTGCAGTAAAAAATAATAGTTTAATTAAATCACGGAACTCCTTTTTTTAAGTCGAGAACAGGCAATCATGTTTTCTCCTCTGCACCACACTTGTTATGTTCCTCGATGGCCGCCCTGTAAGGAAAATGATTTAATTAGAACTCTTCCTGAAGGCTTTTTCAAATTCTACAGAATAGATGAACATATCTTACCTGTACAGGAGTAGTTGTTTAGTTAGGCTGTCTCTCAGCTCCTCTATCTCTTTGGTTTTTCTCTTCTGAATGTTTAACTCTGTCTTCAGCTCTCTGCTGCTCTCCTCCAGGCAGTACACTGTCTCCTGTAACAATGGTGTAGCTTTATTGCTTTGCCTTTGATGGATGACCAGCTGAAGGACTGGCTTCAGTCTCTTTTTGCCTATTTTGCATGTCCCCCCCAACCTGCCATCTTTCTTACCTTGTACTGCCCTACATCCTCTCTCCTCTGTCCATAAATTAGTTTCAGTTTCTCCTCCAAACAAGCCCTCTGGAGCTTCAGCTTTTGGATCTCCTCCTTCAGGGGTCTCAGCTGCGCCCTCAGCTCCTGGGCCTGCTCTTTGGCTTTCACCAGGGCTCCAGCTGTTACCTCCCTCCTCTTCAGCATCGCCAGCAAAATGGGTTCATACCTGGCCAAGACAGCCATTGACAATAAGACAATTGAGAATAATTACTGTGACCAAATACAAATGTAATTTTTAGTCAGCAAAACCAGTTGTAGACAGTGAGAGCACCTGTCTTCCAGCGCTTTGAGCCCACCCTGCAGATACTGCTGGATGTCCTCACAGGAGTGCCTCCTGCACTGGGTCAGCTCGTCCTGGGTGCTGGCCGTCTGACTGGAGCTCTGGGCGTGAAGTTCTGTTTGAAGGACTAAGAGCTGTTGCTGTTGGACTGTCCTGAGCTGGGAGCCCTCCTCTGTCAGCTGGAGGACCACTGACTGCAGCTTCTCCTGAAGGACAAAGAAAAAGTTTCATGCGTAAGTCTCCTTAGAAATATAATGAACTGACAATGGTTTCCTTGAGGAGTTTCTTACCTCTTCCCTCTTCAGCAGCTCCACCTCGCGGTGCTGGGTGTTCAGGGACAGCTGGTTTTGAGCACAGTCCCTCGCCACGGTGAACAGCCTCCTCTTCAGCCTCCTGAGTTCCTCTTGCAGCCCCTGTCTCTCCAGGTTCACCTTCCACATCCTTCTCTCCTCCTCTGCTCTCTCCTCCCTGAGGCTCTGAATCTCCCTCTTCCTCTCCTCTCTTCTCCCCTCTTCCTCCCTCTTCAGCACATTCATCAACTCTGCCACTTTGCTGTCAATTGGCTCCTCTGTCTCCCCTTCTTCTCTATCTTTCTTCCCTCTCAACTTCAGCACCTCCACCAGCAGTTCCTCCCTCCTCTTCTCTAACTGCTGTACCTCCTCTATGCACGCCTCCATCTGAGACCCCACTGTGCCTAGGTCATTCATGCCAGATCTCAGATCAGTGGTGTTCATCTTGGTCTCCTGTCCCTCTTCAGCTGGCAATTCAGCGTTGTCTACTTCAATCCCAGTTACGTCTCCATTCGTGTCTTCATTAGTAGAAATATATCCTGTGTTTGTCGCCTCGCAGTGCATTTCTGATGGCATTGATGGCTCTGAAATGCCGAACTGAAGGTCAAGAGTGTTTGTTTTCACATTCCCTTGCCTTTCTGCTCTTTCCATTGAGAAGCCACCCATATTGTCACAGCTAAGCACATAATTCTGCTGACTTCCATTTGTTGCTGAACCTTCTGTCGCCTCATGTCTGTTTTCCTTGGAAACTTCACCGCCAACTGCATGTTGACCAGCCCAGGATTCAAATTGCATCGGCTGGGCCTCCAACTTCATTGGCCTCTCTTGCTGAATGGGCACCAGCGTTGCACCCCTACAAAGATGAGGACTCGTACTGATGTGTACATATTCTTGGCTTCCATCGGCAGCCCAGTCTTGAGGCTCAAAGTCCATCCCAGCCTCATCCATACAGCTCTCCAGCATGGCCAACATCCCCAACAGCTGACCCTCATACTCCACCATGCTGTCACTGAGTTTGCTACCCGCTGAGGTTAGAGGCATTTCTCTCTGGCGAGAAGCATCTGTGGTGGCTCCACACCTTTTGATGATGGCGCCCAAGCCTTGTGACGGAGCTTGTGCTTGCTGGTCTCCTGTTCCAGTCACATCCATGTGTGTGTCAATATAGCTTGTGGAGAGATATGCTTGGGGAACAATGCTGCTTTCTCCATAGCTCTCCTCTGCGTTGTCCTCTTTGCTATGGCAATGGGTTGATTCAGTCAGGCTTGTTTCATTGTAACTTGCTGAGAAGTGAGAGCCAAAAGGAATACCGGTTAGCTCCTCACAGCTTTTCAGTAACTCATCCATCTCCTGTAAGTATGGCTTAATCAAAGCCGACTGATTCAGCTGAGTTCCTGTAAAGGTGAGTCCAGATTGTCCTGTGTTGCATTCTCTTTGTTCCATCAGGGTTATGTCCGGATCCGCTTCCTCCTCTTTAATGAAAAGAGGTTCAAACCTAGGAGATGAAATGTTATCATCCAGGTCCTCCATTGGTTTCGCCTAATTCTTGTAACCACTTTCGACGTAGCACTCCCCTTTACATCCGGCTCATCCCCTGACAAAATCCAATTTGTATGTTAGACAGTGTAGTTGATGCATATTTAGCATGATAGCTGTAGTTGTTGACATTCGTCTTGCATGTCACAAATATCAGGGCTGCCCTGCATTGATGACAAGTCAACAGAGGAGTTCAATTAATATCTTGGCCAGATGTCTGCATAAGCTATGTTGTTGTCATTAGCGCATACAGGCATGTAGAGCTGTGCAAGCAGTCACTTCAGCAGACGGTATGCTACCAGCAGCTGTCCCACTAGTGTGGATGCCCCAAGGACCAACTGACTGCTTGGCAATGATCAGACATACACACCTCAAACAAGTCTCTTCATGCATTCACATGAACACTGCAGCAGCATTGGTGTAAACACACTCAAAGGTCTTTTGTCTGAAGCTCCAGCAAGTGGTATTACACAGATTACATTAGAGAGGAGATTATCATAACATGTCATTGTGCCGACGGATGGGCATTTGCACTCTCCCCTGGTGGATAATGTAGCTGTAATTACACCCTTCAAGGTGTTTGCCAAGGCTGGCCAGAGACTCCCTGAGAGTAAATTGATCAAAATGGCCCAATGCTGTCACTGGCAGAGGTTAGTAATGTAGGCAGGGCATGGAAAACAAGTGTGACATTCATTTGATAGCTGCAGTCCCCTGGCCAAAACCTCCTTGACTGATTTTTTTCAAGACACAGCTCCAGCGTTTGTGTTAAACTAGGTCAGATACAAAAATGTCCAGCACCAGCAACTCGCTTCTGTGTGACCCCACTGCTTAAGGACCTGAGAGCGTTGTGCCGTGCATGGCTGACCAAAGCCCCCGGGAAGACATGACAGTCAGCAGCTGTCTTGCTGTAGGACAGGCATGGGCACAAGTCACATTCCTTTAGACTCCACCACCCAAAGACAGCGCTGGCCTATATTTGCTGAGCATTCTGAAAATGTACTTTTACATTTAACATGAAAAACAAACTTTCCTCCAAACTTCATGTGACGCACGTTTTGTTTTTCAACTGCAAAATGAGTTCATAGAGTTAGCCTTCTGAAAGATTCTTGAGAGCGGTTCGAATGCTTTGTTTCTTCAGGGTTTTCCATTCAAATTTGATCAATGTCAATTACAGAAACCGCCACACGCAAATATGAGATATAATTGCACTTACTTCTTTGTGTGCTTGTTTCCTCTGGCCTTACGCGTTATCCTCAGGATCAATCCGTTAGAAATGAGTTGTGGTTCAAACGACAAAGCAAAGTGAGCGGGAGCAGTGTGTGCGGATGAACTGAGGGGTGGAGGGGGGGTGGTAGAGACAGTTGACCCAGCCTCTCTCTCAGTCAGTGTGCTGCTATGTGTGACCATGACTACCTCAGATCTGTTTGGGTTTATTAATAAACACTGGGCTGGGAGAAGAAGCCACAGCAGGCTGGTTCAACATCAGAGAGTTAAAGGATTTGCCAAAATAAGCCTCTACAGCTGATTGCCATATGTTGTTTACAACCAGTTTATCTCATTTTATATTTATTGGAACAATTTATTGCAACAACCTCCCTGAAAGGTTGGCGTGTTTTTATAGTCAGAAAACTTGCATTTTCATGAATTAAGTGACTTTATACGAGCAGTACAAAGTACAATTGAAAGTACAATTACACTAAATTTCATTAGTTTTGAGAGAAGCTTGATCGGCTCATCACTTATATGAGTAGAACTTGTTGCACACACAGACATCTCTCAGTTTATACTTCTGTAATTCCAGGTTGACTGATGGAGTCACAGCTGGGTGCATTAATTATGGCTGTTGAGAGGCGGGTGTGTGTTTATGATGAAAGAGAACATGGCTCCAGGATTCCAGCCGTGCCTCCTCATTATCGAGAAGACTTTAAATAGCTCCCTGCACTTTTCTGTCCGCTTCCCATGGGAGGATTGGTTTTCCCCTCAACTTTTGACCCTGACAATGGACCACAGGTGGTCTTCTGTAGTCTGAGGAGAGGGCAGAGAGGATGAGGCAGGGCGGTAAAAGACATGAGAATTTGTAGCAGGAGCAGAAGAAAAGAAAAGGTTCCAAGGAGAGAGGAGGAGGAGGAGGCGATGGAGAGGGTGGAATGTTAAGATCAGTGAAAAGCAGTGTCCGGTGTGACCTGTGTGAGCTTTTTACTCATTTTACATTTTATAGACTTTATTTTAATCAACAATATCATCATTTGATAGTATATATATATTTGTTTTTACCTTACTTTTTATATTTCATACTTTGCATTACACATTATTTTTGGATATTTCCCAGTGCGTAGGACAGGTAACAGTCACCACTAGATGGCCTCAGAGTTTAATTTTAAGTCCTCATCCAAAAAGTAACCTTCAAGGAAATTCTGATTATTTTATTGTATTATTAAAGGAGTTTCAGCCTCTCAACCGAGTCTTTCTGTAGGCTTTTTTTATGAATACAGCAATTAATTTAATAGTCGAGATTGTGAATGCAGGATTAAAGCACTGATATTAAAGCATTACTATTCTGTAGTTTGTAACAAGAATAGATTACAGACATGAAACAAGTTTACCATTGAACTCTTTTCTCTCTGTCATGTTATTTTCTTAAATTTGTCATTGAAGGCTAATTCCTGATGAGGAAAGAGCCTGTGTGCGCTGTGCGCTTTAAAAATGAACAAAACTACACTGAGGATAACTCACTGCAAATCCCTCTCCAGAGTATTTACACGACCCTTTTCATAAAATAGACTTTTATTTTCAGTTAACACCCTATAAGATAGCCATGGTCATTCCTTTGGCATTCTGACTCACTGTTTCCATGACAAGATTGCATCCCTTGTGTGTAAGAAGAGATGTAATGTTTATCTTATTCACCCTTGTTGACCACTGTGACTCTATGTGTTTTGGCAAGTCTAGGCTTTGCGAGAGAGACAGTAATTTACATGAAGTGTCCAGGGATTATCTGTTTCAGCGCCGTTCTGCTGATGCACACCCAAACAGCCACTGGGATCTAGAGAGAGACTTCGAGACTCTCTCTCACTTGCCTGCCATAAAATCATCGTCCTTTCAGCTCTTCCTTGACTCTTATCTATCATTTCCTTCGTAGAGGATGGAGAGATCATCAGTGTGTGTGTGGGTGCAGAGTAGGATAAGGGGAAACCAAATATTTAAGGGGGCGTTGTGGTTGAGGACTGAATGTCCCACTGAGATAGGCCATATGCTGGACGCTCACTTGGACTGGTGTGTTACTCTCTGCTCCAATCTGCAGCACTGTCCAAACTCACCAGAACATCCTGTCAGTGTGTCCTCCTCTTCCTCCTGTTTCTCTTCTCTTTCCATCCCGTAATCTGTCTCACAAGCAGCAATACGGCATCACAGTGCAGAAAAAAACTCAACTCGGGATTTTTTGTTTTTCTGTGTCACTGATTTCCTTTGATATAAGATGTGAAACATGGAGGGTTTCTGAAGTTCATATTTGTCAAATTACAAACCTTTTCTGCCATGCAGGGCTGGCAGGACAGGATTTCTTGGCTCAAATTTGGGCTTTGATGGAGGACCACTGATGCAATGCAGTATACATTAGAATCTGTTCTGGGATTGGTCAGATTTCCTGGGGATCATCTGTTTTGTGTATTTTTTTGACACCTGTGTTGACTGGTGGGCGCACTCAATGCCTCTTCATACTACACTTCACTTCCCATCCTAAACTGAATGTATGGTGCGTTGACATGTGGTCCATTGTTTGCTCTGAATGCATTTTCCAAGAATGGTTTGGGGAAAGGAATCCTTGCTTTTGAACTGAAAACGTCCCTCATGGGTGGCTGGTTGCACTCATGGTTTTATTCAAATTTGGTGGTCTCACCATGTTTGGCCTTCGGGGATTTAAGATTTCTGCTTGTATGATTTTGAAATAAAGTGTTAAGACATTGCTGCAGAATAGCAGCTGTACTAGCGGATATAACACCCAAACAAACCACCGCAATTATACTGTGCTTTATTTAGAAAAGAATTCAATTTAGAAGACAGTCAAGTGGTCATAGTTTTGGTTGAGTATTTGCACATCTGCTGTCTAGAACAACCTGCCTGCTTTACTCTTGCACTTTGTGTTCGGCTGTCCTTCATGTTGTGCATAATACAGCATTGTCTCACAATGGCTTGGTGGGTTTTAATGACAGTGACCTTGTCGGATGTTTATTCTAAAGAGAGTGCCTTTGCACATAATTGTCAGCCACCATCTTCTTACTGTCATCAGGCACCCACTATTTGTGCCAGTTGGCTTTACGTGGTCTTCAGGGATCACTCAGTAAAACAATGTAGGGGGCCTCTTCTACCTCCTTCACTGTGTTTTTCCACTGTTCTGGATTAAGCATGTGTCCTCTATTTAAAGATGACGGGCGCACTTACCCTTAAAAAGCTACAGCTTGTTCCCACAGCGCTTTGGTTAGCTTTTTTTATCACACCCAAGACTCTTTTCAGACCAGGCCACTGCTCTTAAAATCAAAATATAGTCTTTAGAAGGAAGTTTCACACTTCCCAAAAGTTTTGAATGTCGTGAAAAGTGTTGGGACACGGCCCAGATTTTTTAATATTGCATCAACTGTTTCTGACAATTGTTCATTGTTGGGTGTATCACCTTGCTGCACAGCCACAACCAGTTCCCATGAAGGGACGCTGCAGATGAGAACAGCTGATATGGAGAGAGGAGACAAACTGACAGCAATGAGATCACATGCTCAGTCAGTGAGGATGACAGCGTGGGTTCAGTCAAGGGTGACAGACATCATCTACAGAGGAAACAGCATCAACACTCAAATCTCCAGGTGATATTCAATCTCTAGACTTTGTGAATCTTTTGCCAAAGTCTAGAGAATTTTGATTTAAATAAAGAAAAGCCTATATTATTCCTCTTAACATGGTCATTCATCTGATATGTTTGTAAGTTTTGTAACCTACACCTGACCCATGCTGGCACCCTACCCATCAGACACCTGAATAAAATCTATTTGGGGCAGGCTTCTAGAGGTCTGCCCCTATGTTACGAAGTCTGGCAAAGACATGGAGCTTGGATTTGTGATTTCGTGATCAGGTCTTGTCCAAAACCAGCGACGTTGGCGGCAGTCTTGGGGGTGTTGGGTTGTGTAGCAGTGATCTCTGTGGCGCCTTCTGATGGTTCTGTTCCTCAGTAAAAGTCGAAGAGTTAACTGTACAAATAAGTGTAAACCTGTAAAGCAAAGTTAGCATCAGTACTATTTGGCAGCACCCTCGAAGGACTTTTCCAAAAGGTCTATTTCAGGACCAAAAACTGCATTTGTGTGGACAAAAAGCCCAAAATGCATAGAAAAAGCAACGTTTTGTAAAATATCCATGTATGTGTGAAAGCAGCGCTTTGCATGAGTACAGCCTCACAGAGCTGCCAGCACGGCTGCAGACTCACTGTCTTCTTTCAACAGCAGCACACACGGCTCTCACTTGGGTCCAGCCAGAGAAGGAGACAGAAAGTACACCAACATATTATCCACCACGCTAGCTTGTGTAAATTGTAGCATTCCTCTAGTCTTGTCTCTCTGCAGTAGAGACTCACCCAGCTCTTACTGGTGCCTCTTTAGCACAACATTGTGTCATACAGGCTCCAAAAGGACACTCTGTCCACCTGGAGCTTCCTCTAAACCCAAATCATCTAAAGTCAGGGCTGTTACTGCTGTGAGTCATGGGCTGGTGTGTGCACGTGTGTCCACGTGCATATGTGTTTGCATCCTTTAGCTGCAATTTGCTGTTTTAAGACAGTTAATGGCATGGTCTAATTATTAGTTTGAGGGAGTACAGTAAATATTAAGATACAAAACAAAATATTGATATCTTTTCCAACTTTAACAAATAATTTCTTCCACACTCCCAAAAGCCTGAGACCTAGACAGCACAAATATGCTTTTAATCCCTGTTGTTTTCAAAAATGGTTTCACCACAGAGAATCACCACTCTGGTCTCAACTCTCTTAATTAGACGTTGTGCGAGTGCCAATCCTGTTATTTTAATAAAGATTCGACAGAGGTCACCTCAGGTTTCCCGGCCGTGACGTCAGTGCCTCATTTAAACGACCCCCCTGAGAGAGTGAAAACAGGCGGATAGTTCCTCTGCGAATGGAGAGGGAGAGAGAGACAAAGAAAGAAAGAGAGAGAGAGAGATGGTTGGATGGATGGATGGAAACTTGTGGCCTGTTTTTGTCCAGTCCCAAACAACCCAGCAACCACACCCTCCCAGGAATTCCTGCTGCTAAAATATTTCATGTCATGTTTTTAAGGGAGCAGTTCACTCTTACCATAATATGATGAGTGTTTTCTTACTTGAAAGGCCTCCATGTTGCATAAAAGGATGTATATGGAACTTAATGCAACCATATAGTATAATTTTTTTGCAGTGAAGTGTTGAATAGTTATCTAAATGTGCACAGCAAGTTAATCAGTGTGAAAGATATTGTACATTTCCATATTTTACAGAAAAAAGAGATTTGTGTGATGAATGTGACAGTTTACAGAGTAATTAATCCTAACTAACCCCAACACTAAACAAGGCATTTACCCTGGTTAGGGTTAGGGTTAGGGTTAGGGTTAGGGTTAGGGTTAGTCAGATAAGCTAAACTAAAGTTCAAACTGAGAGAACGGCTTAAAATAAGATACATGCAGACTGCAGTCCAAGAAAAATTTAAAAAAAAGCTTGCTGTAAATCAAAAGCATCACGCATCCCGGCATAAATATTTCTGTGTGGTTTTATTTGAGTAAATTGTGTGCATGAGTCTGTGTGTGTATCTTCATGTGTGTATGAATTGCCGGCCAGATGGCTCTGTGCACAGCCAGTGTGCTCTGGCTCTGAACACTCCTGGATTCTGAGAAATACTTCGCTGTCCACTGGGCAGACAGTTTCGCTCTAAACGCCGGACACAGAGGGCTTTGTGTGTTTGCTCTGACTCTGCTTTATTAGTTCAACTATTAGTAAAAATACAAGATCCGGTGTAGCCGTTTGTAGACCATTTAGAATATTTATTGTTCTCCTGTTGTTATTTTATGTCTGTGTATGTATATCCAGAGAGGGTCATGTCAACGTAAAGCAAGAACCATCAACAGGCCAGCTTCAACTCGTCCAAGCAGAAGCAAACACTGATTGGCTCATAAAATTTGATGGATGGCTTAAGGGTCACAAAGCTGATCTATGACGGGGTGAGGCATACCCACCCACCTCCTCTTCTCTAGATAGTATCAGAGAGATAGGAACACTGATCTTGGGTCAGCGTTGGAACTCAGTTTCTCCATTACATCACAGCACCAGAAAATAGAAATGTGTGTTGAGAGGAAGCTTCAAAGCAGCAGTTTTTCAGGAAGAAGTCATTGGTGGCAGCAGCAGTGAACATAGTTTACACTGTGGCACTGTGTACTTCATTATTTATGGATTATAGGTATGCTGTGTCATTTATTTCCAGGAAGTCAATAACACTCCTGTGCTCTGGAATGACAGTGTAGCAACCTTAAGAGTCACAAACTGCACTGTTTCAACAATATTGCTTTGTTTTAGGGGAGAATTAACAGCTAGTAAGAAAATGACCTTCCTTTAGTCTGACTGTCTGTCGTCTGGCTCTTGGACAAAATTGCTCCCCGGAGGCGCCATAAAACAGACAATTTCCAACTCTTACAGCTCCATTTTCAGCCGGTTCAACCCATGTTTTCTCTTTCCTGTCCACCTCATCGCACTGATCCCTCTCACCAGAGACATGACTCAACAATATTTCCTCCACTTTCTCCCTTTTCTCATGAAGGCGATGAAATGGACACCTCCCTCCTGCTCTTACAACCTTATAACCTTGTCTCTTTTTTTTTTATTTATTTTTTTTAGCCTCCATTAAAGGCAGGATCGTAGGGCTGCAGCATGCCTGCCTGGGGAAAACCAGAGTACGGTGGGGTCAGGGAATTGTTTTTTAGCTCCCCTTTTTGTTGCACTTTTTCATTCCTACTTCAGTTTATATTTCTATCCGTTCCTCTTCCCATAGCCCCTTTTCAAGCAGAACTCACTGCCAACAGAGACTGTAACATCTATTCTAGTCATAGGCTGGTGAGACAAAGCTGCCTCTGTTGCACAGAGGAATCCCCTCTGTGTGCTTCACAGCTGAGTATCAACCTGGAACCTCTCCCTCTCGCTCTAAAACTATTATTACATGGCATGATTCTCTCCCCGTCCTCATTTCTCTTTCACCCTCACCTCCCATTCCACCCCTCCCATCCTCTCCGTTGGTTAATGTTATATATAGCGGGCTGTGCTGTGGAGTGTAATTTTGGAGAGTTTTGTTCTTTTTCTGGGCTTTTGATTACTCAGTGATTCTTAGAAATGCATTTCTGGGGGTTGAACATGCATATGCATGCTATAGAGGTGATGGAACAAAAAAACTAACAACAGATTAGTGCAGCTGAGACCTGTTTTGGTGTTTTTTTGATTTAGTTTCACAGTTGTATGCTTTTGTTTGGAAAGTGGTCAGAGAGAAGCAGTCAGGGCAGAAAGAATGCGTCTGTTGCAGGACAAAAGCAGGTCGGGAATGATAATGCTGGTCTGAGAGAGCTGGGCTTATCCCAACCGGCAGTATGGATTTCCTGCCTGCAGCCTCCTTTCAGTCACATCTAACACACACACACACACACACACACACACACACACACACACACACACACACACACACACACACACACACACACACACACACACACATACACACACACACACAGGTCATTGACAGAAAGTTTGTGTTGCTGTTGGTAGTGTGTGTGATTATGGTACTGTGTGAGTGAGTCTCAGACAAGGTGCTGATCCCCAATTGCTCCACTTTTTGATGTGTAGATCTTGTTATATCCAATGTATCAGCTGTATTCTTACAATTTATGTTGGTGTTGATGTTGTAATATTACATTAAAGGTATACTTCAAACTCGGCCCCACCTCCCCATTTGTTGTGATGGAAAACCCGACATATTAGGAAGCTAACTAAGCTAACCACCAGCACCTACCTACCTGCCAACAGGAAACAGGCCAACTCCTTGTCACTCTTCATCACCATCTTCTCCTTCAGTGGTCACTAGCTGGCGGGAGCCAACCCCAGATTCACTCTCATTTTGTTTTGCCTTGCTGTAGTTGTGTTTTTTTGGCACTGTGTCCTCCATTTTCATAGTCCCCTCTTGGATGCATGCTGCTTACAGTCTGGCATTTTGGTTGAAAGCTCACCTGTGCACTGTGATTGGCTGGGGGCTACACACCAACAGGCCAAAGCTTGCAGCCCAGAAATGTCCTGGCCCCTGCAAAATAAGAAGAAGATAAGGAAATACAGGCAGAAGGCAGAGTCTCTGCAGATTAAAAACACCACCACACACCTCTTGTGGATCATATGTGATGATTGAGAGGACTTACTTGTATTTTTTTTTTTTCTAGGAAAATCCTGCATAGTGTACCAGTAAAACATTTCTTTCCAGTAAGCTTTCACTGCAAACATGACATAATAAGACACAAACCTATCCTCATTTAATTTTCCCAAAAAATGCACTATGTCATGATACATATCAGTATTGTGATATAAATTTACATTACCTGTGATATAAGATTTTATCACTGCCCCCACTTATGAGGCATCATCAGCTTCTTGCTCTTACATTTTGGACTTTTGGCAGACAGTTTGAACTTGTTTTGGGGAGTGCTTATGTTTTTTTATGCACACAGTATTCCACATGCTAGCTCATTTTCTGCAATATTGACTATTTATGCATAACAAGGTCTTGTATATAACTCTATAATCATGTATCCATGAATAAACAGAATTCCTGCATGCTGCTAGGCCTTCACTAATGATATAGAATTAAGTTTGTTCCAGCTACTTCCTGTTGCTCAGTCATGTTGCCCTATGTATGTATTTTATTCTGCAACTGTCTTGACCATCTGCCCTCCGAAAAGGATATTAACATATAATCTCTAGCAGGAGGACATGTTGGAAAAGGATATGGGTGTGCATGTAAACGTAGCAAATGTAGCTATAGCAGCTGAGCTAGAAAAGTACATGAAGGAAGAGAGATACAGAGGGAAAGAGAGTAAGGGAGGATTGGTGCTACATTCCCCAGTAGGCTCACAGAGCTCTGGTGGTTAATGATTTTGTACCTCCATCTGCGTACACACACACACACACACACACACACACACAGATGCTTGCACAGAGACTGTACAGCTCCCTTGCAGACATACAGAGGGTGGCTGTTTTCTGTTGTATCACCATGGAAACGTTTAAACATTTCAATCTGTTAGGCATGAGTGAGCTAAACAGTGACTCATTTTAACCCCTCCCAACACACCGAGACACACATCCAGTATGGATTCCCTGACCACATGCACACACAAAAAGAGGAATCATGAATCGTCACAAGTCAGACTTTGAGGGGGAAAAAAGATTTTAATTTGACACAATATTTAGTGTATTAAGCAAATTTACTCCATATGTATGAACCCACTGTTGGCTGGAGATGATCCTTGTGTTTCTCTGTTATGTTTGCTCGTGAGCGGTTGCTGGCCAGCGCTCAGGGTATATGATCTACTTGAAGCAGAAGGCCATTAAAGTTGCAGGATGAGGACCATACTGACAGTGATATCTTTAGGTCGTGTGCCAGAATTAGCCCAGGAATCCCAACAGACAGGTAATTTGGCTGCCTCATCTCAGGAGCTAAATGAGCTCTCTCAACAGGTGAGACAGAGCTTGTGAAGATGACAGTGTAAGATTTCGCTCATTTATCACATATCATGTTAAAGAAAGACATTCACTTTTTCTGATGTCAGCTGAATTTCTGCAAATCTGGATCAAACTGATTTTCATCACATCACTAATCAGAAGTGGCTTTAACTGAGAGGATAGAAAAATACATCTCCCGATCAGATGGAAAACCAATGTGAGTGTAAAACAACGAGTCTTTCTAAATGCTTATTGATGTCGTCAGGTGCTTTGTAAGGTTTTCATTGCCTTTTATTGGAGCTATGACAGCTGAAAAGTTGGAGGAGTTAAATTTAAAAAATGAAAAACAGGCATTATTACACCTATATGTTGCGTGTGAATGTATTCCCTCTTTAATGATACTTCTGTTTGATCTTGGCTCTTAACAAGTTTACCTCCATGATGTTGGTTGTTTGTATCAGTTACAGGCTACTGTTTAGCAAACGGGTGGTTGTAGGTGGGGGTGTCTGACAGCTCTGCGTGTTTGCTGAAAGAGCTTTTGTTTAATGTCATACATGTTCGTTCGACACCGTCTTTGGATGCAGATATTACAGTTATTGCAAAATACAGCGCTCCGTTAGCATGGAATTCGCCATCAGCTGAATGAAGCCCCTTGTTGCTGATTCCCCCCTTGTTGATCGACTCTGACTGGAGCCACAGGTGTGTCTCAGCCTGTCCCCTCAAGGCTGCTACACCTCCTCCACTTTCTTCCCCCATGCCTCCCCTTCCTTACCCCAGTGAGCCCTGTCCACATCACAACCAGACGAGCCTGTCCCACGACACACACTCACACACATTTGCACTCCACCCACTTCTGACAAGTGTCCCCCCCCCCTCACCCACCCACACACGTACAGTGATGTCAGCTTGTCTGGTCCTCACCACGCTGCAATTTGAAACTCGCTTCAGAGTTCAGTGGCAGAGCTTGTATGTTGAGGTTGAGTACAACTGGACACGACTTGAAGGTAACGAGCCCCTTGTGACTCGCCCTTACCTGTCTGTCTAATTGTGTGTGTCTGTGAGTGTGTGTGTGTCATTTTTAAGAGGGGGTTTCGAGTTTCCACCTGGTTGCACAGTGACAGGAAAGAGCCACTCCTTCTTATCTGCAGAAAAACAGCTGCACACCTGCATCTTTTTAATACTGAGCTGCTCAGTAGTTTCCAGGAACTTTGTCTTCAGATTTCCTTTTCTTCTGCTTCTTTCTTTCTTTCTTAAAAAAAAAAAAAAAAAACAGAGACAAGAGACACAAGATTTATGTCAGGCTTTCTGTCTCCTATTCTGTCTTAAATAGTAATCTATCTATGGATACAGCCGTACATGGTGTGTATTTTTCTGTCCTAGCTGCCACAATGCTTCGTGACCCAGGGGCTCCCATCCTCAGGGAGACTGGGATGACTGCACCTGATCCCCGGAAAGGAGGCTAGGAGAAAGGAGAAAAGGAAAGCCAATGGCAGGACAAGAAACTACTAATGACCCATGCAGCTCAAGTGAGGGACGCCATGCTGAAGCTGAAATGCTGAATGCCAGCTGTCTGGAACGTGAGGAGAGGCAACTAGCGCTGGAATGGTGTGGCTAACTCCTAACAACACTGTGAGAGGTGGGAGGAGAGGCTGGCTCCCATACAGAGGGAGGGACACAGAGAGCATGGAGCTTCATTCACTCTGCTAAACACACACACACACACACACACACACACACACACACACACACACACATGCTCCACAAAGCTGTTCTCAGGCTGAGAGAAAAGGGGAGCGGAGGAGAGGACAGCACGCTCGCTGAGTAAGTTCTGTACTGTTACGTCCTGTCCGACTATTTTACAGCAAATGTTTTGCATTGTTTGCTAATGTGACGGCACGTAGAGGAAGTACATGTGTTCATCAGTGTTCTTTAAATGCGTCTTTATGCAGTAGAAAGTATGCATTAGAGCATTATTTTTTTTTTCCTCTGCTGGTTTTATTGAAATGAGCCTTTTTCTCTTCTCTAACTCAACCATGCACACATTTCTACTGATGTGAACCACATGTCAAACATGCACGCACGCACGCACGCACACACACACACACACACACACACACACACACACACACACACACACACACACACACACACACACACACATGCATAGACGCTGCAGAGGTCCAGCTCTCCTCCCTGGGGCTTCTCTACATACACAAAAATGAGAGAACAGAAAGGCGGAGGAGTGGAGGGAAAACTTTAGTAGGACAATGTGGGAATGTTCTTGATACACTGTTAACAGTTAGGCTGCTCTATTTTCCAGTTTAATCCTTGTATTTTTACTTTTTACTTTGTAATAATCCTATAAGAGTTTGACTTATTCCAGTTAATCTGCCTACTCTAATGAATCTGCTCTTTTTCCTTATCTTGTTCTTGCTTTCTCATGACATTCTGCCCTCCCTCCAGCTTTCATTTTTACCATTTTTTCTGTCTTTCCATCTCGCCCTCACTCCCTCTGATCCTGCTGATCTCATTGTTGTCCCAGGTGGTGACAGACAGGAAAAACAGAGACACTGAGTGAGGCCAAAGAGGGACAGAGGGGTTCATCACACCCTGGAGAGCAGGGCGATTTCAGATCCTGTAATTTGTTCCCGACAGAAGACAAACTGATCCGGGTGGAGGTAGCGGGCCTTCAGCTCCCAGGACCTCCAGGATGTCCCGGAGGAGGTCTACAGGCGACCTGGTGCCCAGGGACATCACTGAGATCTTAGCCAGAGAGGCGAGGGCTCAGCGTGGGCAGAAGAAGCCGGGAAGCTCACTGGGACAGGCCTTCAGCTGGTTAAAGGGGAGTCGGAAGAAGAAGAGCATCGCCAATGGGCTGAACCGAACTGGTACTGGTGTGACGGATGCCAAAGTGGGACTTCAGAACCACGAACCAGCAAAAGGTGAGTTGGTCAAGATATTACGCTTGACCTTTTTTAATGATAGGTGCTCAGCTGTTGATTCTATATAGAGTGACATTAGGTAAGACAACAGAAGAAGCTGTAGCTCCTCGATCAGCAAAAGTGATTTCCTAGAAAATAGAAAGACTTAAAATGTCAATGCTTTAACACATTTTATATATCCTGTGGCCACAAAAGGCTCATTCAATGTTGGGTTGACGAAAAAAGGGAAAAATGAAATGAATATCAATATTTTTACACTATCAATGGATCAAATGGCTGCATGAAATGTGAAAGCTGTTGCTTGTAGTGACGAATCTGGAGAGAATTATGAGCCGTTGAGAGGGAGTGGCTCTCAGCTCTGCAGAGCATTTTAGCATCTTTCAGCTCATTGTTTTGGCTCACAGCTTTAATGTTTCAGTTCACTCTCATGAGTCTTATTTTTAGCATTTTTCCACAGCCAGCAGGCATTTTCAACAAATCCAAATATACCAAGATAAACTTTAGCATTGTAAAATACCAAAGTTGTTGTTTCTCTGTCAACACAGTCCCCCTCAAATGGATTAAAAAACTTAATCTGCCTCTAATAAGAGACACGCAGAAGTTCTGACACTATGTGTTTTCCTTGTCATGGTTCAGTGTAATTGAGGATCAGAGTTTTGAAGCCACGGTTTCCTTGTTTGGCAACTCTACCGTATAATTCCCTCTTGTTTGTCTGTCATGATCACAGACTGTACGGTCATGATGTTTCGGATAAATGTGTTGACTCTTGGATTAGGGTGGAAAGGTAAAAGGGGTTTGTTATCATCAGGACATCAGTCTGCGCATTTAAAACTTGGCAAAAGTGACACACCCGTTCACACGTAGACTGACACAGGGGTCTAATCCCTCTTTCTGTTTACTGATGCGTTTGCTTGGTCGGCAGCACAGAGATTACCCACAGTCCCTGTTTCCTGTTTTTGTTCCACGGCTAAAGCCATCCCTTTCTCCTCTGTCATTGTGTGTGTGCGTTACTGTAGTAACTATCCAACAACTCTTGGAAATCCAGATTTGCAATCTTTCTGAACTTTTTTGGTCTTGTGGTTTTTGTGCTCATTCCGCCTAAAAGGGACTTCCACGGTCCCTTCTTATGCCATGCACTGTGGTTTTGTAAGGTCTATTGAGAACTATGAGTAGATGGATGGGTAACAGACAGTGACTCCATTTGAAACCAAAGATTAACTAGTAGTGAGGCTAATAATTCCCCAGCAGAGGATGTGGTTGAAGGCTGATGGCAGGATTGTGTGGGAACCATCGTTTTTGGCATTTCGTCTCAGTGATTTTCTGATTTTAATACTAAAGTGGAACACTGTCAAGCACGTCCAAGAAACAGCCCCTGAGATATTTCTGACCTCAAAACTGGTATTTTAATCTCACAGAGCAGAACTTATCATGGTGCATCAGAGGAAGGAGCAGAACATAGTGCTGCACATAACAAAACCCGCAGTTCAGGCCATGGATAAAGCTATTATAAGATCAGTTAAGTTGTGTTTTACAGCAAGTGGAGCTGTCTCCATTGCTGTTCTCCACCTTTCAGAACAGAGATGGGTCCATTATGAAAAGTGCAGAGAGCATAAATGGTGGCATGGTTTGAGTTAACAGAGGTGTGCATTCAAATCCAACATTACAAACCAACTTTCATGTGTCTTGCTGGGTCACAATCTCAGGCAGGTGTGAAACATGTTAGATTGACTTCTGCATCTTACAGAAATGTGGTTCAGGTGCCACTGAATGTGACCGGGACCAGTCCCGTTGTGTTTGTCGTCCACAGCTTTATGCACGTGGCACAGCAGCTGTAGCTTTGGGCAGGATCTGACCGTAATTACTGTTTTGTGTTCTCTTACACATCGACACAGGTCCAGCTGTTGTACACAGATTCCAGGTTTATGCAGTGCAACTGGCTGTGCTAAAGCAGCCCCTATGGATCGATCCTGAGCTCCATCAGAGTGATCAGGATTGTTTTATTTTAAGTAGCTAAAAGTTTGAGAGAAGAACTGAAGATTTTGCTGTTGCATGACGCCCTCTCCGCCTTAAAACCATGAACTGTTGACTGGGTCTTGTCATTAAGTGAACCTGCTGTCAACACACACAGGTGTTTTATTCTAACAAAAGGAATAATCATGTCATTTCACAGCAGGGTTTGTTCCTTATTTCAGCAGTACGAACAGCTGGTGCCTTCTGTCTCACCTGTGTGTGTGTGTGTGTGTGTGTGTGTGTGTGTGTGTGTGTGTGTGTGTGTGTGTGTGTGTGTGTGTTAAATTGTTAGGTTTGTTAGGTTTGGATTGCCTTGTTTTCTTTGGCACTTTGTCTCCTACACAGAAAGTGAGGGAAGCCTGTTTTCGCGGCAGTAAATAATTATTATTATTTTCCTCTTGCTGCAGTTCATTCTTCCTCAACCCACTGGGCGACTTTACCGACCTGACGAGACAAAGTATAAGTCTGTAGAGAGAAAAGTGTCACACAGACACATTTTACTGTACATGTACTTGCACACATCAGCATGTCTAACTGCTTAGTCTATATGACTTTATTTTTAATCCGTACATTTTATTAGTTTAGTTATTTTTCCCTTTTTTTCCCTCTTTGACATAAGCTTAAGCAGTGCCCCCTGCTATCCTGTCCTTTCCACACAGAAACAACTTCCAACACATCACTCATTTTTTACATAGCTTAGGTTGATGAGATGCATAATTGTTGTGGTGTACAGACATTTCACATGATGTTTCATGAATTCTACCCCAAAAAACCTACTCTATCCTCCTCTAGTAAGGATGAGGGGCTCAGATCTTCTCCACCATGATCCAGAGCTCTGCAGTCCAGCGCTGACTGCCAGCTATATTTTACAGATTCCTCCCTCATAAAAAAAAAAGCACTCTTTGATCTGCTGAATTCCTGGGAGCCGTGCATCAGGGCAGTTTGTGTGTGTGTGTGTCAAGGTCTGTTTGCGTGTGTGCGTGGTAGCCTGGATGCCAGATTGGACCTGGAGTTATGCGATGGAGAGGAGAGATTACAACGAATCACAATGCCCCATTCAGCCTTGAGAGGACTCTTAGAGAACACTCTCTCAATGCTTTTTTAATTAGAGCGACTTCTTAGCACACAAACACACACACACACACACACACACACACACACACACACACACACACACACACACACACACACACACACACCTATCTCTCTATCAGATTTTTCAGTCTCGTTGCCTATTCATTACAGCATATTACTATTTTTGATTTGCTTCTCAGATTGCCTAATACCCTCTTTTCAGCGCTGCCGTGGGTGTGTTGGCCTCCTCTACTTATTATTGTGTAATCGGCGTGTGTTTAATGTTGTGCGTGGACGTCTGCAGGGCTGTGTCAGGGTGTGTGACTGAGTGCTACCCTGTATCAGAGGGTATCTCTGTGTTTGTGTGTCAGCAGCATATTGCTGGGCTTAGGGCGGCGCCAACTCAGCGCCAACACTCATTACATCACCTCCACACACACACACACACACACACACACACACACAAGGGCGTACATAGAGCCCCCGCAACTACCTGCTTTGTCCAGCACGGCCCATCTTCAGCTGCTGGCTGTTTGAACGGTGAGGTCATTTTGCACAATCCCTGAGATTCCGCGTGTGCGTCAGTGTGTGTAGTCATTGTTTTCTTGCATCTGTGAAGTCATGTGTGTATGTGTCTCTGTGAGAATACGGTTCATTGTCACAAATGCAAACCTTGTTCATGATAGATCCCCTTCTTCATCTGTATGGGTTTGTGTGTGTATGTGTGTGCCAGTGTGCATGTGCCTGCGTGTGTGTCTCTGTGTGTGTGTGGCTGCCACATCACAAAACACAGTCAGGGTGTGTAGATTCACAAACTATAATGCAGATTACAGACCTAGCAGAGTAATTGAAGAGCAAACATCTCATTACATGGAGAACATTGTATACAGCCTCAGCTCTATTACAGGCCACAACTCAGGGCTACTTTAATACAGTTTGACAGGATGAAGGCAGTGAGTGGAGGGCAAAGAAAGGCATGGGGCAGAGAGGGAGGAGTGTGAAAGTTTAATGCCACCACACAATGTTCCCTGCGAACATCACTCACCGCTCACACACAAGCACACACACCACTTTGTACTTCTATCCTTGTGAGGATCCACATTAGCATAATGCATTCCTTAGGACCTTAATCTGACCTTAACCGTCACAAGTAGTTGGCTGACCCTAACTGTACCCTACCCCTTATTCTAACCTAAACCTTAAAAGCAAGCCCTCACTGTCAAACAGCCCTTTGCAAAAATGTCCCCACTCTATAGGCTAAGGGCTTGCTCCTGTCCTCACTGTGCGGCAAGTACAACTACACACACACACTTTGATGCCCAAGGTAATTTTACCTGGGTAAGCAGATACCTCCAACCCTCATCCATCACCGCAAACCTAAAGCCGCGCAGGTGAGGTAAACATCTCCCAGGCAACAGCATTGAGAGGAGCACGTTGCTGTGGCAGCAATACTGCGAGGCAACAATAGGGTCCGACTGTGATGTCGGCGTGAAGGACAAATCGTCTTGCAGGTCACGTTTAATGTGAGGATATACAGCCGAGCAGCATGCAGAGACGTGTTGCAGCAGAGTGGGACAACGAGGAGCGCACGGAGATGAAAGAGGACGAATAGGAAAGCGTCATAAGAATTGAGGTCACAGCTCCCCCACTCTGCATATGTCTGTGTTAACCAGATTTAAATTCACACTCGTGATGGTACAGCCCTCCACACATACACGTAGAAAATGTAAAAATACATTGTAGATCTGACTGAAAAATCACTTAAACAGAAATTAGTTTGTTTCACTTCATCATCCTTCACACGTCTGTGTGTGTGTGTGTGTGTGTGTGTGTGTGTGTGTGTGTGTGTGTGTGTGTGTGTGTATTTATACATACTTGGTACCTCTGAAGGGGTTACTAAAATTGCTTGTGCTCAACACCCAGTGCTTTCCAGAGGTATGTTTATGGAATAAGAGCTAATGGGTTGCTTTATAGGACATGGAGTGTGTTTGATGTGGCGGGGCAGCAGCTGGAAGACATCGACGTGGGAATGAGGGAGTGGGAGTCCGTATACAGATGGATATACAACTGATTTTACCCTCAAGACTGTGCAATTGTGTGTGTGTGTGTGTGTGTGTGTGTGTGTGTGTGTGTGTGTGTGTGTGTGTGTGTGTGTGTGTGTGTGACTCCTCTTACATAACGCACTGTAATAGATACACCTGTTGAACACTGTTTACCTGATCCAGCTGCGTGCTCTGTCTGTCTGACTTCTTTCTCTGTGAAGAGAAGAATAGATCAGACGATGACAAAGCAGCTGAGGAATTCGCTCAGTCTTGAGTAAAGTGACATTTGGCACCATATATGTTCGGATTGTTTGTGATTTCAGCTGCAGTGCTACGCTGTGATATATTATGTGACTGGCCTCTAGTAGCCTCACAGGCTCAAACTCATATTTATATTTAGCAGGCTGCAAATTCTCCACACGAACGAGAAGGAAGGGAAAGTCACAGCAGCAGGAATTTAGAGCTGCAGATGCACATTTACGTTTAGCACCTGTATCCTGTGTGTATTAATAGAATTCAAGCTTATCTTTTCTGTAGCTTCTATTTCTATCACTTTCCTTCAAAGCATTTTCAGCCACATGACCATCAGATAAGAGGCCTGAGGGCTGGGCAACGCTGGAGCTGCTTTGTACCACGTGTTGTCCCAACATGTTGGAAGGCAAACCATTAACACCTTATTTGAGTGGCTTAACTCAAGGAAGGGGTGAAAACCCAGATTAGTCAAAGAGAGGGGCCAGATAACTGTTTTCAGACAATCTCTCCTGGAAGACATTCCTTGTAGTTGCACTGAGTGGTAAACACAAAAAGTGACAGAAGTAGTTGTGTAGCAAATGAAAGAATAGAGCTCGAGGGAGGAGTCCAAACCCTGCTCACTCTCCTTCCTCCACACAGCTGGCCTCTCCCTGCATGAATTGCTGTGACAGTTGGATTGTTGGTTTCAGAAAGTTACAGACATTTTGGGACACAGCTCCCCCAAATCTGATGCTGGAGGGAGGGTTTCCAAAGCTGCGCACCAAACACTTTGTTAATAGAAAACTTCTAGTGTTAAGATATTCTTAGCGTTTTCTTAGTTTCTTAGTACATTTAGTCCAAGTCAGAAAAGCATCCCCTCAATGTTTTGACTAACCAGGAGCACAGAGGGCGAACAGTGACATTTAGAGCGGTGTGAACTTTGTCCTTTTCCCAGTGTTCAGCAGAAAATATGCTGCAGTTCAGGGAACTCATTGCATTTTGCAAGCTGATACCTCAAACACACACGTACACGCTCACGAACAGCAGCTCGGATAAAGAAAAAGCTGCAGTTGTACCACTTTCCTTGCCTGTAGATGGCGCACAGTGGCATCATGACATCTGCATCTGCTTTGGGTGCCAGTAGGTGGTACCGGTTAGACTGCAGCCGCAGGTCCCTGTTTGAAACTGTTGCAGGTCTGGGACGTTATTGATTATTGTCACTGGATGCCCTCAGGGCTTTTATTGCGATAGCTACACCTTGCCACAAGGTGGGAGTGCTGGGCTGACATTGATAGATTCACTAGATGTGGAAATTCTGCTGGAAAGAACTGCACTACGGGAAAAAGACGCCATTGATGCCATACAGGTCAATGCCGATATATTGCCGGTATCTTATTTTGCAACTTTTTGTTGTCAGGCCCCCCAATCTTGGGTACACACTCAACAATGTAAGTGCACACAGGATCAATTAGAGGTGGATTAAAGGTGGATTCCTTGATCCTGTCTTGAAGCCCTGGTGATGATCACCCTGACAGCCATTTACCCTGACGACTATTCACTGATGACTGCGTTCCACTGCACAAATGTCCTTTAATGTACACATGCATATGCACACACAGTCACACACACACACGCTGACTCGCTATGCTTTCCTTTGAGTGCCATGCAGCTGTCAAACCCTAAAATCTCTCCTGACAATGACACACACTTTGATCTCACTCTATTTAAATGTATCTAGGGCATGTTTGCCACGATGTATTGCAGCTCATAGGTGAAGTCAGGGTACAGAGCATCCGACACACATGCACACACTTTCTAAGTGCACTCTCATCTCTGTGACAGATGAGATAGTGGGCTCGGAGTAGTCCACCAGCACAAATGTACTGGGTGTGGTTCTGGTGGAGCTGCATTAAGAGGCAGCATCTCTGTGTCTGAGCGTTTTATTGCAGATCATTTTACACTCTGCAATGGGAAGCTTGAGTGATATCATGCTCTCACATTTCTCTTTCTCTCATGCAGATGTGTTTATGTGCGTGCACTGTAAGCTTTTAGACTGATATCTGGAAATTCCCAGTGACTCCTCGTGTTCTTCACACCCCAAATCGATCCCTCTTCTAGAAAAACAAGGGATTGTAAAATCCTCCTCGCGACTCCTGCAGTCAGTAAATCTGCTTTTTATTGGAGGCTCTTTATCTTCCAGCAGTTCTCTACACATGAGAGGGGATGGGGGATGGAGGGATGGGAAGAAACGTAGGCAGTGTGACCATGATGAGGAGCGGTGTGGTTTCATTTTCTTCCTCCTCCTCATCACACTGCCTTCTTCCTCGTCCTCTTCCTCCTCCATTTTGTTCCCACAAGGAATCTCAGTTTCAGCCAACGGTGTTCAAGTCATTTCTCTTCCTCCACATGTCTGGTTATGAGTGACTGTCATCGATCCGCAAGCTCCGGCAGCGGTGTCACCCACATTTAGCAACGGCAAAGGGCATGACATCATCACCGTGGGACATATCTCACCAAGTCATCATGATATTCAGGGACGGTTCAACACTGTTTGATCATGTTCATTTTAAAGGGATAGAGGGAAATGGGAGGAGGCAGAGGGGAACAGAAGACAAGGAATGAGGAAGATGACGAGTTACAGTAAAGGCTCAGGGGGTTGTCTTTGCTCACTGTTCCATCTTCATTATTTGCTTCCTGGTGTTTCCTGAATATTGTCTGACATTATTGTGTGAGTGTTCTGTTCAATATAAGCACTGCCTCTTCTCTGAATGTTTCCCATCATCCCTATTTCTGCAACTCACCCATCTGGCTCAGCATCTGTATTTCCTCTAAGCATAGCTGGAATGTTCTCATCACAGACCAAGCTTTGATCTGTCTGACCGGTTGACTGGCATCTGTCCTGCTCTTTCCAGTTTTTTATCTACGTCACAGAGAGCATGAGTACATTCATATTTGTGTGTGTGTGTGTGTGTGTGTGTGTGTGTGTGTGTGTGTGTGTGTGTGTGTGTGTGTGTGTGTGTGTGTGTGTGAATTTCAAAAGGTGCCAGACAGGAGAGCTGCACCTGTGAAGATCACGTGAATTATTGAGCATCTCTGTGCTGTTTTTAGTTTCCACTCTTGCCTTTATCTCAGTATTTATTCCCTCTTTTTGTCACTCATTCCTATATGCATAAACACCCCTGATATACTGCTCTGTTACTGTGTGTGTGTGTGTGTGTGTGTGTGTGTGTGTGTGTGTGTGTGTGTGTGTGTGTGTGTGTGTGTGTGTGTGTGTGAGAGAGAGAGAGAGAGAGAGAGAGAGAGAGAGAGAGAGAGAGGGGAATATGTGTTTTATCCATCACCACATTGTGTTGACAGGATCTGTCAGGTGGGCTTATAATGGTTTGGAATAAAGACAACTGATCACTGCTTGCTAAAAGAGGAAATGATGGGAGGTACACACTAAAGAATGCCATTAACCATGAGAGAAAGGCAAGTGAATCATTCCATAATCTATATATGATGGAGATAAACGTGTGTATATCTGTGCGTTTGTGTCTTCACCCCTCTCCGACACTGAAAATGCTCAGCTGTGCAAGCGCTCGGCTCGGGAGCTCAGCGATCACAGAGGCAGAGAGTGGGAGGGGCACTTGCACACACACATACACACACTTGGTAGTGAGCTTGTCAGTGTTGGATGCTGCCGTTGCTTCAGCAGCTGGATGTGCAGGACTTGAAGTGTGTCTTGGAGAATAGGACTGATTTGTGTGTTTGTGCTGTATTTTTGCTTGCTGAATCTGTGTGTGTGTGTGTCTGTGTGTGAGATAGCTTTAGAGCTGGAGTGTGTTTAGTAGGAATGGTGTCAGTGGGTCTTTAGCACTCATACACTATATTGTACTGTGTGTGTGGGAGTCTGTGTGTGTCAGCAGGACTGAATCAGCAGGAATTGTTTGACCACAGGGATTCAGGAGCTCGGTATTGACTTTGACTCAGGGTGTGTTTTCATGCTGGAGAGCGAGGGACTGTGGGAAGGTCCTAAGACAGGGAAAACAGATGTAATGTTACAGAGCGACGAGATGACAGACCCCCTTTAGGGGCTTCAGGACTGCCCCAAAATGGGAAACACCATCCAGAAGAAGAAGAAAGTCCAGACAGAGAAAAACTCTGCACACCCGTCCCCGAGCCCCAGCCGGCAAACACTGAAAGGCTCATGGCTGTTTGGACGTCCAGACAAACTGAAGACAGGTAAGAGGACGACATCTGGAGTGGATTCTCGGAAGACTGTTGAGAGAGCAGCATTTTATTCATATTTGTAAAATCGGACCTTAATGTGAGCTGTTTGAGTAGATCGCTAACTTATATCGCTGGCTGTGCATGGCTGTGGGTGTGTGGTCATGTGCATGTGAATTAGTTCCTACAGTAAGCTTTTTAGATGCAGAGTGACAATATTCCCATGCTGACTTTACCTTAGTCAGCTTCAAGGCTTCCTGCTTATTGCACAAGTGTGCAGAAGAAGGTCGTGTGTGGGTATTTTCTGTTCCAGTGATTTGTTTCCTGCTGACAGGTGAGCAGGGTAACGGAGAAATTTAAGTTAAGGCAGACTTTTAATTTGCCCTTTTTTGCTGCTGTTTTCCCCCAAACCTCCTTGCACCTCAGTGCCACAGTGTATGTGCGTGTATATGTGTGGTCTTTTGGTTAAGAGTAGGTATTATCCAATGATTGTGTTAGTTGTTCATGCCAGACCACTATACCTGCAATGGAAAACAGAGCTCAGTCTGTCCAATTGTCTCTGTTAACTGTCCCCGGAGCAACAAAAACCACCAGACAAACAGGTTTAGCGCCAGCTCACACTACCACAGACAGATTGTCAGATAATGCTGCCCATGAGATTGTTGACATTTTCTGTTTCTCAGCTGTTGCTTTCTGTTTCATGTTTTCTGTCCTCACCCTGTGCGCAATGTGAAAATGGTCCCTCATTGCGATGAACCCACAATTATCACTTTACCTTGCATTCCCCTCAGCCGCACAGAGCTTTTTAGTCTCTTTCAGCTCATTTTTTCGGTTTAATTCAACCTTCCAGTCACAGCAGACAAATGGAACAACTAAGTGGTGAACATAGTGGAGCATTCAGCAAGTAAAGAGCCAGATTTTTCACTCAGGAGTTGTTGTAGACCAGAAACTTTAAGGTAGTAATAGTAATAATACATCAGTATTTTGCTTACAGCTTGTTCAGCAGCCCCCATTAGCAAAAAATGACATTTTTGCTGCTTTTAAAATACGCACCTGAATCCACAGAGTTTGAGTTTTTGTAAATTGAGCTGTTATTTCAATCTGGCAAACAGAGTGTAACTAAGCATTCACTTTTGGATATTGCTCTGGCATGTTCTCCAGTACCTTGGCAAGGACTGTCTCCTGGGTCATCAGTATACCAGGAAGACCAGGTGACAGTCCTTGCCATGGTTCTGGAAGGGGCCTCTGCCGCAGTAAGGACTCAACCTTAAAACATGGTAGACGCTCCACCAGGTGAGCTACCGGGGTGACCTATGAAAGCATTTCTAAGGCACAAGTCAGACTGATAAATAAATGTAAGCCTACACACTGTTGAGGCTAAGTTTGAGAAAATATGTCCATATGTTACAACATGTTTGCTTCAAGCTGTGGTGAACAATTTGTCCACCACAAAACTGCCATAGATCTTTGTTGTCTCTTTTGTCAGATGGTTGACGTGGTTTATGGCCATTAGTTGGAAACAGTGCATTAGAATATTACCAAATGCATTTATCTGCTTGTGTTGTTAGACCGCATGAAATATGACCAACATTAGCTGGAACCGAACAGTTATAACAATCAAACCAAGACGAATCAATTCTTGACAGGCTTTCATTTTGCTTGTGGGGATGTTTTCTATTTTCGTCAGACTTTCAGATGAGAGAAATACAAGTGTTTCATATTGTAGCTTATATTTTGCACAAAAGGTTCACTTATGTTTGCCTTGATAACTCAGATCAGCTTTGAGTGCATCTTTTGTTTCACCAGTATGGCCGAAACTGGTCCCTGAGGCTTGCAAAAAACGATAGATAATGAATGTATGTGTATACAAACACATCTTGATTTCATTTTCTGTCAGGGTGGTCGACGTCTGTGTGGGTGTGCGCGATTGTCGTCTTCTGTTCTCCTGTATTCACCGCCTCATTCATGGGGAGTTTATTCAGACACTTGGGGTGTGAATGCATTCCTACATTCCAGCCAATTTCCTTACGCATGGGCACCCGTCCAGCTCACAAACACACTTCTCAGAGCTCCTTGAAATGAGGCTGAATTCCCGTTTTTTGAGGTGATTGTAGCTGCTTTTTGCCACACAATACTCCCAAATTGAGACAGATTGAGAGAGAGAGAAGGAAAGAGTGCATTGTATTACACAGAGTTATAGTTGCACATGTGTTTATGTGCAACTGCGAGCCTGATGCAAGCCTCCTCAAAGTTGTCTCCAACTTGTTGATGTTATTCATTTACCAGTAAACCATGGCTAAGAGACACAGAAAAGGCAGCAACCACACAGTGCGCAGTGTGCTGCAGTAACACAGCTTTTAGGTGTAGCAGGCTAATGAAACATGCAGGAGACGACGAGATCCTCACTCTGTGCTCCTGAAATATGTGTCATGTCGGTTGTTTTGGCCACATTCCAAACCAGAAACCCCGCCTGTGTCCTTCACAATACCTGAGAGGTTGTTTGTGACGAGAAATACAACACTTAACAGACTGGAAAACGACTGGATGTCACACATGGAGTACCATGGTGCCTCGCGTATTCTGTATTTTTGGTGAAGGTCATCCATGGGAGCATTTTCCTTGATGCTGGCTTTTTCTCAGTCGCTGACAAATTCATTTTACAGGAGGATGCTGATGTGTCCAAATCCGGGATTTGATAATGAAATAATTATAATGTTAACACGTGTTCTGAAAGTTTGGTCGTTGAACCTCACACAGCATGAGCTCAGCATCCATTGAGGTGTGATCCTGCAAACCGGCGATGATTGCAATCATCTATAGTCAAGCAGTGAGGCTCCATCATGCAGGGACACCCAGAGAAGTGCTGAAGAAGAGTCACTTTTAGGGTTTTAGTCCTTAGTCTTCAGTCTTAATTAATTGTTTGGGCTATAAAATATCAGGACATAGTAAAAATGTCTATAACAGAATGTCTTTAAATTACTTTTTGTGCAACCAACAATCCAAACCCCAAATATTTCATTTTACTATTGGAAATTGTTCTTTTTGGTGACTATAAAGATGAAACTAGATGCTTTAAAATGTTTCAGCTTAGATTTTCTTACACCTGGCTCAGTCATACTATCAACTCAATCATTTCCATGTTAGTTACCAATGACGGCATGTGTTTCTCTGCACACACACACTGTTAAAAGACGAGTTGGGGTGTTGGCCGCTCACAGTCACAGAGATGCCTATTCATCTGGTGGTGTGAACATCAGGACAGTGGCTACAGTGGATAAGATTAGCTCACTATGAACTCACTTTGCTGCATCCACAGGTGGTCAGTGACGCAGAGGGAGCAACACACACACACTCACAAACACACATGCACACACACAGACACACAGACACCCTTTGCACTGTCATCATTTCATTCTCGGGTCCTTTTGAGGTTTCATGAACTCATGTGATGCAGCTGGTTGGTCTCCAGATGTTTCATATTACTTCCTCATAAGTGTCCACTCTGCAGGGGGAACATCAGCTGGCTTTCATCTCAGGATAAACTGACTCACTGTGTCTCTTCGCGTAGATCAGATGTCAGAATGATCCGTACAGCTTCACTGTAAACTTGAAATCACACACCTTATCTGCCTTTTACCTCATTCTTCCACACTCCCCTCCGCTTCCCCTCTTTTATCCTGTTATCTTGTTGACCTTGGATTGTTGGAGGGTTGTTTATCTTCCAGCATTCCAGAGGGGAGATATTTGAATGTACACACAGCAAGATTTGCTCTGACTGCTCACCTTTGACTGTGAAAAATAGAAAAACTGTCTTTGAGGAACGATGAGGGATTGAGAGATGAAGTAAAGTGAAAACTGATGACAGAATTAGGGAGGCAGAACTGACAGAAGGTGACTTTAGACTGGAGGATACAATGGGTTCGGAAGAAGAGAGGGACATGTTGTATGGGGCTGTGTATAATTCGAGAACAAGGCTGCCAGCAGATTTCCCTGCCATTTTCATTATGACTATCTTGCGCGGGGTGTGATATTCCATATTCCATTATCCTGCTGGGTAAGGCTCGCCTAAGCCTTTTGATTTCTGTAAGCAGGGCTAAGACGCTCTCGTCTTGGTCCTCCTTTGAAGATCCCATTTTCTGTATGCCACTGACTCCCCACAGAGAGCTTAGGCAACACACAGTTGGATAAAGACAAGATGACTTTTCGTCTCTGCTATCTCCCCCTCCTACGCTTCACCCCATCTCCTCTTCCTGCCCTGATCTTTTATGTTCTGTTGCTGTTTCTCTCCGTGCATCTCGCTGCTCTCTTCTGCTTTTCATCCGAGCGAGCAACACCTGCACACACAGGTACAAAGATACAGTACATCTCATACATATACAACTTATTTTAGTCTTAGTTTGAAGCTGCATTTCCTGCCACATGAGACAAAACAACAGGAAGACTGAGGAAGTTCTTCCTCAGCCAATTCTGTCTTGTTACTTTCCTCTGTTTCCCTGCCTTCTCCATGTACAACTTTGTAATTTATCTGAACGGAGGTCTGTTTAAAGTAAGTGAAAAGTCATTCGTCACTCCTCTCCTCCTTCCTGTGACATTAGGCTCTCAAGGCCTTAATGGCAGCACTGCCTGCCTTGGCACTGCCTGTTTTAATTATCTTCATCAATTTTTCACCTGTAACATCATTTCTGGCCTGTTGCACCAAAGAGTCACATGAGTTCTTTGGAGATGAAGGGACTTACCTTCTTCCTCTGTCCTGTCCTCTCATGCCCTTTAGCGGTTGTAGCTTTTATTGTCTTACGTAAAGCGAAAGGACCTTTTTGGTGGCATGCACTTGTGGTTAGCCTGCATACTCTGGTCCTAAATGTAGCATGAGAACTTCTTAACCATTGGATGGCATCTCCAGAGGACTCTAAAGTTAGGATAATTCCTACTAAATGATCCACAACCCATTAGCAAGTCTCAAGCACGCAAAAAGGAAGTGTATGTGGAGAGTATTCATAAGTTAGCTATGTGATGACTTGACCCAAATTCAAGTTAAGCTTGGACTGGGAAAGAAATCCTGTTATTGCAGCCGCAGAGATAGGAGCAGTATTGGGCTTGTTACTCATTTAGAAAGCACCATTACTACCTGAAGGCAGTGATCCGTTACACCACCTATTCGTTTTTCATTTCAGCACAGTGCTTAATTAAAGCTGCACTCGTCAACAATTTCACATGAGCAATGGATCAAATGACTTGCGTGTGGAGTGTGAAATAGGTCGCTCATACTGACAAACTCTTTTCACCCGACTCTGCAGTTCTCAGCTTTGCTGATTCTTTTAGCGTCTTTCAGCTCATTGTTTTGGTTGTCCATCCTTCAAACTCTTCTCCTATTAGGCAGGTGTTTTCAGTAAAAAAAAAAAGTTGATAAACCAACTACAGTCTACCCATCCAGCACCAAACAACACAGAAAGTTATCAACTAGATGGACATAACATAGTGGAGCGTTTAGCAGCTTAAGAACCAGATGTTTCCCTCTGGGGTTGGTGGAGACCAAACACAGAGGTAAAAGGTAAACAGCTTATCAGGTGGCCAGAAACTCAACATCAAATGGATGTTGATATTGCACTGTGTTTTATAAGCTAACATCAGGAACAACTTTGAAAGGTGATAATGCTGTATATTATGAGTCTTCACCTTGTTAAACTGCCCCTAAGTGGTCAAAAATATCAATTAGTACAGCTTTAAGTTCATGTGACATAACACTGGTTATGACCATGTATAAGCCATGTTGTTGCTTAAATCCCATGAAGCGTCAGTGTGTGTCAGAGTGATCTCAGTGTCTCCAGTATAAAAGGACTCAGTGTTTTGCTGGCTCTATAATGGGGCTTAGTGCAGTGGCTTCCTGCATCACCACTTAAATTGAATTAAAGCATCAGACCATACCATTAAACAGCACACACACACAAACACATCGACCTGATTGTGACCTCGCCATTCAAAGGTCATATTTCAACTCCAGTCATGGTTCAGATTTGATGTTTGTCATTTAGAGACAGGAACAAAATCACGGTTTATTGCTTACGTTCGGTTTCATTTTCCAACATCAGCGTCCAATCTGTAATGTGAAACTTGTGACAGTCTTAACTAAACAGGTCCTGCCCTGCTGATGGAGAAGAAAGCAGTATCAAACCATTTAATGTCACGCAAATTGAGTTATGCATCAAATAAAACCCAAAGTGCTCATTTCGAGTTCTCTTCTGACACTGATGAAAATAAATTTGGTTTCCTAAACTGCAATAATTACGTCTGGTCTGTCTCAGATTGGAAAGCCAAGACTGAAGCCAAAACTTTTGCATTTATTTAACCAAAAATTAGGAAACTTTGACCCTTACCAGGTTTTCAGTTATTCCAAAAACTTTTATGAAGCCCCAGAATCAGCATTTGAGGCTGTAATACCTTCCCTAGATCTAAAGTTTTACAAAAGGGAAATCTCTTCAGTCCATTAGCCGCTCCTCTAAGGGGAGTGAGACGTGGTTCAGTGCAGCCTTTACACACTGACATCAGACATTTGGAATAACTGTAACATAAACATACATTAGCTGTGCTCAGAGAGGAACTATGGGCTCAAATAAAGGTCAGTAAGATTTGGAGTTTGTGATACATCCACAATCTCCTTTACATGAGTCTTGTAGTGGTTATGTTTACCTGTAGGTAGGTGTGTGTATGTGTATATATGTCAGTCAGTCAGTCAGTTTGATGACACCTGCTAACCACCTACGATCACTGTGACCTCATCAACTTAAGTTATGTCATCTCGCTGGCGTCGGGGGACCTTGGACTCATGTTGGTGGAGAGGTTCCTCTTGGGAGCTGAATGTGTGCCAAGCAGATGGTGTCGAGCCAGCGCCCGCCTCGGCCACTTTTTGTACTCCAGCATTTGGCAGCAGGTTTCCTCGAACACGCTGTCGTCTTTTCACGCAGATTTACAAGTGTTTCCAAAACGATTCAGTCAGAATGGTTTCGACTTGTTTACGAAAGGGAAGCTTAGTTCATTGGCCGTGCATAATGGGATTTCACTGAGGAAGAGTGATGAGGAGGAGTGTGTTCCTGGGACTTTGATGAAGGCTCACAATTGGCAGAATGAGATGTTGTTTTCTGTGGGCAGGAGGCACACGCACAAGTTAACACACACACACACACACAACCCTTATTGTCTGCATATCTCTCGCTCACACACATTGTAGCATTTATATTGCTGATGCACAAACTCTTCCTTACACTGCCTGTGTATTTATGTGCGTGTTACACTTGCGACATATTGAAAACAGGACGCATCTGTTGAGGACTAATGTGTTCGGTGTGATTCAGATGACACACCGTCAAATGAATTTAAAGTTTATGTCCTCACTTGTACCTCACAGCTCAGCACTTAAGACGTCAGCAGATGTGTTTTTCATGTAAACTCTGCTCCTCGCTGCTCATCAGCACACTTGATATTGATCAAGCAAACTTCAGTATTTCCTTGGTGACAGAGGGTGACAACCTGAAGGCATAGTTTACTACTTTCCACTGTTAACAGCTTCTATATCCATTCTGCTGTGTTCCAGCCATGTGTGGCTGAATCACATGAGTTTAATCCATTGTAATAGACAGAATGTCCATGTACAGAATAGAACAAGGGATTACTGTCTCGCAGAAAAGTCCATGTCTGGAAATCTTTCCAAACTTCCAGAGGAGGATGAGAACGTGAAATGATGCAAATGACATTTTGGTGAAAAGCAAAGTCAAATGCAGATATACATTCTGATTCGCTAACGCGACACACCAGACTGTGACATTTGGATTTTGTGTCATTATAGCAATTGAGGAAAGGTCAAGGAGGTTAGGAGTTTGAACAGCTGCTAAATGTGAAGAATTTTTTCCTGTGAAATAGGCGTCTTTATCTCATTGGAGGTTTCATGGTGGAAATCCAGGACTCGTGGGTCTCGGCCTGTGACAGATCCATCTGTCAGCCTCAATTTTTTTGATAACAGGTTAGATAAGTAAATCCATGACACCACTGACTTGCACAAGTTCAAGAAAGTCCTTTTAATTATGGCCAAAGATGACACAGATGAACTCCAATACAGTAAAGAAAAACTGTAGTGCGTTAAAGCCTAAGGCTAAAAAAACAAGTTAATAGGCAGTTGTGCCTTAAAATCTTCAGTCTGGCAGCGAGGTGAGGTAATTAAATTCTCCAAAACATATGACAGTGCTTCAAGTATAAATTCTGACATAACTGAAACTGCTTTAAAGGCACAGTGCAACATTTTGCTAAATATGCTTATTTTTTTCTTGTTATAGCCAGAAGCAGGTTAGCTTTGCAACAAGACTTTGTAAGAATTAATTTAAAGGATTTAATATTTTAGTGATGCTCTAGAGGGGCTGGTTGGTGGATTTCATTACCATGCACAGAAACAGGCTAGCGGTTTCCTCCTTTTTCCAGTCTTGATGCTAAGCTAAGCTAATCAAGCTGCTGGCTGTAGCTTCATATTTATGGACAGATATGAGAGTGGTATCAATCCTCTCATTTAACTTTAGACAAGAAAGCAAATTTCTCAAAATGTGAAATTATTTACCTTAAACTGATATTAGTCCCTGCGATCGGCTGGCGACCGGTCCAGGGTGTACCCCGCCTCTAGATAGATAGATAAGAAAATACTGTACTGTATATGGCAAGACATCTTGGAAATATGCTTTTTTTCTTAACTGGGACTAAACCAGCCGGTCCGGTCCTTAGAGGGATTTTAGGTACTACAAAGGAATCAGACTTGCGGGCGTCGGCCTGTCCTGTCCTGTCCTGCCAGGAGATGAGTCTGTGCGGAAGCTGAAGTTCTCTCATTGGCTCATCAATCACGCTAAATGAGACCATTCACCATTAGGGAGACATGCCCTCAAATAACCTGCCTACAGAAAGGTCATGTGACATTACTGACTATTAATGCAAGGTTGTCTAAAGGTAAAGTTTTCCAGGGTTTTGTCAAATTATAGCCACCTGTCTCTGTGACCCTGCATGGGAAACACACATGAAATAAGAATTATTAGTAGTATTAAGTATTAAGATTTTATTTATTTTTTTACTGCAGTATTCACTACACTGGTACTCTGTCCGTCCTCTCTCGGGGTGGTTTTGTCTACAGGCCTTTGTGTCTCTTCATACCCTCTAATTTTCCAGGGTCACCCAGAGGAACCCTATGCTCACTCCCACGCCAATCGGCGACAAACAGATTTATTATCTTGTTTTATGACTGTAGATGAGTGTAGTGAACACTGGGTCAACTGTGTCTCTGCTGTGAGGCATCCGTATCTGTATCTGTGTTTACAGAGCTTTCAGTTTGGCGCTCACAAAAAGCTTTTAAGTTGGAACGACGGGGAGCAAAAAACAGCTCATCCTCCTTGAGGAAAAATACCCACAATCCCCTTATCGGGAAGAGAGGGATAGTTCCAAAAAGAGTGATAGTTACTATTTATAAGCACTGTGGGTGCTGCAGCAGCTTACTTCAGCCGCGTGTTTGCGACTCTGAAGTGCAGTCAGTCACCTCAGCTCAGGTGCACCACCTGCTTCAGGTCAGGATTAAGAAGTGGAGCAAATACAGAGCTGATGTCTGCTGAGGGTGTGAGACACCAGGGTTAGGTTAGGAAGACACACAGCACAATGCAAACCATCGAGGAACAATGCGTGTTGATTTAGCTCAGTTTATGCTGAGTAACATGTCGGTATGTCAATTTAAAGCTGAATTGGAATAAGGTGTCTGATGTCTTGTTACACCTTCATATATTCATGCCAAGATGGTAGCTGAAATGTTTATTTACTGTAACTAAAGTCTTGCTCTGACCTGGCTGACCTTGTTAATCTTAACCAAAGTCGAAGCTGGCCAGAGTCCAACCCAAACTTTATCAAAGCTCTTTGTTTCATGACTGTTTTTCTTACAGCGCTCTACAGTAACTTGTCTGTCTCTCTTTTTCTCTTTGCCCTCTTCGTCCTCCTCGCCATTTCTATTCAGCCCACTCTCTTTCTTTCTTGTTCCCTCTTTATCTCGCTCGCTCTGTCAGCCACCCAGAGGAAATCAGAAATGCACATGGTTGGTGCATTGGGTAGTGACAGTTACTGTACTCAGTGATTTATGTCCTTCCCCCACCCCGCACCCTTTTCTCCTCATCCTCTTTCTTCGGCCCTCTTCGCCTTCCCTCAGTCTCCTTCCTGGTGTCGTCGTCTCCACCACTCCTGCTGTCATCTTCCCACCATCTCCAGGGTCTTTCTGCATTTTGGACATTTTGTTTTTGTGCTCCTTCTTCCACTATTAGCTCACATCAGATAGATACAGTCACAACTGAGCCTAACCTCACAGTTCATATTTCACGCTGTGCAAGCCACCCTCAATAGACACTGTGTGGCCAAATATTCTAACAAGATATATGAAATATTCCACTAGAGATGTGCATGGAGGATGCAGGTCAGCCTTCCTCTCCCACCATCTCGTTAATACAACACCACTCAATGTAGGGGAGCTCATAACTCAGGTCCACCACAGCAGCCATAGAATACAAATCAGGGAAGCAGCAACCTGAATAATGACATCGGTGTGTGTATGTGCATGTGTGTGTGCTTGTGTGTTGGGGGTACTGGAGGTTTATTGCTGGTCACGTTTTAACCTTCTCTTCCTGTGCTCTGGCAGCTTCATTACCTCTGTCTATAGGGATGGAGAGAGTAACTGCAGCGTTGAGTGTAAACCCATCTTAAAGAATAAGGCCGGTGATTCTATATTTTACTTCCAACAAATCCCATGAAAAGACCAAAACAAGCAATGGATTGCAAGATGTGTGCCATTGAGTTCCATTGTCATCCAAAGACTATTATTAAAAACACACCCATGACACACAATGGTGTACTGGGTGACATGTTCCTACATTATCATTAGCAGGGGCTTTCTACACATACATACACTGCCCTGCTGCAGTAAATACTCACTCGAGCACCAAGTGTGTATTAATCCACAGCTGAAAATTATTTACTCCCGTTTGAGTGACGTTTGCTAAACCACAGTGCCCAGCTGTTGTTAGAAGTTTATAAAAATCACAAAAGTTTTTATTGTAACTTTATTGTAAGCACAGACAGCGCAGGGCATTTGGAACGTATCAAAAGGTAAACTAATACATTGTTGACCATTGACTTATTGTAATGAAAGCATAGAATAAAGTCAGTCCCACACATTTACACTCAGTTTTGGATTTTGTTGAAGACATTGAGCTCATGGCTTGGAGTTGCATTTTCAGAATTATTACAGTAAATCTCCCAGAAACATCAAAAAGAGGATGAGCTAAGTCACGGCCTCTGTCTTGTCCTGTCGTCCTTATGTCCTACAGCTTGTGTGAAGCTATCTTGGCTCTTAAGGTGCGCCTTAGACTTAGTGAAAACAAGCATAATTATGAATATTTTCATTTTTTACTGACGTTGCTCAGTCACATTTTTGTCTTTACAGCTCTGTCCCCGTGTCCCCCCATTTTTTCCCAATGAACCCACCCTGCATGCACTGAACCACACACCCACTGATTCGCACACACAGGGGCTGTTTTCAAGCCCAGCAGGGCATGAAGTGGAAACTCCTCATGGCCCAGCGGCCTGTGTGCTCACCTGATACTGATGTTGAGGTTATGACAAAGGCACAACAGCCCTCTCTTTTTTACTCTCTCCCTCTTTGCTTCTCTGTTTACATCCTTTCTCCCCTGTGAAGCAATTGAGGGGGTGAGGTGGGGACATGAGATGAGTTAATACTCACCATATGGTTTTAGGATTACACATGACATGTCTGTATGAGTGTGTTAGTGTCAGAGTTTGGACTTGGAGTTTGTCACTCCCCTGGGAGTCATATTGTACATTTAGCTTTTTCATCTGGCGTCAGTATGTGTATGTACTGTACATGTCCTCATCAGATGACCTGCTGTTTTTGCAGTCTCATACTAGCAGTCCAGACAGAGCCAGAGTTGATACAGCACTCTCTAGTGGAGCAAGAAGTCACATGTGTGTACAAGCAATGACAGTGTTGATGTGGAGCTGCTGATGTATGTGATCTGTCCTCAGAGAGACGAGCTCAGCATCTGTGTCAAATAAGTATTATATCCCACATTTCTGCCTGAAACTAAACTACAAGTGTGGTTTAAAGGCAAACTTTAAACATGGCCTGATGAGCGTTTTAAGGCCTTTATTTCTTTTGTTAAATCATTTATTTTATTGAATACATGTTTTAAACTGTTCTACTTCTACTGTCTTTTATCAATTGTTTTGAGGTTTAGTAACACAGCAGATTCCAGAAATACCTGGCTGGGATCCGCAGCATGAGATATAAATCAGAAAAAAAGAGACTGGCATGACAAGGAGTTGTCGTTATTTTCAATGTGGCTCTTGCTAATGAGCTGTGCAGTTTTTGGCCTTTGACATTTTAACAGCCCTGTTTTGTTGGCTGCCTGAACTGTGATTGTTCTCCAACAGGCTGTCGATCCTGCTAACTAGTCCAGCAGTCTGGCTCTGCTGATTTATGATGTTGTCTTTAGTGTTGCACATTAAATGATGTAAAAGAACTTCTAAAGAGCC